>NC_065894.1:8472500-9097500 GCF_905147045.1 Nymphalis io | reverse complement strand
AGTATATCAGTTGTCTGGTTTCCATAGTATAAGCTCTGCTTAGTTTGGGATCAGATGGCCGTGTGTGAATAATGTCCCAGGATATTATATATTTTGTCCGTTTTTAAGGAATTACTAATTTGTATTTACCCCACTAATTAAGTGCTACATACAGCTTGTGTTAGGAGTATAGACGACTGTAGCCTCAGGATTAAACCTGCGACTTTTATATCGCTAGGCAACCCGTGAACCATTGCGCTATTGACGCTTATATCTATAACACATATGTTGACACAGTCTATTGTTTGAATTAAACTTTACCGCATTACAAGTGTATTTGCAAAGTATTTTATACCACATAATAAGTCTGCTTGAGTTTATTTTTTTTAAACTTAAGTTGTAGTTTATAAAAAGTAACGTTTGTAAGCTCGGTAAATGTTTGTTGTATTAGAAGCGAATTCGACAAACACTGATAATTTAATTTAAGGTGATTTTATTGTTTATCTCGCGAAAACACAACTTTTGCAAGAGATATGTTCTTTAAATATAAGTTTACCGTATTACAAGTCTTTGAAAAGTTCATTTTTGTTAAAGTTAAGTTGAAGTTTATAGAAAGAAACTTTTGTAAACACGGTGCTTGCTGTTTTAGTAACAAATTCAACTTTCACGCTGAGGGTTATTGGTTTACATTGTACGTTATGTTTACAGTACAGTACAGTAGCAGCCTGTTAATTTCCCACTGCTGGGCTAAGGCCTCCTCTCCATTTTGAGGAGAAGGTTAGGAGCTTATTCCACCACGCTGCTCCAATGCTGGTTGGTAGAATACACATGTGGCAGAATTTCAATGAAATTAGACACATTCAGGTTTCCTCACGATGTTTTCCTTTACAGTCAAGCACGAGATAAATTATAAACACAAATTAAGCACATGAATATTCAGTGGTGGTTGCCCGGGTTTGAACCCAAGGTCATCGGTTTAGATTCACGCGTTCTTACCACTAGGCCATCTCGGCTTACGTTATGTTTAACTATTATAAATAAAGGTTTGAATTGTTTCTTTTCAATATTATGTTAAATCTTTGTTTTGGGTTGATAGCATTAAAAAAATATAATGGTAAAAAGCCTCAGTATTAACTTGAATTTGAAGATTTCATGTACACGTATCAAAATAGAAAAAGCAAGGGGGTCTGAGTGATATTATAGCGAGTTCGATTTATCTATACTAATATTATAAATGCGAAAGTAACTCTGTCTGTTTGTTACGCTTTTAAGGGTAAACAACGAAACTGATTTTATTAAAATGTGGTATGAAGCAAGATTGAACCCCAAGGTTACTCATAGGCTACTTTTTTACCTGCCCCCCTATTACGTAGTGGGTGAAAACTAGTCTTAAATAAATTCAAAATATATATGATTTAATTTTAGTTATCGATATTAATAGTCGGAGACAGGTCCTATGGATTTTTATCGATTAATTTTTTCTCCAATATTATTAATTAATCCGAAAATAGAAAGAAATAATCAATTAGAGGGCACAGATTCCGATATTGTCCAATAACCAATAAACGTAAATGGACCGATGCCTCATTCCTAAATCCATCATAACTGGAGCTGTCATCTAAAGACATATTCATACATTTTTATAAAAATCCTAAAGGTAAGGGGGACCAAGTTATTCTGGTGCCGTTAGAGCTTATTTTATGAGGCCATTAGCTTGTTTGCTGTTCGGCCGAGCATTCATTTTTGCTAACATCGCATTTTGCCGTTTTTCGTATTATGTTTTCCCTTATGTTATTAGGGAAAGGGTTTATTCCTTTTTTATATTTATCTGTTAATATATTTCAAGTAGCTATGAAAGAAAATATAAAAATGGCGAATTATTTTTCGTATATTAAAGGTTACTTTTAAACCTTGTTTAATTAAACACTTTTTCTGTCATAATTGATAAGACATTCGATAGAAGAAGACACGGCTTTGTTTAACTAATGTAACGAAAATTACAATGGCGATCGATACAAGACCTAATCATGGGTAGGCTGGCTACGCACCATAGACTAGCCTATGAATCCAGAATCCCATAAAGACTATTGAAAAAAATAAGAAAGACTACTGAAACACAATAAGATAAAGACAAAACAATAAAAAACATACATTGATGCTGCCTGGAAACAAAATCAAACTACCATACTCTAAACTGATAGAAAGATACACTAAAGGTACACTACAACACGACTGCGAAGTATAACAAGACAACATGAAAAATAATAATAAACGATAGGTATATAACATGATAAGTGTGTTTATTTATTGAAATAGTTACAACACCAACTTATCAATAAACTTTTAAAATTAACAACTAAAACAGATAATCTTAAGGATTGATGTCTTTAAAGGTGTAAACAATATTAACCGTAATTTTAATTTTATAGTATATAGGCGGACGGACCTTATGGGCCACCTGATGATAAGTGGTCACTAACGCCCATGGACATTGGCATTGTAGGAAATGTTAACCGTGTTAAGTATAAACCAAACTAACCTATATCCAAATTTAAAATAATGTCTTAGCGACTAATACACCACAGATAATTAAATCATAAAAATAATAATGATATATTATGTAATAATGTTATTAAATAATAAATTATACAAGCAAAATAAATGTTGCTTTTAACTTTAACGCTTTGAGATCCATGTTAGTTAAATTTGTAGAAGTAAGAATAATACTAATAATTTAATTCTATGGATTTGCTTACATATATATCTATTTTTTTTTTCATTCGTTCTGTCATGTTACTACTTACTTAAGTAAAATTTATTTATTCTACATTAAAGTTGGATTCAATTGAATAAGTCATTTCTAAAGAGTGATTCGAATTATCTCTTGATGGTATTATTAAAAAACATACGAGATTGAAATTAGAGTAAGTCTTGTGAATTGTGTAATATACTTGGCTATATATACAAAAGGAATTTTTTTTAACTGAATCTCAGTTCTTGCGATATACATCTTGTAATTTCGTATGCCGTAAATTACAAAATATTAAAAAATAACAACTTAAATCTTAACCGAAGTTTGTGGGTTCGAACCCGGACGAACGCTTGTGAATTTTGGCATTTTGGCAGTGAAGGAAAACAACCTAAGGAAAAGTGCATATTATAGATGATATGTTCTATTAGTATCCATCAACCTTCATTGGAGTAGCGTGGTGGAAAATCATTTTGAAGAGAAACTATAATATATCAATTTAGAAAGAATAGAAACTATAATATTAGAATTTGAAAAGTGCGTAATAAATACGTTCCTAAGTACCGGGTAGGTAAGTCGCCATCACAACTATATCCAGGCAACGCCGTATTAGTGTACATCCATATTTATAAGAAGTGATTTCCCCTGACATAAGTAATTCGAGCACAAATAGCCGTCTGAAAATATTTCTCTGTATTGATCTCATCTTGAAAGCAATATCCCGCTATTTTTTATTTAGCTAAATATGCAATGATGCTCTAATTTTATTTAGATGTCAAATACGTAACTAATCTTATCAGAAAAAAGAAATAGAGGCAAACTGAAAAGTTTTGTGCTTAATATTTGACAGTAATTTTTTTTATTATCTGTAGCAAAAAAAAATAGCTAGTATATCCATTACTAAATTAAAGTAGGGCTTTAATTCATTTACTTTGCAAAAAAAACGTTAAAATATAAAAGAGGCAAATTAATTAAAAAACATATAAATCTATTAATAATATTATAACAAATAAATTATGAGCATAACATAGGTATCCAATTAAAATACTTATTAAAAAAAAAGATATACTACATTTAATTCTAGACTGCAGTTCTATTTGGGTAGTTAATATATTTGTAGTAAGGTAAAAAAGGGTTTCTTTCGCTACCTTTGTGCGGGGTTGCCCTTTAGTGGGATCTAATAAAACCTTGTTACGGCCAAAGGGATACCAATTCCAATATTGAAAGTGTTCTTTTACATGATACGGAATTTAGGGACTTCTTTTTGATATTAAATCGGGGAAAATCTCGTTTCTTTAACATTCTACGAGATAACATTATAGTGGTTTGTGAGTTACGTGATTTTTTGCGGAATGATAATATCATTTAAAAAAAGTGTTATGATAATTTTGTTCGAATTATAAATTTATTGAATTATTAATGTGTTGTTGTTATTCGAATTCATATGTTCATGTGAAATTAGATTGATTTCAATAAAAAACTTATGAATTTTCAATCTATTAATATATAAACTAATCATTCAACACATTAGAAATACACCAATTTTTATTTATAATAACAAGTTAATAATAATCTATTCGTTTACAAACGTAATGCTAACCTTAAATACCACAAGTTTCTTATTTAAATATATAAACAAATGTTCCATACATTTGCTACAGCGTGTTACGTAGTTACAAGTGACGTGTGCAACAATGTAGCGACCAAGACGCATGCGCCAATGGTGGCCGAGCCGAGACTACCTGACCGCGGCTGGACACTGATCAATATTAAAGTCCGAGGGAGGATGCTGGGGGATGTCTGTTTGTCTGTGGTAACTGTATGGAGCTGCTACAACTAAATATTACATTTCTTTGATACTTCGTGACGAATTAACTTTATATTGAGAATAATAAAACTATGTATACTTTTTGCTTATATATACTTTTTACTTACAATGTACTTATGAAGACAATGATCTACTCTGTCTAAAAAAGTATTCAAATATGATGGTCATGTACATATATATTGATTTAACGTATTTATGATATTATTTACAAAAAACAAAACATTTTCTCGTATTTTTACCAATAATTAATAATTTTCGTGTAACGTTGCGGAGTAAGTTACAGTTTTTTCACATACAATACTATTTTTACTTTTAAAAATATTTAATCAGTTTTTATTTCATTCAAAAATATTTGTTTAATTCGTAAATTTTTATATAAATTTTTTTATATAATTTTTCTATTTTCAAAAATCTGTTCTTATACCTTTTTAAAATGTAGATTTATTTCCATTTACCATGGCTTTTCTAATACAATACATATTATTGAACTTTAAATCACTAAATAGTTAACACAAATATAAAACAAAAAAATGATATTTAATTTTCTATTATAAACTTATCTTTTCTGAACCAAAGTTTCTAAGTATATTCCTTTGTTCGCAAAACTTAATAAATTGTACTCAAAATTTAAAGAAACCGTTGTAGCCGCTCTATATCAATCTGTCTTAACTCACCTTTCTGCGGACACTACGGGGAGGGTCCAAGAGAAATGACGACCCTTAACTAAAACACACACATACAACACGCACGGCGATCCTACTCACACACGCGCATTCTCTTCAGAGTGCCATTTGTATGTATTAGTGAGTATAAGCATCAGAGGTTTGAAGGAGAGCGCAAGCTTACGACCGAATACAAATTCTGTTTAAAAGTGTTAATTTAAAGTTAAAAAACTATATTCACAAATTTTAAAATATTTTTTTAAAGAAACTTAGTTTTTAATTTAGTATGAGACCCCATTTTAAGTACGATTTGTTACTTCAGGTTATTTGACGTATGTTTGCGCTGGCATCGTTATGCATGTGTGCGTGTCCAGTTTCCGCGCGCTTGGGTTTTGTTAATTTAATTAGAGGCACAAAAAGATTAAGGCCTGGAACACGGGCATTAGAGGCCGCTTTTGTTGATGTTGCTCGTTATAACGTAGACAGTCGACTGTATAACTTTATATATATATATTTTAGTTAGATAAAGTTATGAGCCTATCATGTTACGAAATATCTTTTTTGATATAAGAAGGCTATAGATTACATCCCAAATTCGAATATGATACCTTCGAAAATAAATACATGTACCTAGTTATATTTTTTTCTTTACAGTTATCGCTGTAGGGTTATGGCTTCAAGTTCGTATTAAATTTGATTGTTAAAATAACGTTACATAAAAACCCTTTTCGATATTGTATGTTTTCTTTCCTAAATAAAGAGTATATGTGATGATAGAGGTATCTCTAAAAAAAATATTTCTACCTCGCAACATAAACCGTGTTTGTCTTCAAAACAGTGGCCCATTCCAACGCCGCGATTCCGTTGAATATAAAAAGTAAGTCGATAGCTTACCGACCGAATTTATACATTTGGTTATTCGAAATATGGTCCCGCGCCCAATACAACTTGGTCTCCTTCGCTACTCCCATCGCGTATTACGGAATGTAAAAGAGGGGAATTTATTCTTCATATGAGGGCTCAAAGGTATCTGGTTCAGTAAACACTGAATATATCGTATAAATTCAGCCCACGGATGAAAATAACCGTAGTAGTCTCTGGGTTGTTTTCACATAATAGAACCATTTTCTTTTGTTTTTGTTGCGTTCGTCTCGTTATTGGTAGGCGCACAATGAAAACAAAAGACGGTGTCTTATTTCGCCTCAGCACGGTTTGGTAAAGTTCAACGGCTGTTGATATATTGGGGTAGCATTCGCGTTAGTTAAGACGAATACAAAACGAGGCTTAAATTATTATTTTTTGAGAGATAACAAGCTTAACCATACAAATTAGCTACCACGTGACCTCAATACGATTCGCCAAATATTTCATTTTCAATTATTTCTTCTTCAGTTTTCTATTTCGGAATCAATGACAATTGTTACAAATGACGTAATGAAAATATGATACATTGCCTTACTGTAATAATTTTGAATTGAAATATTAACGAATAATGATTTATCAAAATTATCTATCTATTTATTTGTCTCTTTTGCTGAAGTAGACGATAGTTTGTTAAGGCTGCTATAAAGTTGCGTCGCTATGAATGAAAAATTGGCGTTCAAATAATACCTTCAATTGCTTTGTTGAGTTACGTAAATTTATTTTAAGTCCAATGACGTACATATAAGGAATTCCAATCTTCTTCAACTATTTAAAACTTTATATATAAAGATGGTATTAAAAATACTTATGTACAATATAGTTATAGTACATCATTTAGTATATATTTTAGTATATAATACACCCTTCGATTTTTTATATATATTTTTTATTAAATTTAGACCTTGATTCTCGTTTTAAAATGCGTCCATTTTTATTTTATATTTTTCATCAATGGGTTTTAATATGAATGGTGTTGTTGAAAATAGTAATATTATTTATAATATCATTCGACATTAAAAGTGGCATAAAATAATAATTACAATAAAAGACAATATTTATGTGAAAAGTCTATAAATCAATTTCGTCATCTTACTTATAAGCGTTTCTTAGCGATTGTTTAGTTAAACAGTGATTTCTCTGTTTTTTTCATTATTGATTTGACATACGAAATAAGATGGCACAGCATTGTCTAACAAGTCACCGGCTAAACTACGTTTATAAGCCGAATATCTATTCGTATTTTATCCGTTACGGAAGATCAACTAGAAAATCAGTAGCTACTTTTACTAATTCATTGTAGTAATATAATTACGTCACCTATTATAAGCAGACACTCCAAAATATAACACGGTAACAATAAAGTGACGTTTAATTTTTGACGTCGGGTAACACATGCATAATAAACAAAGGATGATGCACACTCTTGCTGCATTCTATCGAGTCCAGTCTGCAGAATGGTCGACCTCTCAAGCCGTTGGAATTTAGTTCCGTTCAGTTACCATTTCCTCTTTAGCCTTTGGCAGCTGCTTTGTATAGAGTAACCATACGTTTTTGAATGTACCGCGTTAGTTATTATTTTTATAAATTTAATTCATTCATTCAAATAGACTTTTTATTTATGAATCGGAATCATCGGTTGGGAATGTAAAATTTGTAACTCTTGTGATTTAGCTTATAAAAACAGTTTAGGCGATTTCATGTTCAGACGGATTATGTGTTGTGTGACGACAGAAATTGAGTTCCGTGGTCGAGAAAACTCTAACGGCCATTTTGCTCTGTCTGTGTTAAGGAAACAACGTCACGATGTCAGCGTTTCTATTTCATTTATTTAATTATTTCTTCTAGAATCTCTTTTGATATTTATATCGATTGTTCTATTTAGATTCATATCTCAATAATGTTAACATTACATTTTACTATTAACAATAAATTACACACCTCATAATAAATGCGTATTTTTTATATTTTGCTAGTTGTACGTAAATATTGTGATATGAATATTTATCCCGATTCCTATATCACTCTTCATGTCATCCTACCAATCGAGAACTTAGTAAAATACAGTGCAACTTGTTACCGGTAGGTTTCAGTACAAATTCGGAATATTACAATTCCTAGTTTCATGCTTTTGGGAATTTAGCCGAACTAGAAATCCAATACAAGCTATCACACACAAAAATGCTATTATGTTTCGTAACTTGTTTAATGTTGTTTTATATTTGATACTAGTTGCCGCCCGCGTCTTTGCCCACGTTTGAGTCTTTGTTTATATTATGCTATGTAATTGTGAAGCCGAGATGGCCCTGTGGTAAGAACGCGTGAATCTTAACCGATGATCGTGAGTTCAAACCCGGGCAAGCACCACTGAATTTTCATGTGCTTAATTTGTGTTTATAATTCGTCTCGTGCTTTACGGTGAAGGAAAACATCGTGAGGAAACCTGCATGTGTCTAATTTCACTGAAATTCTGCCACATGTGAATTCTACCAACCCGTATTGGAGCAGCGTGGTGGAATAAGCTCCAAACCTTCTCCTCAAAAAGAGGAGAGGAGGCCTTTAGCCCAGCAGTGGGACATTCACAGGCTGTTACGGAATTACGGAATGTAATTTTCTGTATCCTGACAACGCTTAGACAAAATTTTATGATGATCGGTTGAATATTTAATACGTGAAAGCGTCCAAATTAAGCAAACTCACTTTCCCATTTATTATATTAGTTAGGATTTGATTGATTCAAGTCAAGTAAGTTGATTGAGTCAAGTCGAGGATACAAATTCAGCCGCGATTTTATTAAATAATTAAGATCTATCGAACCAAAGGCAGAAATGTCGACTGCAACCTGCATCACCCACTGAGATAAATTCAATAAAGTTTTTGCTTTTCCTCGTCTCGGAATATCGTCATATAGCTGTTTTCAAACTTATGTCAAAAATGTCTGCTTCGCTGACGATTTCGCTTGGTCGCGCTGCAGTTGTTGCCCTCTTATAGGTTAATCAGCTGTTATCAGTTTCGTGTAGAACAGTGGATATACATTTGATGGTGATGATGTCCTCCTGACCATTTTCGGCCACGAATAATCTCATGAGAGATAAGCCAACTGCGCACGACATATTTTATATTTTTTTTAGAGATTTGCCAACTGTGCACAAGTGTTTGCGTAAACACAGATGCACTCTCTATTCCTTTGATTTTATAATCCGACTCGACTGGAAAGAGATCAGGCGCAGGAAACGTGCTATCCGAGGCACGAGAGTGTACTTCCAAACTCCGGGCTGCTAAGTTATTGATAAATTCAATAACTTTTTATCTTTTGAATAGAGTTACAGAGTGGGTACCAGTTTGATTGAACTTTAAAAAATATACTTTAGATTAAATACAAGGAAAAATGTAGTTTTTTTTTTTAAATAGGTTATCTGTATTTATAAAATCGGTTGTTCTGTCTGACTCTACCAACGCTTACCCAAAACTACTGGGTCTACAAAACTGGAAATTTGGAACATAGGTTTATTTTCTACTAAGAAGGGGAAACGTGAGATATTATAACAATTACTTAGTGACCTTCAAATTATGGTAGCATGTTAATTTTATCCCATATTATTATAAGGACGAAGGTTTGAAAATATTAAAAAACGTATATTAAAAATATTAAAACACGATCGCGTAAAACTTTATTTCATGATATGGTTCAGATTTCTTCGTAGACTTCAAGTTGAAAATGACCCTCTTCAAGTTATTATCAGAACTCCGACTGTGACAACGGTATTGTCGGATGTCATTTTCTACTTGTCTCCTTTTTATTTATATAAAACCACCTCCATGATATGTTCACGTATAACTGACGTATAATTAACTATAAAATTTTGGGTCTTTGCCTTTCGTACTTATATTAAAAAATGACAACTGTCTTAAAAGGCAGCTGGTTAAATTATGTTTATATTTCTTCACTATGATTATTTATTAGTAAAATATATATAATAATAGGATAATTCTCAAAATGTATTTTATAAAATAAGTTATTAATTTCAATTATTACACGCCTTATATTATGTACATAATATACATATACGAGTTAAAAATGAATTTGAATGAAAAGGTATATTTCGTAATAAAAGTAAAATATTCTTACCTATGCACGAAACACGGCACGCGCTCACGCAAAAAATGCAACAAAAACTCGTAGTGGGGTGGTCCGAGCCACCCGCCGCCCACTCTCCCCCCGTATCTCTGCACTCGCCAATGCTAATCTCCAAATTTTACGAACGTAATTTGTCCTAAGCGTTAACACAAAAATATACCCCTTAACGCTAACGAAATAAAACACAATTTTCTCTAAAAACACATTTAGAATATGCCCGCTGTGAAGTTTTCCAGAACAGTAGACAGCAGGGGAGTGAGGTCTACCTAAAAACGTAGAAACGCTGATGAATGTCCCCCATTAGATGTTATTTATTTAGAATGTGGCCGAAAAGGGACTCGGCCGCTTAAGTTTACCTAAAGTTTACTTAGGACTGTATTGGGTTAAACTGAAGACGTTTTCAGCACGAGATAAATTACTGATAGTTAGAGGGGTCCAGTTTTTCTGGTAGCTTTATGAAGGTGTTTTGTCATGTGAGGATGGGGTGTTAAGAAAAATGAGGTCTACTTACGAAGGTTCGGGTATTTGTTTAGTTATTTTTGGCTTTGTTGATGTGAGACCATTTTATTTAGGCTCATCTTCGTTTTTCATTTAATTTTGAAGCGACATCGACTATTCGTTTTATTTACGGTAAATAATATGGATATAATTTGTGTCGTTTTTTCTTAATTTTAAAAGTGTGAAAGTTGTACAGTAAGATAATTACTACAAATAAAATTTAAGCTAGATTGCATTTATTTCATTTAAACATACACAATAATAAAATACTTTAAAGTGTACCTAACAATAAATTAAAGTAAATGCGAAAAGTAAATGCGAAAAATATGGCTAACTTGGATGAGTGGATTTAAAAAATAATTATATAGAATTCAATCAAGTCAATGCCACAGGAATTATAGAACGAATATAGTAATAATTAAAAAAAAATCAAATTGGTTTAATTAAATTTCGTGAAACTTAATTATTTGTGTATTTATATAGTTGTTTAAAACTTAGAAAGTCTCTAAAAATTTAGTTGTCGCTATCGTGGGTAGATTAGTTGTACCGGCATAATAGCATAATTTGTTTGGCTAAAGCTCTGAAAATTGTAAGTAATCAATTGTACTACTGTTATTTAATTTTCTTATATTATATATAAAGTAGGGTTACACAGTACAAAGTCAGCGGTCTGTCTATCGGTGTGTCAATACGTTACAAATGGTTCGACCCGCCTTGCACACGATTGATGGATTGTGTTTTGTAGTAAATGGATAAAATAAATATAGCTAAGATTTAAGTCTTATATTTATAAATAGTTTAAGTAAATATAAGTCTTATGTAAATATTAAAAAATAAAAATTATTTGAAATATCAAACAGCTCAGCTTACTTATATTTGTAGCTACATGATTTTTTTTAAATATATTTTTAATTAATATCTGTTATACGCGCTCCGATATTACATGAAAAGATTGCATTGTCGCTTTTAACATTATCATAATAGAATTTACACATTGTTCATTATTAAAAAGACATCAGAAATATGATGAGTAATCCCGAGCGATACACTTTGTAGATCATCCTGTATAAATATAAATGTATAATATTATGTCGTATTCATGTCTAATGTATACTATTTTTAATACATCTACCTATCAACTCGCATTATGGACGAGCGAGCAGGTATAGTTGACACAAAAAAGGGCATTGGTTCTAGAAGATAGAATTTATATAATTATTATATAATACCAATTTGATTTTACTTGCTTAATATTGTTTAAAAAGCTATATTTTACTAATGGTTCGTTTAAAAAAAAACCATTATATATAAATATGACATCATTGGGTTTATCTATAAAAAAAAAATTTGAAAATTAAAAATTAAATCCAGTAGCAATATGAATAGTAAAAAAAAAAAAAAAATTAAGATAATTTTTTATAAGAAGGAGTCTTCAAATCACAAGAAAATTTGTATTTTTTTTTTTAATAAAATAGTCCTTTTTTTGACTACAGTACGCGACTGCGTCCCCAGTAAATGTTGTGGTGAATTTCATATTTTTGTAAGTATCTACCTACATCATCTGTTTATTCTACATGTGTTTTGGTTCACATGAATTTTTTTTTTGATTTTTTCATGCTTTCATAAGCTTATGTAGGCGCGTAGTCTGAAGGGTCCTTTTTTACATATGGAATATTACTTGAGAGCACTCCACGGGAATAATTTACGTAATACCTTTTCATATTCTAAATGATTCTTTTAAATTAGAGTTGAATGCGATTAGTCGATAAGTTATTATGAAAAATGACCCCAAACACCCGGGATTAACTATTATTCCAAATGTCATTTCACCCCTTCTTAAACAAAATCTGTCTCTGAAGCGAACGGATTGCCGCGTACATTGTCTAAACAATTCTTAAGTGATCAACCTTATCTCAAAAAGGACGTAAGTTCTGAGAGTTCAATTGAAATTCGACTTTATTGACCTTCGTTTAAATTAAATTTTGTAAAACATACAAGTAGTTTTTCTTTTAAAATTTTGCGTTTTTTTGTTCGAAACGATGTAAAACGAAACGTAGAAGATAAACTAAAGACGACGCTGTCTCAAACGTGTACAGATCAAAACAGTTTGTTCATATGTAGCTTAAAACATCCCACAGAGTAAGATTTTCTTTATAATTTTGAATAGTTTGAGCTACATCATCATACTGTGGTAATCTAGACTTTGAACTTTATATCATACGGTTCAATTTATGACTATCGTTTCATCTAGTACTTACGTCGTTTGTTCAATGCAGTCACCAGTTGTCGGTCCATAACAAAACACATAAATTAAGTGCTCAATAATAAATGGAAATGTCCCTTGCAGAGGACAAGGCATTAGGGCGGGATTATGAGGACTGTGGCCCTCTGCACTCTCGCCTCGGACGAAGCATATCTGTCGTTTTGTGATAAATGAGGTATTTCTATCTTATTAATATAAATAACATAAGCCAGTGCAAAACGTGCTCGTATTAACTATTATTATTTATTTATTTTTACTTAAAACTTGAACTAGGCAGTATTGTATTGTAGTATATGGTAGCCTCATTCGTATATGTTGTACCATATTGAGCTGCCGATCCGAGAGCCTAACTACCCCCCCCCCCCGGTTTTGAGTCAATAAAAAAACATTGTTTTTATTTTCTATCAAGAAAAGCCCATTAGCAGCCTGAAATTTCGTAGCTGGTAATGCGTACAATTTTGTGGCTCGGAAAGCGTGATAAGCCTTTGGACGATCACCTGAACTGTTTCAGATCGTCTTGAATTTACCTTCCCATTGAATTATAAGAATGAATGAATAGAAAGTGAACTTGTGTTTTACAAGCCTACTTGTGTAGTATATTACCAATGTACTGCAAAGTTGGTGGTCCCTTGAGAATGTCCGCGGTGGTAAAAATCGGTGAGATATCATCATGATTGTAATATTGGCAGAAAACACGAACGTTTTCTTTCATTTTATCAATTTAAAATAAAATTCAGCGACTGTTTTTTTATAATAAATTCAATATAGTATACCTAATGAGCGCTTTACCCGCAGCTTAGCTTGCGACGTAAATTAAGAGGTGCGAAATACAAATTTTGATTCTCTTTAAAAATGAAGAATGTTCGTATAAAAATTCATCCCTTTTGTCACTTTGGTGTTAAGCCCTGCCATAGTGCTATTCTACTGTGTAAAAGGAACCCGTACGCCAATTTTCATGGTTGTAGCCCCAGTTTGGGCTGTGCGTTAATATTTCAATGACCGATTGTCAGTTATCCTTTTATATATAAATTATTTAGACTTTTTTTTAATTTGCTATTTTAAATTAAATAAAATTTTTCAATACAAATGCATTCACAGTAAATATCAACATTTAGCTTAATAACTTAAAACTCAGTCACTTTATAATAGCTTATAAAACTCATCCTGAATACCATGTAGACAGGTTTTCAAATCTCTTTATACGGGATAAATATTATCCCATTATTCATCACATTATACCTTTGTATCGAGCACGCGACAAAAAAAAACTTAACACCACAAATGAAATAAATATCATCTAGGGAGATAAAATCTATTCAAAGAGCCCCTGTCAAATGGTGGCCACTAAGTGGTCAAACATACGAACCGTGTCATCTTTTGTATACCAAGTACCTGTATCGAAATAAAAAAGTATCTGTTTATTCGGTTGAAGACCAACATCCGAGGTCCATAGTCATTTATACGCTATGAGCACGTTTCAAACTAGTCTTGCGCGTGGCGAGACGGGGTAAGGGTCACACGCGCTGAGGGTAAAACCGGTCACACTTTGGTCAGTGTTCCCCTACTGGTCAATACGCGTTCCAAGCCTGCTATTGGTCAATCGCTAAACTATACAAAATTTGCCAGGTGCGAATCGGATTCAAAAGTTATTCGAAATTTAAAACGAACTATCTTCACTTGACTGTAAACATTTTATGTCAGAATAAAATCGACAAAAACACACACAAAAAAAAACCGTTACATATTGTCATCGTAGGCTTTTAAAAATCCAAGTAAATATATACGTATACAGTGTATACATGTGTGTGTAAACCGTGACGCGTAGGAAATCTGTTAGAAATTTAATATAGTCGCATCGTATCAAGATGAATGCACTCAATATCCATCGATGCATTCGACCGGGATGGTGACGAACGATTTTATCTCTACATATATAATACAAATTTTATTTTATCGATGCTTTGAACTAAAAATTTTGAAATACGAGTATTTGAATTTACATCAAATTAAAATCATTTTGAAATAGTACTTTATTTACAACAACATATTCTGGATAATTGTTTTGTATAACAAATCCAAAGCTTGAAGAAACTCTTAAATATGCTGTATATTTAAGAGTAGTAGAGTATATTTAAAACTAAACAAAAAAAAAACATGAAATAAATACACATTAAGCTTAAATATAAAGTCATTGAAACATATAAAAAAAAAACAATTTTTAACGAAAACATATCACTAAATTACAATTCAAAGGGTCGTTTTGGGAAAACAAAAAACATTTATATCAATGGCGGGCGAGTTCTAAATTTACTAGTCATCGACAGGCCGTAAAGAGGCCGGGAGTCCCGAGGGCCTCGTTGATCTGCACATATGTGTTACGGATAAGGCACTAGTTAAGTTGGTAAAATAAGATCCACCTCTCAACTTAATGTTATTAATTCTGTAACGCCTTTTTTCTTTCTGACACACACTCTCTAGAAGCGAATTATTAGTTAAGTACATTTATGTTATTAAAAAAAAAAAACATCAAAAATCACTAACTTACTTAAAAGTATTTATATTATAATTGTCATAAATTTATATTGAGTTATTTTTCTTATATCACTTTTGCTGCACGAGATTTGCAAAGGCCTTTCAAACGGTTAGGCAAATAGGTTCAGGAGTTAATCTTGCTGCTAGTTCAGACCGGTGGGCAGAAAACAGGTCCGTAGTTGAACAGCAATTCGATAAACTTTTTGGTAAAAATTATATACGCATACATGACTGATTATCAATTTATAATTGATGTCAATCGATAGTAATATGTCAGCAATATAGTCGAACAGAACGTCTTTTAAAGCAAATTTTACATGCAGTATGTAAAAGTAAGTAACAGCCTGTTAATGTCCCACTGCTGGGCTAAGGCCTCCTCTCCCTTTTTGAGGAGAAGGTTTTAGAGCTTATTCCACCACGCTAGAATACACATGTGACATAATTTCAATGAAATTAGACACATGCAGGTTTCCTCACGATGTTTTCCTTCACCGTCAAGCACGAGATGAATTTTAATCACAAATTAAGCACATGAAAATTCAGTGGTGCTTACCCGGGTTTGAACCCACGATCATCGGTTAAGATTCACGCGTTCTAACCACTAGCCCATCTCGGCTTCTATTTGACCAAGTCATGATGCAGTATGAAATACCTTCAAATATCTTCACCGTAACAAATATTCTAATAATTGTACGTTTATCTTTCAATCATAAAATAAATATAATAGAAACATACGTTATGAATTGGAATTTGAATTTAAGGGTATATGTTGGTAGCATTTTTGCCACCATTTCATGAACATTGGTGAAGTGGCTTTTTTATACACGAGTATTAAGTCGTCAATGTGATTAATTCAAAACTTAAAAAAATATATAAAAAGTTATTATGTGTATGTTAAATTGTCTATCTCTATTTGTATGACATAGTATATTTGACAGCTATTCAAAACACAGTTCTATTTAAAGCTTAAAGAAATATGTAGCTTAATAAAGAGTTTTTGCATTAAAAAAATAACAAAAAGCAAGGTTCAAGATTATGCAGCGACGGTACGGCATAGATAAACAGTAAAAGTGTAAGAAAATTTTCAACATGAGTTTATTATTCAGGATGTATATTTATCGCGTATGAGGGTCAGGGCAAACTTTTCGGACGGCGGCCACCCAGGGGAACGCTGGCTTCGAGCCCGGGATAAAACTGCGGGTAATTCTCACGTACTGTTATATGTTTGTCAAATAAACTGAATTTGCTTCAAACTTTCCTTATAAATAAAAAGCTACAAAAAGTTCATACAAATTAGTTTTAATTTTTTTATTATAATATTTTTATCAATATGTGGTAAGATGCGTGATTAAAATCGCGTTTTCATGAACGAAACTTACCATGTGCCCAATTAGCTTCCTGGTTCTCTACATCATAGGAACTATCTGAATTTCCTTGAAGGGTTCAGTAACGTGCTGTCTATATCTTTTAAGTTATGATCGTGGTGTCAAATTCTACACAAACAAATAAAGCTTGAGAAACCACAACACTTCCACGGTTCTAATCGCAAAAATGAATGGCTGGGTATCCAGGGTTCAGCCATTCCGTCGAGCGCTTCCGATTATCGTACAGTATCCTTTTCATCACAAGTAGTGATTCGATTTAATATCCCTTCATTATTGTATCGATTGAGCAAAGTAACACAGCAGTCGACGCGTGTTTGCAAGTTCGATTACCTCAATTCATGAGGTATCGTTCAAGTTTTTTTACTTTCCCGATTTGCTTTAAGTGGATTATTACAGTTTTATCACTTACCCCGAAGCTTGCAGCTATCTCTGAAGTGCTTTGTGATGGATCCGCTTCCACAATAGCCTTTAATTCTTCATTTTCCACTTTGGTCTCCGGCCGTCCACGGGGCTGGTTCTGAAGGTCGAAATTTCCAGAATGAAAACGTTGAAACCAAAAATGTACCGTGCTTTCTTTTGCGATACCAGCGCCGTACGCATCACTAATTCTTCAAGCTGTTTCTGCAGCAAGGTGCCATGGTAGAACTCGTACTCGGAAATATACCGATATTTCATGTTTTCCATTGTGCGGTAACAAGCGACGCCAAAGAAAAAAATAATGAGGAAAAAACAAATGAATGTCTGTTTTCAACACTCAAATATACCAGCTAAATGAATTTATAAATTTGAATTTGGAATTCTTAACCAAAGAGGAGATATTTCAGATCAAAGTGGTCAATACGACAAAACGCTGATTTCATATGTAAGGACCTGATACTATATACACAATTTCATATCCTAAGTATTGTTTTCCTTTTCATCGGCTTTATTTTCAATATGCTCTAGCTTCTTATCTGTGAATAAATACTGATGTCATTTATTTATTTATTTATTTAAGGAAAACAACAGCATGATACAAATATGGTGACATTAAAAATACAATATACAGACAATAGAGCCAATAACTGTTTTCCATCGAATTATGCAAACCTAATAACAGTTAACAGAAGTAGCAACACACAGTTTTGAAAAAAAATGTCTAACATTATTGAATGACATTCGAAAGAAGACATACCTAACGTTGTTTAACTACCCACTCGCTAAATAACAATGAATTATTATTAATACATATTATAATAAAATAAAAATATTATGATTCTTAATTTTTCTCAATGTTAATTATGAAATGTTTTTTTTTTTTTTTATTAAATGCAAAGGCCGCAAATTATGAAGTTTAATAAATAATAAGGTTAAAAGCAAATAAAATTTAAAAACATTTTAAACTTTAAGTCCATTATACAGAACTAGAGGAGCCAAAGTAAGCACCGTCGTCAAATATTTATATTGGCTTACGTTAACCGCAATGTCTGTCCATCAGATCTCCCAGGGGACGGTCCAGGAACACGAGATAAGAATGAGCAAGAAATGACATGCACTTTAAAACGTATATTTTTAAGCTACTTTTACTTACAGCCTGTAGAAATCCCAATACTGAAAATTATGTTATTAAGGAGAAAATTTAAGAACACAATTTGCGGTATTAAACCCGTTATATTCGGTTACGATGAACATGTTTATTCCAATGGCCATATTGGATATTGTTAGGCTACTGCATATATGATAAAAGTTAGGAAGTCCTGTTAGTTAAACAAGCATTTTTAACGATATGCCAATATCGAAAGTAAAAGTAACACTACCGATGGGATTAGTCTATGGAGTTGTTTTATATGATTACAATTAAAAAATAAAATATTTATTGAAGTAGGTCTCTTTTTAAATTTTTCTAGATTCAATCAAATGTAAAAGGTATCAATGGAATGAAGATTCCACAGAGAAGAACCGGCAAGAAACTTGTCATTTGCTAATCATAACATATTTATAATTCAATTTACTTATCCCGCATGAGAATTGAATATTAACTCCACGATTTTTATCAGCTACATAATCTTGTGTTAAATAAATAATAAGCCTTTAATAATCAACGTTGAACATTCATTTTTAATTTATTAATTCGTACCTGTCTAAGTCTATAGGATTATGATCTTAGAATTTATCTCATACATATGAGCGCTATTCTGGCGCCGTCATCGATCGAGAGTGATTGCATACTTTGTGGTGTTATGTCATCGATTGCCGTTGTTTTTAATATTATAGGTTGGCGGACGAGCATATGGGCCACCTGATGGTAAGTGGTCACCAACGCCCATAGACATTGGCATTGTAAGAAATGTTAACCAAATGTTAACCAACCTTGGGAACGAAGATGTTATGTCCCTTGTGCCTGTAATTACACTGGCTCACTCACCCTTCAAACTGGAACACAGTTACAGTACAGTAACAGCCTGTTAATGTCCCACTGCTGGGCTAAGGCCTCCTCTCCCTTTTAAGGAGAAGGTTTGGAGCTTATTCCACCACGCTGCTCCAATGCGGGTTGGTAGAATACACATGTGGCAGAATTTCAATGAATTTAGACACATGCAGGTTTCCTCACGATGTTTTCCTTCACCGTTAAGCACGAGATGAATTATAAACACAAATTAAGCACATGAAAATTCAGTGATGCTTGCCCGGGTTTGAATCCACGATCATCGGTTAAGATTCACGCGTTCTTACCACTAGGCCATCTCGGCTTTCTGGAACACAACAATAGCAAATACTGGTGTTTTGCGGTAGAATATCTGATATACCCAGACGGGCTTGCACAAAGCCCTACCACCAGTGATTATAATATAAGATGGTATTATATGACTTTATTTATAATCGGATTCATATTCACATTTTCTTAAGTCTATGTAGACTAAGGGTCATTCCAGTAACCCGCAATAAAATATGCTCGCAGTGACGGGTCGAGCGAGATGTAAAAATGTTGTTTTTAGGATCCCCCCATAATGTATCCTTAGGTTAGAGTTAAGTGCTTCACCTGTGTTTTATAGAGCTGTTTCTGATGTTTTTAACCGATTTCGAGATACAAAATTTAAACTACTATTTTTTTATAATTCGTTTGAATACTGTATGCAAATCTATCAAGTGATTTAATTATATTTTGTAATTATTAACTCTTCAATTTTTTGTATATGTACAAAATTTTTTTATAAACTTCGTATTTGAATTGCTCAGTGATAAATAAGTTTTCAGACGAGATAAAAATCACTGGTTCGATTCTGATCATATATGTGTTTGAACCCAAACGAAATGTTTATGTTGGTCTGAACTTAAAACACTTTAAAACCATAGCTTTAATCATTGAAGTTTTGTGAGCGCATTGAGAGTAAATTTTAAAATCAAATTTGAGTGCTACTTTTATATAATATTATTTTATATCATAATTTCTGGAGCAAAAAGCATACTATTCAAACTTACCCAATATTTTATAAATAGATATTAAATTTATATGAGACAGTATAATCATAAATTATAGACAAAAATTCATCTTAAACTTAAACTATCAACCATTCACTACCGATAAAGCACGAGCTGTTGGGTAAAGGGCGGTGATGGATGGCAGTTCTAATTCACGAAAGCCCTAAGGCCGTATCGATTACACCAACTTTGCTAGATTGTCGCTTTTTGTGAAGCAACATCCCTTGAGAATTTCGATATGTAGTTGATTATTTATAAATGAGATGACCGATTGAGAAATTCCCACGAATATAAATAAAAAGCAACAACAGACAAAGCAAAGTTTAAATTGAATGCGAAAAAATTACGTAGTGTTCAAATAAATAGTGTTATAATAAGCTAACAATAACAAATTATAATAAATTTTGTCAGTATTTGATGAGTGTGTTCCATTTTTATAAAATAAACTTTGAAGGAATAAATAAAAATTTGCAAATGAAGTTAGAATTAATGGAAGCAACGTTGGCATATATGTATTAACAGATTCATTTTTAAATAATAATAATATTTTTGCTTACAAAAAAATCTATCATCATATTAAGTCACATTTGAAGATTGATGTAAAAATGTATTATAAATCACCAGACGGTAGTTAAGGCTTATTTACTCCGAGTCTTAGTATATATTTAATATTTAATTTAATACCTGCGCCGAACAAGTTAGGTCGGTATTCGATATTAATTGAAATTGTAAACTCAGTATCTCTTTTCTCAAGGTACCGAGGGTTCGTTAGGCGAGGGTCATCCCACGGGTCAGACCGGGATTCCTTCAATAGATTGCCTTACTCAAGTATTAATTGCTTACTCTCTGTGCTTACAATTCGCCTTCAAAAGGTACAATTTTAGTAAAATCAACGAAATATTCTAAATTTGAAATCATTTATATCGGCCCAAACATAATATGTTACTAATATAACATAAAACTATTAAACAAAATTCACTATTATTTATTTTTTGTATAATTTTATAACACCATTCTATAAACTAGTAACTTTGTATATTACATATTTATATTATAAATAGGCAAAGGAAAACAGTTCACTGCCTTTTTCTTTCATCTGTTCCTTAACCGTTTTTTCTTTTTTGATTAACGAGCTCTATTGTTATAAATACAATTTGAAAACGGAACGTTATTGGTAATTGTTTATGTTAGTGTTTAGAGCAATTGATAGTTCAACATGTTGCATAATCAAATTTTCAATAATAATTATGTTCGAATTTCAACCATTGAGGTAACATGAAATAAATACATATGTCATAGCTTTTTACGTTTTACTTTTTTACGTGATTTGAATGGTATTAATAAATATTATTATCATCATTCTTGTAATATATTTCTTTGTATTGCCAAGTAATTTATTAAAAAAAGCTATGTTCGTAGTTATTTCAATAATCCACTTGGCTAACGAGCTCGGAGGTAATTTGTTGAAGGTAAACATCGTTTGAGCTGAACGAGTTAGGCAGGGTCATCCGGAGGGAGCAAAACTCCTGAGAGTGTAGCGATACTGGATTAATTAGGAAATAGAGGGATGTAGTGGTCGACGACGCTGCGATATGCACATTTACGTAGAAAAGTGAATATCTTGTGAATATCTTATCTATGAAGAGAATATTTTATACTATTAAATTTTTGAACATAAAATATGCATTTTATATGTATTGAAGTTCAATTAGATATTCTTTTTAAAACATCAATATTCAATGCATACGTCCCTAATATGTATGGTCTTCATTGTATATTATAAAAATAACATAATATGATAAATAGCACTGAAAACACTAGAAAATAACGTTCTATTTTTAAAGTTATTGTTAGAAAAAAATGTTTTTAATGTATACATAGAATGTGATATGTAGATCTTTCAATAGTCATGATTATTTGACTTACAAAAATAGTCGGTATTCTTAATTTAAATTAAAATCTGTTGCCATAAAATTTTCGAATTGTCGTTTGATTTTCGAACTTCAAATGATTAGTTTTTAAATAAATATTCCGTTAATTCACTTTCGTATTCACCTGTAGTTAAGCGCTAGGTATTCGTCCAGCGGTTGTCTAACTGAATTACCTATCATTCTGATTGAACGTTTGAGAGACTCTGGAGGGCCTATTAAATCAGAACTCTATTTATTGAGACGGCCTCAGTAAAACACATTTTTCGATCCGTTACATTTTATAATACATATTGCATGTAGTTAGTATGGTTTACTTGTAGTAACAGCCTGTTAATGTCCCACTGCTGGGCTAAGGCCTCCTCTCCCTTTTGAGGAGAAGGTTTGGAGCTTATTCCACCACGCTGCTCCAATGCGGGTTGGTAGAATACACATGTGGCATAATTTCAATGAAATTAGACACATGCAGGTTTCCTCACGATGTTTTCCTTCACCGTCAAGCACGAGATGTATTATAATCACAAATTAAGCACATGAAAATTCAGTGGTGCTTGCCCGGGTTTGAACCCACGATCATCGGTTAAGATTCACGTGTTCTAACCACTAGGCCATCTCGGTTTACTCGGTCTATGGTTTACTTGACTAAATATTTTAAGATTCAGCTTTTATCCGATTCGTTCGATGATTATTATTGTTAAGTAATGATCGATTATAAGCTTCTAAAATATGACTCTTTTAATAATAATGATATAAAAAGTTTATATTTTAAGATAAATTAAAATCAAACCAGAAGCCGCTTAGGTGTAATGACATAAAATTTTACTATTTGCCTACTAAGTTTATTTTCTAAAAATTGTTCTTACAAGTAAATTTATTTCACTTATGTAAAAAATCTAATTCATAGAGTTAAATAAACGTTCATTTAATTAAAGTTTTAATTTAATAATATAATTTTCAATCGCAGCTTTGCACAAGGACTTATGTATGAAAAATTTAATGACATTTAACATATGAAAGCGTAACAAATAAATAAACAGAGATACAAATAATCTCACTCATATTTTTGTACCTGTGCTTATTTCTTTTTAGCATGAAAACGTAAACACGATTTTTATTATTAATCAAATCAATGATCATAATATTTGCGTATTATAAAGAAATCATTGTATATTTAAAATATATTTGAATAAAAAACAAAAAGTTTTTTTTTGTATATATTTGTTACAATAATAGAACTTGTTCGAAAATTGAAATAAAAATGAGTATTAATATTAGGCGGAATGTATTATTACATTCAAAAGTAAACAAAACTGTGGAACTAGCAATTGACTTTCGGATACAATACACGTCTTAAACAAATATAAGAAGGCTGTGGCAAGTGACCTTTGTCCCTTTTGTGTTAGTGTGAGTAAGGGACAGGGAGCACACACTGACACTATGGAAACGGTTGTATTTGCAAATGTGACTCTGTAGAGCTATGAATGTCTTAGATAAGTATACCGATTTGAATATTTTATTCAACATGTGATTTAATTCCGTTAAAACATATTATATAATGTACAACGGCCTACCATACGTTGCTTAGTTAAACACTGATTTCTCCCTTTCTGTCATTATTGATTTGACATTTGAAAGAAGAAGACAGCATTGTTTAACTAATCACCCGCTAAATAACGTGTATATATTTTGAATCATATGTAAAATTTTATATGAATATTATCACTCCTAAAATATATATAAATTTATTATTTATGATGTAATTTTAGATTTTGTTTACTTAACTTACTTAAATTAAAGTTACGGTACATAGCTTATATGAGCTGAGATGGCCGATGGAATTAGAAAGCGTGAATCTTAACCGATGATTTTGGGTTCAAATTCAGGCAAGCAATGCTAAATTTTCACGTATGAATAACGAGATGAATAACATAAATTCATCTCGTACTCGGCGATGAAGGAAAATTTCATGAGAAAACCAGCATGTGTATTTTTTTTACAATTAATAGGCCAGCGTTTGACCGTCGACTTGCCTGATGTTAAGCATCGACACGGTCTAGGATGTAGCGCGCTTGCCTATAAGAAACCTGTTTACTCTGGATTTGAAGACACCGATATTGTACCTATCAGGAAATACGGACTCAGGCAAAACATTCCACAGTTTCCCAGTGCGAATGATGAATGTAGATTCAAAGCGCTTCGTACGTAGGCGGGGAATTTCCACTGTGTACCTATGGCGCTTTGGTCGCGTTTGCCTGGCCGTTCGATAGTAATAAGGGGCTGGAGGAATCAGTTCATATAATTCCTGAGCACATCCTCCAAAATGAATCCGAAAGAAGACTGAGAGTGATGCTACCACACGTCGCTGTTCGAGACTTTGGAACCTAGACTCGACCAATGTGTCGTCTCCTATCAGCTTCCTTGCACGCCTCTCAATCAACTCTAGAACCTGAAGGTGGTACTTAGCAGAGCCATCCCAAAGGTGAGAGCAGTACTCCATACATGACCTCATATATGTATATACACATGACAATTTGTTGAGGTAAGGCCTCTTCTACATTTTAAGAAGAAGGTATGGAAATTATTACACCATGCTTTTCCAATGCGGAAAGTATAGAATTGTACAATATTAACAATATGTACAATTCTGTCACATGTGTACCAACCAACCCGCATTGGAATGTAGAAGAGGCCTTACCTCAACAAATTGTCATTATTTAAAAAAAAAACATACCTTGTCATACATATTTCAAACGAATAAAAATCTCGACAAGTATCGTTATTAATAAAGACGTAACATTGCCGATTCTAAACGTTTCAAGCTGCCTGTCTTATAAGCCCGTTAAGACCGGGCCACCTTCCGATACAATAACAGCATCCATTCCACGAACCCTTTCTTGCGACCCGGCCTTATAAATTGCGGTGTCCAGACTCAAGGCAATTGTTTGTTTATCTTAAACATTGTTTGGACCTTCGTGTTGTACATAAAAATATATTACGTACAATATTAGTCTGTGTACATCCGAATGGTTTTGATATTGTGCTTAATAATAATAATCATTTATTTTGATATTTATCGCTGTAATAGTTATTTTGCCCTTTAATACTATTTATTTATTTATTTATTTATTTATTAGGGAAACATACAGCATATCGTATATTACAACTTAATATAATAATCATATTTTAACACTTATGCCAGTTAAGTTTCCACTACTGTTTTAACAGGGAAGTGGACTAATTTTGATGTTACATAAAATATAACTATTTATGACAAAGTAAAATTTTAACGTAAATATGGTTATGGTTAATTACTAATAAGTATTTTTCACAAGATTATAAAATTTACTTTTTATTAATACGATGTTTTGTGTATCATATCTTATTAATTCTGGTTGTGTTTAGTTTTCTGACTTTCCTTTCGTGAACACGTTGTTTATGGAATTATCATACCCTAACAATTACTTCGGTTATTATATACTAAGGATGATATCGTCTACATTTGCAGATAAATAAATTAATGGTTACTGTGTATTATATACAAGATTATGTATATAGATATTATAATATAAGAGTTTGGCGTAGTAGTAATTGATAATCATGATCGGTTTATAAATTTAATTGCATTTATAAGTACTTTGATTGGTAGAAGATGAATATAAGTAACAATTAATTTTCTGCACTTTCCACATCCACAAATCTAACCAATGATAACGCCGCATTTGATTTAACCTTGTAAAATGACATTTGCAAGAGCCCTTTTGAATAAAGTAGGTAACTTTATAAATATTGATTTGGAACAATTAATCATTCTAATAAAATTTCTAAGGACGAGCTTTTTAAGTTTTGCTTCTCTTTTATTGAATATATTTAAGGAAAAAACTATTTAATTTTGTACGAGAGTCGCATTGAGAAACAAATATTGCTATATTACGCGACCCTAGCTCCTTCAAATTGCAATAAAAAGCCAGAACATTTTGTTCCGACCACCTCTGTGTTATTTACTCCGGGACCTTTTTCATTTTCTCACAAAACATGTTGTTTTTATTAAAATATTTGGAATGGACAACGCATTTCTGTTCGTGTGTAACAGTTATCCTAGCGAAAGTTTGTTGTAAGAAAAGTTTTTTTTTTACAAGAGAACTTGACTAAGACTTTTGAAGAAAATTTTACTGCCGATAAATATATAGAAAAAATGTATTCGGTTAAAATTTTAAGCAACATAACCTTGTTGAGTTAAGTAGGTACCTAATATTTATTCCGTATGTGGTACATTTTTAATGGTGTCTTTAGTGATAATTAAATATATTTATTATTTAAATAAAATAAAACTTAGTTTCGAATTGAACAATGTGACATCTCAAATAGGTCGACTAATTTAATCCTACCGAAAAGCTTATGGATATCTGCGTCTAATGTATGCACAACGGGTATACCCTCCGTGCCTCGTCCGGTTCAGCAAGTTACACTCCTCTAACTTGTCTCCTATTATAAATATACGGCTGTACACTTAAGCATTGAGGTATAGAAGTAATAATTTAATATTCATTCAAATATAGCAACATACAATGTAATGTAGACTTAATTAATAAAATGCTAAGGTGGAAAATAGATTTTCAATAATTATATATATATAATATTTAGGATACCTTTTGAGATATTTATATTATTATATTATATCTCTATTGTTTTTCTATAAATCAATGCTCATCTATATCAAATATCAGAACTAAAATACTTAGTATTTGAGTTTTAATAACGTTGCTTTTCGTTCACGTAATTTGGGTATAAAAAGTTAAAATGTCTTTATATAGATATTTGTCTTTATTAAATAATATAATGACACAAATTATTTTTAATTTAGCTTACATACTATTAAAACAAAATAATCGATGTATTATTTACGAAGAATATATTATAATTTTATACTCACAATACATGAGACACAGGGACTAAGTCACATGGTCATCCTCATAAAATGTACGAAAATACTACAATTGTACGACAGCGTATCCCATGCAGTGGTTGTGATAACACGTTACAAAAACATATATCGTATATCGTACTTATATTGCATTTACGTCATTGTCAACATTGACGACGACGACGGTGAGGAAACTTTAAAATATGGCACAAACGGAACTACCAAGAAGATTATAACTTAACAATAGCTATTCTAACTATTCGCATTATAATATTAGGCACTAACATTCTTTATTTAGCAAAAATAAATAAAGACTCCTTGAAAATACACAGTCATAACTAAGAATTAATACAGAAAATTATGTACTTTACATAATAACTGTAATAATGTTTAATGGAAACATCTTATAAAATATTGATCTACGTTTCTTTTTTTAATAAACTTATTAGAAGAATTGTTATTTAATAGATGTATAAATATATTGCAAAAATTCAAACGAAGCACAAGCGGCCGGACCCTTTGCGGGCAGTCCACCCTCGCTGTGGGCAGTACACCCCTAAACAACCTTGGGCAACAAAAAACATTGTAACTACCTATCCAGCCCGCTCTAAAATATACCGTATAATTTAATCATAGGGGACATTATTGCTTGAAGGGTCAAGAGTGGGCAGTGGAGGGGGTCGGTCGAAGGATCGACCCTCAACAATTGTAGTGCGATTGTATAGTTTTGATTTCATTCTGTTTGATATTTGCCTGAAGAGATTTAAAAAAAAAAAAACAAATTGTACCTACCTTTAATATTGTAAAATAAATACTCTTTCGTTATACGCCTAGGTCAATGGCATGGTTGTTTATGGTGAGAGAAAAGCGTATATTTCCGAGAAACGCTTGAAGAATTTACCATACTACCATATTATGTTTACATAAGAATTAAAATCGTTATATTCTCTATTAAAAAAAGCACTTCAATGGATAAGCGTTATACTTAGTTTCTTTTTTGTATCTTATTTATTATAAAGGTACGATTTGAAGATTAAAATTAAGAGAAAGCCCTTTTATGACTAAAAATGTTTTATTTAAGAATTACGTAAAAAACAATATCTATCTAAATAAAGTTTTACAGAAAAATAAACATATCAAGAAAATAGATATATGCTATTAAAACACACTTTATAGATATTTTAAGGACATAACGCCCCTTTATAACGAAAAACGAGGTTGTTTTTTAAGTGGAATATAGAAATAATTAAAAATATTAATGAAAAACGGTTGGTAAGTCCTACGTAAAGTTATGCCACCAGATCTAACGCAAGAGCCATACGGCAGAGGTCAAAACAATTTGTAATTTTGTCCAACTCATCTGTCATGCATATTTATTATTATTTAAAATAGGTAATAGACTGTAACAGTCTGACCAATGGGCATCCTGATGGTAACGCCAACGCCATTAGCGCCATACATTGACACTAAGAAATATTAACCATCTCTAAACCTTGGGAATTAAATGTTATGTCAAACCGGAACACAATAATACTAAGTATTGCTGTTTGGCAGTAGAATACGTGATTAGTGCGTTTCATCTACCCAGACGTGTTTGCACGCAGCCTTACCGGCTACAGCCAACTAAAATGTAGAAACCAGTAAAATTCAAAGGCTCTGTGCATGATGTTACGACATAATATACGATAGTTATACATTTGAATCAACATGTATCAATGGGTGCCATAAAAATCGTGTCTTTATATATTTGCGAGAAACCGTTTGTTTCTCTAAAAAGACGTAACTTGAACCGACACCCGTCAAAATGTTGGCACATATAGCGTTTCGCAAATTGCTTCATACAAAGTTTTTCCGACAGGACAGGACGTGTTTACACACGCGGCCGACACGAATTTAAGAAGTACCGCATGAGTGGAAACTTAGCTACATTTTTGGTGTCGTGCAAGCTATGAGAACTTATCTAATGGTATTTAAATTATTTATTGATGGAACATTCATCATTAATCTTAGAAAATCTAGCGAACGTATTTTTATTCGTTTGGTGATGATATAAGAACAAATGGGCCACCTGATGGTAAGTGGCCAGCACCGCCCATAGACTTTGGCATTGTAAGAAATATTAGGCATCGCTTCCATCGCCAAAGCGCCGCCGACCTTGGGAACTGAGATGGAAGCTGCTTATATTGTAATCTTATTTAGCAATATACATAATTTGATAGTATTTTAATTCATATTGTGATCAGCGGTGAAAGAGAACATGGTTCGGATCCAACACATGCAAGTTAAGTCTTACGTGTTCAACAATCAGCAGTAAGCCGCAAAAAGCTGAATCAGTAGAATATTTACAAGCTGTTACTTTTCTTTAGCTTTAACGTTACTGTTTTACTCTGCTAGCGTTTATATGATTAGTGGTAAATAAGGTATTCACGTCGTCTATAAAACATTTTGAATTTTTTTTGATTATAATTATGATATCATAACTGAAGTATTTGAAACTAAGTAATTTATTTATCACCTCTCGTCCAATAATAACATTCTAATTGGAATATTGATACCGCGCTGCTGTCTAATCGATTGATTTATAATATTTATTTCATTCGAACACAGGAGTCAATTTAGTACAAATGTTTATAAACAATGTTAATTTCACAATAGAACAAGTCTAATAAAAATAATCAAAATAGGCATGATTATTTGTAAATTATATTATGTTTATATGTTTGTATATAATACTTATAACAATTAACTATGACAGCAAATATTATGAATATATTACTTATTAATAAAACAAACTATCATAGTCATATAATAAGTTGTAAATAACTTTTTATTAACTTTTTATTAATATAAAACAGTACATAATATTGAAACCGCTATCGCTTATAACCGAGGCCTGGCCTCTGGGGCCCGCGTGACAGCGTGACACGGGTCCGGCTGGTCCGAAATAGATACATATACCTATTTCAGCTATTTTGCTGACTGTCGCGATATTTGTGGCGCTTCCAAAGTTGGGTATTACTTTCTTATGAAGGGAGGTAGCATAAATCATAGGTTTATTCCTTGAAGAGGGTGAAACCAAAAATTTATGTGGCTATGTTTTCAAATGAGTCAGGTTTTATCGTTGCGAATTAAACACCGAACAGATCTGTTGTTTGTTTTACAAAAAATAAGTTTTGCATTTTTTTTTTAGAAACATACAATTGTAAAATATAAAATTTGCTTTGTTGTATATTTAAAATATACGTGAATAATTAATTTTATATGTTTCATGAAGGTATCTTTATTTAGAAAACTTAAAAGAAAAATCTTATTTAAAAATCCAACAGTGCAAAAAACTAATAAGATATAAGCGCTAAAAAGCGCCATCTATGATCGAGTAGCAAGTAACTACAAAATATTGTTGCTGAAGAGGGCGGTACTTTGTTGTGGCTACAGTTAAACTTTTAAGAGTAAAAAGGGTATTAAGATTAATTACAAAAAACGTTGACACAGTTTTTTTCTTAGTATATATATCGATGTTCCCGTTTAAATATTTCTTCTTTGCAAACATAAAATGGTGTAATTATTCAATTCTTATTTAAAATAATATTTTTATTAAATAAGGATTAATGAGAATTATATATATAAAATAACTTGTCTGTTTTAATATTTCTGATGCTTTTATCGTTCATTTCATTTTAATATTTAAAAAAAATATTAGAATTTAAAAGGAAAAATGAAAGAGGACGCCATTCATATCAGTAGTAATATTATTTTAAAAATGATTAAGTTGTAATATTTGATCTTCAGATATGATATCATAATTAAATATATAATTAATAAAAGACTGAAGTATATTATTTTACATGTAAATCCCGGTTTGAAATAAAAATTGTCAATAATATTAATATTACGAGAAAATTTACCTAAACAAAGTTATAAACCATATTATTTTTAAACCAACTAATTTATAGCAGAAATACTTTTAAAATAGTATAATTGTTAAATTGTTTACAGCAAAAACAATTTTCGAGTTATCTATTTTATTCACTTAACTATAACAGCGTTCAACTTATTTAATATCAAAGTAAGTTATAAGTTTATTTTAAAGTTGTAAAGTGAAAGTCGGTGGAGGACGGCGAAGTGAAAAATTCAACGAACTTGGACGAAAGGAAGAGTGAGGATACATTGACTTTAAACACCGACAGAGATTTACATACAGAGCCTCAGAGAAGGAGTTTTTATTTTATTGTAATACAAAATAAGTACAACGACACTTATCCTATATACAATTCAAAATGAAAATGTAAGCAAATTTGTATCATCATTTTATACGATTAAAATTTATGTAAAACCAGCTACAGTTCGGAATGATGATTCTACCGAGAACCGGCAAGTAAATCACTTTTTCGCGAAACATATATAATAATTATAGTATGCAATTAAATTTATGTATTCCGTCTGAAAATCAACCAATAATAACTCCTAATTAATCGAATCAATCTATTTTACTCCATGTTAATCTTTATTTGAATTGTTAAATCGAAGGAATAATAAATACCTGTATTTTTATATACCTTTTTATATATCATTAATATTGATAAAACAATTACCAGTGTCTTGTTTTTTTTTTATAAATGTGGTGGTATAATTTCAATAATTCTATCACAAAAATGTTACCTCGTTTAAAAAAGAATCGACAAATTCAGTAATTCAATTATATATATTCAATATCAAGTATTGATGTGCGATAAATATTTAAAAAAAATGTAAACATACAAATTGCTTAAATCTAAAGTGAAAAAAATGGGCACAGTTTGTTATTTTAGAAAATCGAGATATTCAGAATACTTTCTATTCATTGAAACATTTTACCTCTTAATTGGATATTTCCGATGTATCTTGGATGTATGCGACCCTCGTGGCCTAGACCAGACATTCGCTCATTTCCCGGCAAAAACTCGTTTATAGGCAGTTAAAATAGGCGGCGTTGCGCGGCGAGGCCATATCCGAGAAACGATTGGCTCGCTGATTGATCAACCAGGTTATTTGATGAAACAGTCTTGGAGATGTGTGCCTCGTTTGTTTTTTTTAATCGACATATTATGTCAATATTATTTTCAAATTTTTATCACAAGATGAAATCATACAAAAGTCGTTTTTACGGCTATGTAACTTGAAAATTTACTATTGGCATGTTTAAATTGGTCTGGTCAAGCCTTTAGGGGCACGAAAGTATTCGACTTGATTTTTTTTCTTCGAAAAAAAAAACTCGAAAAAAAAACCTTATAACTTATTCTGTCAACATAAATAATGTTTAACGGGGTGTTAGTGTAAAATACGAAAAGATTAAGCACATTACCCTCTTAAGCGCAATTCAGTAAAAAAAATATGTTTCGCCTCTGATTTGTATAATAATATTCTCTCAAAGAGCATTCTAGAAAATACGAGGCTAGACAATTCTGTACCAATCAAAGTAACCGCTGCCCTGAGATGAGATACGTCTCCAATAATACCTTTGTAAGTAGTTGCCTCATTATTCCTGCGCCGTCGTGTGAAAGAATTCTTTTAAGTATTTCACGAAGCCTTATATAGATGGACATGGGAAACGAATGCTTTTGTATTTTAGATGCTTTATATTTGTATTCGAGAGCAATTTTAAAAGCCAAGATGTCCTATTGGCTGGAAGCCGTTAATCTAAATCGAAAATTACAAGTTCAAGTTTACCCGGTGTAAATAAAACTAAATATTCATATGCTTAATTTGTGATTATAATTCATTGAATACTGTGAACGTGAAAGGTGGCAAACTTATAATAAAAAGTGTGCTTCTAAAAAATGTAATTCTCCTTAAGCAGAGAGGACGTTTTAACTTAGCCTGATCAGCTGGTACTCTATATTGGGTCTTTATGTTATACCGCTTGTCACCACTTTATCTGCTTAAACATTTTGCTTCTATATTCCTAATAATAGAAAAAAGTTATTCGGTTTTCTCTTAAGAAATTCTAGGAAGCAGGTCGGAATAATTTTCCAATGTATACACTACGATCTAGGCCATCAGCTAAATCATATATCTTTATGTATATAAATATATATAATATAAATAGATAGGTATACGAAAAAAATAATATAACTGAAATTGTCCGTACATTGTTGAAAATAATATTTATTTAAAAATCGAAGTAAATTCACCGGTAGCAAGCAATTCAGTAAGATTTAAGTATACTTAAAAGATATAAAAATATGAAAATCATTGCACTTAACCATTGCGCCTACGATCATTTCAATTAATCAATCAACAGCCAATCGTTGTCCACTGCTGAACATAGGCCTCTCCCATGGTGCGCCAAAGCTCCAGGTACGATCATTTAGCTTTGTCTTTTAAAGATGTTTAAATCTATTTCAGTTTATGGAAATTCTTAAATAAAAAACAGAATACTATCCCCGAGCCTACCGTGAGAAAATATTTTTTTAATCATTAATAACAATCGTTATAATGAAAAATATAAGAAATCGAATGTTTATGTGACTGAAGACATTTAATTTATTAGCAATATATAATTAAACAAAATGTTTATCCAAAAACCATTAATAATTATGAGAAATATGAAAAAAAAAACATTAACTGAATCCCATATAATGAATTACAAACAAAGGTCTCGTATGTATTTACGAGTATATATTGTTCTTAAAAATACATCCGTAGATAGAATGGCCGCTTTTGTCCGAAGGGTGAATGTGGGCGCAGGAACAATGGACCCGAGTATGTAATGCCTGGACATTAAAATGGCGTCGTGCGTAATGCCCTTATTAAAATTTCTATCTGATTCTACGAATCGCTTGCTTTATTTTTGGCTTTTTATTATCTTATTAGACATTATCTAACAGGAAATTATTATTAACAAAGTCTTTGATTCATATTAAGCTCATTATCTTATTAGAATAATTAATAAAATAATTTCATAAATAATAAATAAAGTTAAAGGTATAAAATATTGCATTTCAATTTCTTCTCAATATTTATTTGACAACGATACGCATGTTCGTAAAAATATAAAAAAAATCCTAGAAATTGCTACGTACTGTACTAGTATTTTCTATAACCATAAGTGTACTGTGTAGCTAATATAAGGTAAAGGTCCTCCAGACCGATTTCAGCCACGGCGGCCAATCTCAAGAGAGATTAGCCAACAAACACTGCACTCTCTATTCCCTAGCTCTCATAATCCGATGGGACGGCAATCCGACACGACCACGAAAAGAGTTCAGGCACAGGACCAACGGCTTTGCTTTCCGAGGCACGGGAGTGTACACACTTCCAACTTCCAGACTCCAGGCTTTTTTCAACTTTTTTATTGGCCCGACCTGAGATTTGAACCGAGGACCTCCGGGTCTGCGGCCTTACATCAAGCTACTAGACCAACGAGGCAATCAATATAATAAGTAGCTAGTATATAATACAATTAGGTATAAGTATGATATAAGTATATAATGACCGAGAGCGCGAGTCTCTTTGTTTATATTATGATGGATGCTGGGTCGGAGCGTGATTGAGGACTTGCTCCCTTAATTTTATTAAGAAACTGAGTATATTTTGCGAGACGCATGTTTGCATATAGGTCAAAATATATGAGTTAATACATGATTTTTATGATTATTTAAGATACATTATTTTCGTTTGTTATTATATATGTAATGAATATATTTTCTCAACTAATATATAATCACGAAAAATAATATTCACATTTTAACCGATTAAATATATATTTTACTTTTTATTTTTATAGAATAGGAAGGTGGACGAGCACCTGATGGTAAGTGGTCACCAAACGCCCTTAGACATTGGCATTGTAAGAAATGTCAACCATCGCTTATAGCCAATGCGCCACCAACCTTGGGAACTAAGATTTTATGTCCCTTGTGCCTGTAATTACACTGGCTCACTCACCCTTCAAACCGGAACACAACAATATCAAGTATTGCTGTTTTGCGGTAGAATATCTGATGAGTGGGTGGTACCTACCCAGACGAGCTTGCACAAAGCCCTACCACCAGTGATTTTATAATAATTATAAATAAATAAGTATCAATTCAAAGCAAACGAGACCCCGTCGTACGATAATTATAGACCGTTGATTTTTTTATAACGAATTTATTTGTATTTTATACTTTAGTTATATCACCGTAAACTTGTGTTTTTAATTCAAGAACTATCTTCTTTTAAGAATCAGTAACTACATTAACGTTTATGTAAGTATTTTACATAATTTATTATAGATATTACAACATATAACTTAATTTTTTATATTTTTTTAGCTAATGTATTAAATTCTTATTTATTTTAGTTTACGACTAACCGATACCTATCGCGCCCCTTGTAAAAGCTTTACGTACGTGCCAATAACAACTTAAGTTTCCACACAATCGACTGAACGATGAATAAACACTTATAATACAAACAGATATACATAAGATTATAAATAAATATATATGTATATATTTTGTTACTTGCGCCATTTTCAAATTATTATATATGATTATATTTATATTATTATGATTATATTTTGACGTGCGTTAACTGTTAGATCAAAATGCTAAGAAGAATTTTAAAAGATTGTATAAATTTCCGATGGTCTACTGAAAAAGGATTGTGTATAACCGACGGGCGTTCTAATTGCGAACATTCCGTCCAGCCATTGATTAATGAGCGCAGATTCCATGGCTTTATCAAATAAATGCATTTTACATAGAACATAAAAAATATTTCATATTTCATTTAATAAAAAAACAGTAATAATACATAATATTATTGTATTATTAACATAAAATAAATTATTATCATCCTAATAAGTTTTAATATTCAATTCATGAATTTTTCATTTCGTTTTTTTTTATGTTAAATGAATTTTAACAGATTTATTATTACGTATTTTTTAATTATATTAAACAAATTAGCTGTTTCAAATTAACCGTAATTATACCGTTATTTTTTAATTAGGTTTTGTTTAAATGACGATAAGCTTATTTAAAAAAAAAACAAGAGCATTACCTAAGACATACGGAGAATTGCATATTACTCTTAAAGCCGCCAAAGAAGTGCGACTTCAAATAACATAATTTATTTCTTTGGGTGATGTAATTTTTGTTAATAATTTTCGACCATTACATTTTAACTTTATTAATATTCTAAGCACTGACAATATATAATCTGGTAGTCGGTGAGCTATAGATTAATTAACAAAAAGCGGCCTGTGTAAGGAGTTCTGATTGCGGGAGTTCCGTCCGCCCAATGATTAACGAGCGCGGAATCCGGCCCTGTACATGATTAATATGTGCGCCCCTTTATATGCGTATATTAGTGATATATAGATGTGTTATGTTCTGTAGAAATATGTGAAGTCATTTTGTGTTTACCTATTTTTTTAATCGATTTTATTTGCTTTTGATTAAAAATAAAAACCTTGTATAGTCAACAAAAAAAAAAAACTCTCTCAGAATTAAATACTAGAAAGTATTTAATTCTGAGAAAATGGCATGGAAAAGTTATACGTATTTAATTGTAATAAAATAGTTTTTTTTTTTAATTCGTTAATATCTTTGTAAAAAATTACAACTACCTTTTTGCTTTTTTTTATATAATTACATTTATTTCAAGAGCCGATTATTATATCAAAAGACGAATTTAAAATAAAATCCGATTTCAAATGAATACAATTGTAAGTTTATTTTACCATTTTTAAATAACCGAAAAATAATGAAAATAGTGAGGTTTATCATAATTAGCATACGTTCGTATGCTATATCCACTTCTGAAAATTCATATTCAACTCATAACCGGTAACTAACTAAAAAATAGCTCTAGAACAAATAAAACTCGTTCCTCGTATTCAGAAATCTAGCCTGTAATTTGTTCACATACCTCGCTGGGCGGGGGCATACCACACTAGGGTGATACCACCCCGTCTGCGAGAATTTTGGCGGTTCACATTCCGCATGGTCATTCCCCGACTCATAATTTTCCACGACGACAGACGGGAGCTTCGTGTAATTGTTTTTGTGGAGAATTCCTTGGACATATTGTACGCACGCTTTTATTACATCTCTCCTTTCATTCTGTTAAAATTTAACCGTGTCGACGATTAAGTTTTATTAAATTGTTCGAAGTAACATTTGAGTTCAAATTTTGTTTACGCACGTAGTAGTGTTCTATTTACGGCAGAGAATTAAAATCGCGATTACCTTTGCTATATTAATTTCTATGCAACTTTATTATATAAGTTCAAATGAATTTGGCTCGCGATTTCTGAGCATAGATCACTTAATGAAACGCAGTATTAACGCGGCTGCGACCGCGGACGAAATCCTCCATTTAGGTAATTTTCTATACACTCGACAAAAGCAAAATTTCATGATGATCGCTTAAGTATATAAAGCGTAAAACGAAAACACTAACTTTCGCATTTACAATATCATTAATAATAAGATTCAAAATTCCACAAAAATAAATATGTTTTACATTCGAATACAGTGAGGGGTTCGTTCTCGCAAAATAGTCTCACTCTGAGATGCTGAATTGAATTTTGTTTTAATTTTTTAAATAATTAACTATACTATATTTTCTTAAAGTTAAAAACACATCCAATACGCATACATGTATATATATATATATAATTTATTCATGGTCTATTTATCTATCTCAGGCCAGGGTTAATTACTAAAAAAAGGAAATAAATAGTATATATAAAATATTTTTGGATTTTAAATTTACGAGACGCATAAAATCGCATTTTATCATTTGATTGGAACTATCCATTCATCATCCCATTCTTGACGGGTTTTATCCGTAAACAAAATGGCGGACGAAGCACTAATTCCGCAAATCTTCGCCATTCGCAAACCGCAGTTGTAAATCACCTATGTACAAGCCTCATCCGACTTGTGTCCGTACGAATGTATAAATATTCTAAATATACCGAAATTTCCTATCCCGACGCTTAATATAATTGCTAATAACAAAACATTTACTTACAATCTAATTTCACACTAACGGCTATATCATACCGCTTAATTTTCCTTGTTTCATTCGTTGTGTTAAGCTCTATCGCAGTGTTAAGGGGTAGTGCTCACAATCCTTTCTGTTAAACTATTCTGTTTGAATAATTGCCGCGTGGACCTGAAGGGTTAGAGCGCATATTCATGCTATGTCCTCACCATTGTGGTTAGGGAAGGGTTATGTAGTACATTCGGTTATATGGACCTGTCTGGGATATGCAGTGGACAGTGCAATACGATAGGGATGATTCTAGAACTTTATTTAATATTGTATGGCATAGCAGAGTAAGGCAATGGATTCATTATTTTAATAGAACCTTTTTTAACGTTTATAAAATACCTATAATTTTTGTCTTAAAAAAATATTTATGATTTGTATTATAGGTTTTTATTGTTCTTTTGATTCAACCGTAGATATGATAATATCATAATTTTGACTAATAGTTAGATATTTTATTTAAATTCCATTAGCTCTTGATAATAAATAAATAATTATTATTACGATTAACTTACATGTTTTAAAGTTAATATATTATATCCGTTAAAAACCATATGTTAAAAGATGTGATTTATGTAATATTTAATTTTATTATTAAAATTTATTAATTGTATACTGCTCCTATACATTTAATTTTTTTTATAAATATGAAACAAAGATGCTTACAGTTTACGGCTCAATTCTTTTCTAGAATTGTTTTTAATAAAATTAATTTTAATCAAATTTTTCTGCAATTATTTTTAAATATAAAATATTAAAAATCTCATTATAATTGGAGCTAGTACCTACGCAAAAATGTTGACACATTAAAAGATAGCTACTAGGAAGTAAACAAGACTTAAATATTAGTGCAATGTTCATCAGAATCACGTTCGAGATAAAAGGCGAACCGTTCGAAACTAAAAGCAATAATAGTAACAAATGTTCGTAAGTTTGTTTTGGCGCGTGCCCCGCTCGGACTGTAGTTTACAAACTATCACAGATATTGGGCGATTAATTTATGAGGAATTTTGTGATTTGAACGTGGATAGCTATTAATACGGAACTTAAACTTCGATTGCGTTTTATTGTACCAATTTTATTTCATCTCGTAATTAAGTGTAATAATATAATAGCTCGTAAATATCCTAAAGATATTATCGTTTCTTCCTTTTGAGGCAGAGTTCGTTCCAACATACTGCTTCAATGCGGGTTGTGGATGCATATATGGCAAAATTCCATCTTACATTTAGATTCTATCGTGATGTTTTCATTCACAGAGGAGCACGAGATGAAACAAAAACCCTGTTAGACGGGAAACATCGAAATTGACGTTTAATCCGAAACCGAAACAGCCTGTGAATGTCCCACTGCTGGGCTAAAGGCCTCCTCTCCTCATTTTGAGGAGAAGGTTTGGAGTTTATTCCACCACGCTGCTCCAATGCGGGTTGGTGGAATACACATGTGGCAGAATTTCAGTGAAATTAGACACATGCAGGTTTCCTCACGATGTTTTCCTTCACCGTAAAGCACGAGATGAATTATAATCACAAATTAAGCACATGAAAATTCAGTGGTGCTTGCCCGGGTTTGAACCCATGATCATCGGTTAAGATTCACGCGTTCTTACCACTGGGCCATCTCGGCATTTCACTTGAGGTTTAATAAAAAAATATAATTAAAGAAAACCAACGAATGATTTTTAAGTTTAATAAATAAAAACATAGTTTCTTTAAGGAATTCTATATATTTATGTCATTATTATATTATAAATATTTTTTTTAATTGAATTTAATCTGTCATACTTATTCATTTGAATAACTTTTTGAGCTTGACATTTTTTTTTCATTCTACTTGTACAATACAAGTATGCTGTACAATACATATATGCTGTATTTTAAAAGATTCTTTATTTATGTGAGCTTTTTTGCTCTTTTAATTTGTTATTTATTCGTTTGATTTATTGTGTTAATATACTATTTGTTTCCTTAAATATATAAATAAATAAATAATATACAGTTATGATCGTCAATTTGAACCTGCAATCTTCGTTTAAGATTCAAGTGTTTTAGACACTTCAACATCTCAGTTCGCGTAATAAGATATTGGGTAATTAATTTATGAGGAATTTCGTGATATCGATTTAGTTAAACTATTAATACAAAGTTTAAACATTGATTCTATTTTATGTTATTTTATATCGTATTGTAGTTGTAGTATAAAGCCTTAAGTATATACAAATATTAATTAAAAATAGCTACTTATAAATCTTGCAAGAATGCCGCAAGCATTTAATGAAAATAATGCTTATTTCAATAGTGAGTGGTAGTCAAACATAATTACGTCTAGAATTTTACTTCATAATATTATCGAATTTTACTATGGTGATAATTGTTACTTAATATAGTCCTAGGCCTTTTTAAGGCAGCGGCTTGCTGTGTCCCTTGCTTTGCTGAAGCTCATGGACGACGGTGACCGCTTACAATCATACGACTCGCTTGCTCGTCTGCCTCGAAATGCAATAAATAAAAAAATAACGTAAAAAAAATCTATCAAAATATAATATTAGTACGATATTACCATATAAATATTTTTATTTAATAAAAAACCTACACGCATTCCACAACGTTACATTATGAATTATATAAAGTGAAACTAACATCCCCATAGTTATTTATTATAATTTTATACCAATAAAAGCACTTTATAATGGCGTTATAAACTGGTCCAAATAGATCGTGGTCATCTCAGTGAAAAGGTCACGTTCAGATGTCACTCGGGTCAGGTCAGGTGGTCAAAGGGATGCTGTATTGTATGTTTTAATGATCACTGACATTTCAGTAATAGGGAGATAGCTGTTCGACCTGTCACAAATAAACTAGTTTTGGTGATATGATTTATTAAATTTTGAATGCTGCGACGATATACGTGTGACGGTATGGAACTTTTATATGGATTTATTTGTTTTGATATGTAGGTAAGTTATTTAAGTGTATGTCACTTCAGATGCAAATGTGTTAAAATGTCGGAACAAGATATATAATAGAATGATTGTCGTTGAAATTGAGATGGATAATAACTAAACAGAGAAATTATCATCGACGAAGACACGCGCAAGTCACTTTATTGAATTTAATAAAACGACATATTAACGCAAAATCGCGTAGTTAAATTGATAATTTATTTCCATTTTCACTTGCGTTGTCACAATACAATGGCTTTGTATATGAGATTTTCTTTTGTATTCTGAAGCTAACCGATGTCAAAAAATAATGTTAGGTTAGGTTCCTCTTGTCATGTCGAACTTGTCAAAAAGCTGCGTTAGGTCGCGGTAACTACTGTAAACAAATAATGACTAAAGAGACCACGGAATTTCCAACTTTCCGAGTACAAAAATTAAGCAAAATCCATATATTTTAAAATTTCTTTCACGTATTGTTTGTTATATTATAATTGTCAGTTAACTTTATTTATAAGCAGCTATTATAACACCAAGCCAACAGACCTCAGAATGTAACGCAAGAAAAAACACCTCGATTTAATAATGTACATAAAACCTGGATCGATTGTTTATTGTTTATAACAATATAATATTTTAAAAACTAACGAATATTGTAATTTAAAAAAAAATACAAAACTACACAATATTGTTTTCTTTTTTGTAATATACACAACTTTAATCGTATTTAATTTACATAACTATTAATTCTGATTAATTCTTAATTTCCGGTTGTAGGTTATGTATTAAAATAAAAGTGCTCATATTTAAATAAATAATATTATGATTGGATTCATAATACAATGATTATTTAAGCTGCTGAAGAAAACTACAAAAGTTTTTAAAGTCTGATCATGTTGAGAAAAGAAATAAAACAGCATAGAATAAGGCAGTCTTTACTTCTGCAATTCCAAGCCACTAATAGCAAAAAGAGGATCCTTTAACAGGTCATAAGTACGGGATAAAAATGTCCGGATATTTTTCAGAGTAGCGAGTGAGACCGTTTGAGTAACAGAGACGTATTTTGTGATAAAGATTTATTTATCTTAGTTTTGATACTTAGATATAATACTTAGTTTTGATTCTAATTTGATTCATATATTTTTAAATACAACGATGACAAAGTATAATTAACTTAAATTGTAATGAAAAAAATATATCACGTTTATTTGTGTTTTGTTTAATACATTCTCATTTAAGACAAGAGATCAAACTTGTATTCAGTTTTTATTTTTTTACTTTACTGTAAATATCTGATTCACAATAGTGTTTATAAATCCCAGTAAAACGATTAATCCCGCATAAAAGCTCTATTTCCTTTTTTTAATTAGTTCTTATTATTGGTATAATTAAATAGATCAAATGTAAAGACAATATATAACAAATTAAAATTACTAATTAGATATTTTTGATAATTGAAAGTGATGATTTATGGTTTAATTTTTAAATAAAGGTACAAAAAATTCACTTATTCAATATGCATAAATCACACAATACAAAATATTCTTATAAAAATTAAAATACCATTGTTTAAATATGCATAGAATTAAAAATATTCCAATACTAACAAACCAATTCATTATTATAGAAACTTCTATCAAAGCGGAACTTACAAGCCGAACCCAGCCCGAGTTTCAAGTTCGGCCCGCGCATGGCCAACCCTACCGCCTCCCTCCCCGCTCCGAATTAATTGCAATCAAAAGGAAGGACGAGTGTAGTCCACCCCTAACTTTGTACGTCTGTGAATGTGTGAATGTACGTCCAATCTTAGTTTGTGTTGGTAATTCGTCCACTGCCATATGTGTGTCGAAATATAATGTCTCGCCGCATCTACGCTATTGTTTTTGCGCACAATACGTCATTGTTTAAATTTGTGAATAGGTGTCTGCTTATACGATGGATTTGTTCGTAGTTTTGATATGTATATATGTATATTTTATGAGTTTCAATTATGTATGGTGGGGCAAACTACGTACTTGTGTTAGATGCGCTAGCGAGAATATTATTTTAATGTCTGCTTATCAACTACTCGAAACTTTATATAAAATTATATTTTGATGATTATTTTCTTATAAAATGGCCATACATCCTATTCTACTACATAATTGACTTTGTAATATATTTTATTAAATATACTGAACCATTTATGTAATTCAAAACATTATTATCGATACTTTATAAATATGTATAAATAAGCATGTACCATTCATATACGATTCTCTGAAACTACATTAATATTTCAGGCTAACTTGGGGTCCTTTCTAAACAGCCCATGGTCTTCCAAAGTTATTCCAACTTCGGGAGTTTAGAAGGTTTCGGTTTGGGGGTGCGTGTAAAGATTACTTTAGGGAAGGGTCTTATCTTTAAGTTTCGAAGACACTGGTTTTTGATAAGAACATTTTGCTCATATGTGTTACGGTTAGATTAGAGTTTAAATGACATCATTATTAGCCTTTGATAAAGTCATTAGTCATCTCAACATAGGTACTGTTCGTATATCTTATGTATTATTGTATTGTTTACAATTACCCAGTTCTCCACTTCTGTGGGTTAGCTGAAATACAAGAGGCCAAATTTTAATGGAAGCGTGCACGAAACTAATTATAAACAAACGATTGATTGCTTGTATTTTTTTCTTTATTTAAAATAGCTTGGTAAACTGGCCAATGGTAAATGGGCCATCTGATGGTAATTACTTACCATCAGATGGCCCATTTACCACCTAATCTTGGAAAATAAGACAGTACAACCTACAATTACGGCCATATATACTACCTAAGTGATGAGTAGGTGGCTTGCACTTAGCCACACCGCCAAGTATTCTGCTAAGTATAAACATTATCGCACGTTGCTTTTAATTTTAATTAAATGCTAATTTTAAATACACATTTAGATTCATTATAATCCGTAAACAAATATGCTTTAATATGACTTTATCTCAATTAAATATTTAATAATAATCGTTATAATGAACAATTATTAGTAGGTATTGTATGATATTATCTTTCTAGTCGGTGGGCACAGGCGAATCCTTAAGGCGGGCCTTGAGTCTAGCTTGTAGGGTGACAAGGCCATAAAAAAATGGATAAAAAACTTATATACTATTAATAATATTATTAATAAAAACAGTTTATAAACTACAATAGTTTGTATTAAGTTTTATATAATTAAGCGCATCTATTAGGGGTTGAGTCGGCATACTTTTACATTATTAAATAGCCTCGCTTAAAAAACTATGTGGCACTTACGGCTGGCAGCATTCCTGATGCTAGCCTTCAATCCTTGAGAATACTTTGTTAATCAATTGGTTTTCCGCCATAATACCTTCTTCTTCTGAAAAATTACACGATGGATTATTTGTTTTATAAAATTACATTATTATCTACATTTTAAAAAGAATAACACGTCATAATTGTAGAAATTATGACGTGTATAAAATTTATAATGTATAAGATTATAATTTATCTGCCATGTCATAATTTCATCAGTATTTAAAAAATTTACTGTTTTAATTAAAAGTAATTATTTTATTTGTTACAGATAAAGCAACAAACTTCGAAATACATCAGAGCAAACGGCGATACATCAAACATCTTTCGAAAAGTAAAAATCAAAATTATATTTTTTTAATTTTAGAATCAAAATGAAATAAGATTTTATACTTAATTAAACAAAATTGTTACATTTTCGTTACTTTTAAAGTAACGAATTTTATTAATATTTTAACATTATTGTTAGTTATACATAAAAAGTTATATAAATTCCTAGCAAAATGTTGTTTTCTATTTATTATATATTTTCAGGAAAGTCAAAAATCATGGTGATCCGTCTACTTACATATACATAGTAAAGCGGAGAAGCCGGCGAGATTTTGACCAATTTACGGCGTGCCAAGTAGAAAGATAAGCTAATTCGACTTAGGGGATCGTATTGGAAAACTAATTTTGCATAAATAGACGCTTCATTCACCATCGTGCATAACATTGTATTATGTGTTTTTGGAAATAACGGAAATAATTGTGAATCGTTGTTTAAAACTAATGACGGAAAAAATAAAAAGACAAGTAGACGAGTCCTCGAATGGAGGCCTCGGATGAGCAAACGCAGAGTGCTCCCCAGGTTGACCTCAAGAAAATAACATGCGACTGCATCTGAAAGACGGAAAATCGGGCTTTAAAGTACTTAAACATTCAAAAACTCTATTGGTCCCTATTTGTGTAATACGCTTGTAGTGTACATATGAATATATAATGCAATATGTCATGATGATAATGATATCCTCCTGACCGATTTCGGTCACGGCGGCCAAATTCAAAAAAGATTAGAATGCCCAGGATATAAGCACAAGTGTGTGAGCATAGACAACTTCACTGTCTCCGATGAGACGGCAATTCGATACGACTGGAGAGACAGAGCGCAGACAAACGGCTTTACGTACTTTTCGAGGTGCGAGAGCGTACACACTTACCACTTCCAACTACCAGTCTCCGTACTGTTACTGAGAATTTTCGACAGAAAAAACCAATAACTTTTTTTTTAACCCAGGACCTCGAGTCAGCGGCGTGTTGTTGTCTTTTTAAAATTGTACACCGTTTTGACACAGCGGCATGGCTGAAAACCTATACGCGCCCTCCGACGTCTACTCTCATCACAATTTTACAGTCTTCTACTATAATATAAAAGGTATGATCATGGTTACAACCCGATAATAATTTATAAAGTATGTAGTATACTTCGCGAAAGTAAGTTACATTTAAGGTTATGTTATGATTATAATTATAAGGCAGATTGGGCAATTATTATTTTTATATTTTGAATATGAACATAAAAACTAAACTTACTCGAAGTATTTAAAGTGAAACCAAATCTGGCGCTTACTCAAATTCTTGAATTTAGTAAATTTTATTTTCATCATAATTTCACCATTATCTTGTACATAGTTTTCGATTGATTCTTATTTCTTAAGCACAGAAAGATAAATAAATAAATTAGTTATTATATCAGTTAATAAATTATAAGCAATTGTAAAATATATTTTAGTATGTATTTTTATTATATATTTAAAACATTTTTATGCAAATCGATCTTTTAATTATCGCAGTGGAGATCGCCATTAATGTTGAACCTTTCAACCTACCTTAGTACACTCACTAATGACTTGAAGGCACGCGCCTGGACGAGGGGTGACCAGCGAGGGACGAAAATTTCCTAAAGGGTTACCCTAAAACTGGGGATGAAAGCGATAATTAATGCCTTAAACGTCTGTATAGACATTTTCGAAAAATACATTTTGAATTCTAACGTTAGTGACATACGGTTTATTATTATTATAAGATTGAATACATTCGGTCCAATTTTATAGTCAGGGTGGCAAATAATAAGAGGTTTAGGTACATATAAAGTTGGCGCAAGTTGTTGATGAATGACACTCAGAGGACCCATTGCCCTTCGGATGTTTTAAGTGGGTTGGATAAGAAATGTCGGATCTAGTGAAATATTCGCTGGGCTCGGATATTGTGTTTGCGTGTGCCAATTAATATGTTAAGTTTGTATTACTAGAGATGTTTGTTTTTGAATAATGTACGCCAAAGTTACTTTGAAGTATTGTTTTATTTGCTAGTTTTCGGGCGATCGTTGAAATATTTTTTTCTCTTACCAGACGAATATCTTTGAATAATTTATAGAGGTAGCTTAGGATCAACTTTATTTACTTAAAAAGCCTAAAATATATCGATGAGATATTAAACTGTATGAAGTAAAAATATATTGATCACAAAAGCTAATATCCTAATATCCAACTAATATCTAAATTATATATTTGTATTATTAAATTTTTGAATCATTTCATATATCATAGCCAATCTCAATATATGAAATATATCTATGAAATATTTATTTATTTATTTGTAAAAATAAAACAAACATCAAAAAAGGCATTCTCTTCCTATTGACCCTGTTTTTTAACTATTATAAATTATGTCTTTAGTCTTAAATTATATTTTTACTTATTAATTTCAACATATCTTTATATGAGTGATTAGTTACGGTGAAGGAAAACATCGTGAGGAAACCTGCATGTGTCTAATTTCACTGAAATTCTGCCACATGTGTATTCCACCAACCCGCATTGGAGCAGCGTGGTGGAAAAAGCTCCAAAACCTTCTCCTCAAAATGAGGAGAGGAGGCCTTTAGCCCAGCAGTGGGACATTAAAATGTATACCAAGCATATTTGTTACAGTTTCCTATATTATAATTTATAAATAATATAAGCGATGAAGTCTTACATAGGACCCTTAAGATGACTTGCATCATACCATATGTCGGGGGAGAGCATTAGACTCGCTAATTATTACTTCAAATGCCAGTATCATCTAAATTGCTTGTTAGTTTTTATTGGTGATGGAAATATAATACTAAAGTAAAAGGGTTGGGGAAGAAATAGATGAATATTAATTATTCTTGGAAATAATACCTATACTTGCTTAAATAAACACTTTTTTGTTTTATTTATTATTTAAAATGACTTTGTAAGTAACAGTAAAGTAAAGATTGAATAAAGTATAACGTTTTTTCTAATGTAACGTGTCCAAATGAAACTTTTTCGACATATAATTTAAATTTTATTATATTAAAATTTGTTTAGAGACTTTCATTAAATAATTAGATAAACAATTGTAGATTTAGCATTTAATAACTGTTATAATTGTTATAACGATACGGTGAACTATTTAATAATTTTAATCGAAATCTTGAAGATAAACATAAATGATCATAATGCGAAATTATGTGAAGCTGCGCAGTGATTTTAAGAGATCTTAGGGTTAATAATAATAATCTCCTGGGACATTTTTCACACACGGTCATCTGATCCCAAATTAAGCTTGTACATAGCTTGTACTATGCAAACCAAACAACTGATATACTACATATACTATTTTTCTTTTGTAAATACATACTTATATAGATAATTACACCCAGACTCAAGACAAACAGACATGTTCATGCACACAAATATCTGTCCTGGGTGGGAATCGAACCCACAACCTTCGGCGTGAAAAGCAAGCATCCACCAACCACGCCAACCGGCTCGTCATAATATTTATTTATTATTATTATCGTTCTCATGGTAAAAGTAAAAAGCAAAATAACCTGTATATGTCTTACTACTGAGCTAAGGCATGCTCTCCTTTGTGAGAAGGTTTTTGGAGCTTACTCCATCACACTGTTCCAAAGCGGGGTGGTGGATAAACCTGGCAGATTCTCATCCGCCACATATGAAATTCTGACATGAGTCACATTGCGACATTCTGACATCCATCAATCACCATAGGAGCTGCGTAGTTAAATAAGCCCTAAAACTACCTCTTAAGAGGATATTACGTATAATTCAAGCTGTTCGTTGAATGTTAAAGTTATTTTATTTTGTTTGAAGTTTTATTAGTATTTTATTAAATTCATATTATCAATAATTTAGTTACGTCAATATTATTTAAATTAAGTATTCTACAGCTTTTTAATTTTCATTCATTAGTTATACACATTTGTCAAAGAACTTATGCTATAATGCCATGATTAGTGTAAGTTATCGTTAATAATAATATACATATTGCTGACGCAGAGACAAAACTTTTTATCAAAATGAAAGGCCACAATTCAACCATTAATTAACGAATAATGTTAGTTATGCCTATAAGTTCTGCAAACTTACAAACACCACCCAGAGGCACTATAACACATTAGAATTTTAACTTAGCACCAGTTCTGCGAATTAACTGATCCCGATCAGAGATTCGCGAATTCGTACAACTTTGCCGCCCACGAGAGCGAGACAGATGACAAATAACGTATGTTAGAGCGAAACGGACGAAGTTAGGGTTGCATCTACATGGGTCTGACATAATGATATATTAATTTCTGTCGCGAGCGCCCATTGTTTTTGGTATTTAACGATGTGACGCATGGTCATTACGTTTTCATAGTTTCATAAAGGCTGAAATTCAATGGCGTCTGACGCTTAGCGCCTCGTGCGTTTAATGATCGGATGATATACGTGATGAATTGAGAGATGAGCTTTTTGAAATTATGCATGTTGTAAAGACTTTAACGGACACGGATCTCTTTACAATAGTATGAAGAATTTTAATTGTTGTGTTTCATTCGACAATAATTGCGGAGTATTTATTTTTTATTTAGCTATTTTCAAATGAATTATTGCGTGACAAAAGTCTCAAAATTTGATATTAAATATAAATATACATGTATATTAAAATATTATCTACATATCTAATTATCACGATGTCCTAATCTTTAGTTGTTTTTTATATATTCGATAAAATTTGAATGGCTGGATATTGAAATATATTTTCATCGCTATATATTTCATAACATTAACATAGCTTGACATCTTGTACTTGTAATAAAACTAAGATTTAAATTAAACTCGGGAATCGTATACGTGTCAATGAACTCTACATGGAACAGCACTGGATCAACAGATACCGAGAAAAATGTTATTCTACGTAAAGTCATAATAAGAAAATATTTTCTAAATTGTATTACGTTGTTGCAATGTGTCGTTTATTTCGAAATTATTTAAATTAAAACAATTTAGTCATTATTAAATATAAAATATTCGAAATTAAATATTTGCATTTTGACATATTGTGTGTGATGAAGCAACAACGTGGAAGGCTTTTGATAACGATATCCTTGTTCATACGCTACTAACTCATTAAGGTCTACATTATTTAAAGATATTAATATTAATAAGTAACTATTTGTTTCATTCGATAACAAAAGCTATGACAAAAGTTAAATAATAGCTTAATAATACATATTATATTTTTTGAACATTATATTATTATGATATTTTTAATACACATTATGTAAAATTTGTCACATATTTATTTTATTTGATTACCCTTAGATTATTTAATTAATTTTATAAATATTTTTACATAATTACATTATATTGATATATACAATGAAAATATTAAGTAATTAGTTTGTTATATTATATATAAAAACTCGTTTATTTTTAAATATAATGTGAAGTTTAATAAGGTAATATTTATTGCTGGTTGTAGGATAATTATTCTATAACCAAATCGGAGAGATTTTACGGTAGGTTGGTATTGTGGTTTGAATGGTGACTGAACCAGTGAAATTACAGACATAACAGATATAACATCTTAGATCTCGTACTCAATGAGATTAACTCGATAAGAATTTGTTTATATTTATTTAAATACCAGTATAGATCAGATAGACTTTTCTGGTGTTTCTAAAACTAATTTAAAATCGAAATAGACTTAATAAGTTATTGTGAAGAAGAAGAATCACACTTACAAATTATATAAATAAAAAGTAACTAACTGAAAATGTCCCCGGGCTTCCTCACTTAAATCACGGATTTGAAGCATATCCACCAAGTTACTCCAATGCGAACTTGTTACATATGTAACAGAATTTTATCCGACATGAGAAAATACATACATCGCACAAACGGCAAATCACAATGACACGTTATTAATTAAGTTAATTATGATCGCACACAGTTGGTCTTGCACATCGTTAATTGCGTCGTAATTTTTCTCACATGAGCCACCAGAATAGAACGCTCAAACACGACTCAAAACGTCATATAATCAAAGCAAGATTGAAAAGGCACATCACAGTCCAAATTAAAAGTCGTATCAATAAACGCGCAAGCGACGGCTTCACAGTGTCTGTTATACTTTGTGATGTCTCTTTTTAATTAGCGCTCTTTGTAGCGGCCCGCAAATTAGCCGGTGACGTGTGGAAACTTGCAAAGAGATGCGTTGCCCTGCTTTCGAGCGAACATTAACAAATTACTCCACGGTGCTCGTGTAGCTAGTTTTTTTTGTTTGTTGCCTCGTGTTTTTTTTTAGTTTCGCCGAACACAAAAGTGGCTATTTTGAATGAATCTTCCTTCTCCCGTAGATTGATTTTTGAATAAGACTCATCTGAACTCGTATGAACATTGTTATTTTTCATTAATCTCTTATATATATGGATGTATCATATATAAAAGTTAATCTTTCTATTTAGATTTGGGTTATATACGCTTGTTTAATTCAAAACCAAAATGATATAGATAATCTATCTTAGAAAATATTAAGCAAATGAATGAATTTCCCATAAAATGGAATCAAATTGACTAAATTGTTTTTAAGTTGATAGATGATATTATTCATGTAAGCATTAACTCATTGCATTAAAGAAAACAATCAGGATAGCCGATGTTATTATCATATATTAATTTGAAAACCACAATCTTAAACTATATATAGTAGTGTGTACAACTCCTATATGTATGTAAGTATGTGTTTAAATTTTGTTAATGTGTGCTATAAGTATAATAACATCTTTGATCATTCCATTAAAACTCATCACTTACAACCATACTTAAACCTCAAAGCAAGGCTTGTCTTAAAGGTTGGCGGTTATTTTTTTTTCACTCTCCGCAGTCTTCGTTTTCTCAATTAGTCCGTCTGTGACCGAGAATTAGCCTCCGCAAATACAGCAAAACGCCGCTATTCAAGTCTAGTTTACTTCAGGCTTGTTTTGAATGTAACATTATAGAAGGAAATCGTGAAAATTAGTCTTTTCAATTATTTTTATAAAAAAATATTTTTTTTTTATTCATATTTGAGTTGAAATGTTTCTCTTAAACGAGCCTTTTAAAATTTGTTGGTAACGTTTTTGAATATTAATAAATAAAAAAGTAAGAAAGAGTTCGTTTAAATAAAAATAATTATCCATTCATTTATTAAGGCATTGCTAATACTTAAATGATTTTGAATGAATTTAAAATGCCAGTTGCAATGCATTAATGTTCTTTATATATAATACTTATTATATATATATCAAGTTATCTATCGTAATCTATAAATTATTTCGTGAAATGATTCGTCTTAAGGATATAAGATTTAAGCCCAACAGTGCGACATTTACGGGCTCTTACTTATTACTTTTAAATAACTAAAATAAAAATACTTTGATTTTAATCATTTTTCATCTGAATTTACATATTATGTATGAATGGTTGATTTAAGTATCATTTTTGAAATGTCTTTAATATATTTCCTTTATATCTGTTTTCCCAATTAGCGTGTCTATAGACAAGAATTAACCCTCGTGGATCCTACAAAGCGCCGCCATTCAAGTCACTTAGGATCTGTGCGAAATAAACATTGCATGAATATAATAAACATAATTTTAGACATTTACTTTATTTTAATAGTTTAATATTTAATTTTTTGTATAGAAAATACATTATTCAAAAATTGAAACGAAGTCCTATTTACAGTCCCAATAAAAATTTTATCATAAAATTGTTTTTAATAAAACGTTTATTATAAAGTAAGTTATGATTTAAATAAAGAACATCATTTATTTATCACGTTGCATTTCTTTTATCAAACAAAAGCTAACAAGTCATAATATATCGACGAGAGCAAACAATAATCCGCGAACAAAAGACGCCATTTTCACATTACAATATAATTTTACTTCATACAGTAGCTACCTAAGACGTTGCATTATGAAGAATTATGTTAACAACTCTCTCATCAAATGTGTATTCAAAACAAGATGTCTGAAGGAAATGATACGAAGGAAATGCCATAATGAGTTGGTTCGAATGTGCATGCATGACGGTATACTGGCAACAAAGGTCACATTATGCTCGTTTTCAAAGGGGAAAAATACGGGTTAGGCGTTCTAATGTAGATGGCAATAGTTCGCGACATTGTTGTGATCTTGGAATGAGATAATTAAGAGCTGTTATTGTGCCAACGTTGCCAATTAGTTTGTGATGAATGAGAACAGTAAACTAAATGTTTTATATTGAAATTAATTTTTTTTTTTCGTTAAGGATAAGAGGATTTTAAGTGCGGTCGTTCTATTTTTTTATAAACATTTCTAATAAACAAATATTAAATATGTTTTATTTAATTTAATGTGGTGATTACTTATTAATGAAATATGTATTACAAAAATACAAAGTTTTGAGTTTTCAAACTTTTAAATATAATTTACATAAGAATTATTTGCGTTGGGAACTTAAATACGTATTTATATGTACAAATCTAAATTATACCAATTATACAAATCTAAATTATATCTACGACCGCGTGGAATGGTAACAAGAATACTATATATTCATAATATAATACAATAGGTATTCATAATTGATATATTTTTTATCTTAAACTATAACAAAAGTTCTTTAAAATCAATAAAAATGTATCAAATGTTAGTATTTTTTTTAAGTGAATGTTTCCGATTGTTAACTCATCTATGTATGTCTAAAAACATATTTACAAAGCTATTTATTCCAGGTTTATGTATGTATCGACAACGAATGGGGAAAGCATCAAGAATTAAAAGCCTTTTAATGATAGCAGCTCCGTACCTTCAACTTTTATCGATGTTATGCAACGTGTAGCCAAAAAGTAATAATTGATTTTATTATTCAATAACATTAAATTTATATAAATATATTTATACATAATTACAATTACAAAAATAATTTTGTATTCCATATATTCTTTTTAACAAATTTATACGACATTTGGGATGTATTTAATAAATATTCACTTAAATGCATCTGTTAAATAATATACATTTTTAAGGGGAAATCTCCTTTAAGGTGTAATGATTCTTAAAACTTAATATTTAAACTACTCCTAATTTATACCTTGCTACATTTTTTTTGTGATATTGTTTTATTATTATTATTTTTAATTCACTTTAAATTGCTGGTCTAACTAATACTTGGGTCATCATTGATTTAGGAAAATTATTTTTTTATAAAACATTACAATATAAATTTCATAACAATAAAACAATATTTTTACAAAAGTTATAAACAAATTGCTTCTTATAAGTACGTATGAAAAACATGTATAAAATACATACATAAAATCTTATAGTAAGTACTTACCTACTGAAAATCGCATAACACCGTTCACCTGAGTGCTGTTCCCTTAAAACCATAGATGTTTTATCCGAGCACTGAACGGCACAAACCGTACACAATCAATGACGATTATTCTTACATAAATATACCTTATTGTGAACCTGCAATTTCACATGAACTATTAAGACATACCTTTCGCTATGGAAATGTGGATAGTATTATACCGTGAAGATTTGAAAGAAACGAAGGCATTGCTGAAATAGCTACGAAACAATGCATTATTAAAGCATGCATGCTATATCATGGCATTATTTTACCAAGGAACTATCGGCCTTGCTTATAAATTATGCGGGTGATTAGTAAAAAAAACACTTGTCTTCTTCTTCCGAAAGTCAAATCAATAATGTCAGAAAGGGAGAAATCAGTCTAACTAAGAGACGCTAAGCAACGTATTACTTAGTTTTACAATAATATAACACATTATATATTATAAAAAGAAATTAAACTTGGTAAGTGAATTTGTACTAAATGTATAATTACTTATTTATACATTAATATTTAATTATTATAGTAAAACACGGGTAAATTATAAAGTTCTTATTAAGAAAGTATAAAAGGATTTACTTCGTTTATTGAAAACTTTTATTCCGCATACCTAATCCTCGTTTCCTATATAATCGTATCCGGTATGATAGGGCAGGTAATAACTAATTAGGATCTAAGAACATCAAAAGAGGTACAGTCATCAACGTAATTGGAACTGGCACCCCACGTGATGCCAGTACAATCGGTGAGAGTAGGTACAATCAGGGAAAAAAGTGGCAATTCCCGACCACTCGGTTGCATTGCGCTAATTAAGGTGCTACAATCGAGATGCGATTCTCTTGGGTTCCCCGGATTTTTATAATATCATTTAATTTCATTACGCATATTATAAAATTAATTTTAATATCTGAGTAATAAAGAGAAAGAAAGAGATTCTTGATTAGGATATTCAATCAATATTTTGTTAATAATCAATAAAGTTAGTCACGCGATATTGAAAGTTTATTCTAATTATAAACAAACTATAATTTGTTTCTTTGCTACTTGAAAAACTTAAAACGGTTACGTGAATCTTATTCAGATCATATTTAAAAATAATTATGGTTTTATCACAGATAGACAAAAAATAAAATATTATTTAAGGCAAAAAAAAATATTTAGAAAATAAATCATAATATAAGTATATTATCGTTTTTATCAAAATAATTACATAATATAAACTAAATATTATAAAAAAAAATTTTTTTATAAATTTTCAAATATTTTTTTTTTTTTATAGAATAGGAAGGTGGACGAGCATATAGGCCACCTGATGGTAAGTGGTCACCAAACGCCCTTAGACATTGGCATTGTAAGAAATGTCAACCATCGCTTATAGCCAATGCGCCACCAACCTTGGGAACTAAGATTTTATGTCCCTTGTGCCTGTAATTACACTGGCTCACTCACCCTTCAAACCGGAACACAACAATATCAAGTATTGCTAGTTTTAAGTATTAAATACTAATAATAAATAATGATTTAAAAGTGTAAAGTTAAACATTCTCGCACTATACGGAACCGATAATTCGAAAAGCGAGCCACTCGTGAAACAATTTTCGTTGGCACCGAATGAAAAGAATTCTAATTGGTAATTTACACTGCAGCCGTCGAAAGTCCTCATTCTATTGACGTTTGTTGTTGTGTTGTAGATTTCAACAGTGCACTCGGTGACGCGGGCTATAATTACAAAATAGTCGAGAACATTTTTTTTTTATCAATTACATAAAAGACTTAAAAGTATTAGGTGTTGACTAACAACATTGATTGAACGCATCAAAGAAGTTTTCTTTTATGATAACAGAAGTTGAAAGTTTCCAGAACAAAATCGATTTAATAAACAACTAAAACGAACACGTCAATTGGTTACTCGCCGGCGTCAGATAAGACAACGCTTGAAAATAATATACCTTATAATAATAACAGTAATTTATTTAGACAATTCTTATTTTGAATTATATCAGATTTCTTCTATAGAAGTAGATTGTGTTGTGTTTTAAATTTCGAACAATTTATAAAATTTAGTACTAGAACATAACCAAATAAGAGTTTTTATTTATGTATAATATTATTTTAGACAAAGACCTCAATTCTGAAATCAATCGAAAATAAAACTTATTTAAAATAACTTCAAAACCGTCATCTTCATAGGAAATCTATGCTATTTTATTTTATTATATAAATACCACTTGCGGTTTCTTAGTAAGTATGGGTTACTTACCTACCGAAGCTAAGTCTATTTTTAACTTCATGCTTAACCGAGCTAGTCACAAGCAATACAGCAAAATCAGATAACGTATAGTTCTAAATAGTACAAGATGCGGACAGATGTGGATTAGACGAATACTGCGGCAAAATGTGGTAAGTCAGTTGTGATCTCATTCGCAAAATATTTTAATTTAGATAAAAAATTCATTCGTGCTTATTCAAGCAGGTGTGTTTAATATTAGCATATTAATAATTTAAAGCGATAAAGTTTCATAAAACATACCGATTATTTTTTATATTATTATTTTTTTTTAATAATTTTATATTATCGTTGAGTTTATATAATTAAATGCGCTAATTTTAATAATTACAGGTGCAATTTCAATAATGAACTACTAAATAATTATTCTTGTGTTAGATATTATATATAGCCCATTTATTTTGGAAAATTATGCTCTATGGATCGGAGCAGTGAGTAAAAATGTCAATCAATAAGACAAATTGCACGGAACAAATTAATAATTTTGCCGCCAAAAAGCAATATTTTAGTATTGTTCTGATCCGACTTTATAGGTGATTGAACCAGTGTAACTACGCGCATAAGGGGCATAACATCATAGCTCCAAAGGTTAATAGCGTATCGGTGATGAAAGAAATGGTAAGTATCTCTAATGGCTTCAATGTCTATAGGCAGTGGTGACCATTAACCATCAGGACTACAGTACTAGTAATACCCTTTAAATGATAACCACAGTAGAAATCTGATAACTTTCGAGTTACCACTGTTCACCTGAAAGTAGAATAGTGAGTGTTAAATCTAACACTTTGTCCGATAGTCAGACGACGCCCATTTGTATGTTAATACTAAACCCTAATGCCTATGAGCTAGATTTCTGGATTCTGTACAAAATAAATAGTTTATTTAAATTCAATACATTGCTTTGTGACAGTTTTTTTTAACGTTTCCATAAATTGCATCGCTTTATAATTTCTTCCATTACGAAAACAATGTTTTTATTTATATAATTCACAACAATAAAACACAAACATTTTTTTACATTAATTTAGTTATATTAATTAGTTATATTAAGTTATGCGGTTTCACTTTTATTATTTTATTTATAAGTTCTTACTTTCAGATTTAACAGATTTTTTGTACTGAATTATAAATAAGGCTTATTTATTTGCAAAAAGTTGTGTTTGCTTTTGAAAGAATTTTTGCATTACTCTGTATATGTTTTAATTTTATATTATATGTTCTTTTAGTAATTACTTATGTAAAAGGCACTAGCAAACCAAATAAAAATACATATATAAAATTTATTTTATTAAATTTATTTAATTTAATTTAAATAATTATAGCGAAATCGATTTCTCACTAAATGTTAAGTTTTGTATAACTTTCATTTCTTATCTGTAAATAGTTGTGGTGAACATTTAAAAGTATAATATGAAATCTGTTATATATTTAGTAAAATTGCTTAATGGCGTATAATAATCACATAATAGTATCAATCAATATGAACAGAGGACAAAGAGGAACACAGGTGCAGCCAGCGAAGCGTCCTTGCGAAGGAATTGTAGGGTCTGCAATTGACGTATTTTACGTATTAAATTTATTATACAGCTGATATACGGATGTATGTAACTAAGAACCATCTAGGATATAAAAATCAACATCAATGGTAGAACAACAATTTAACCTTGAACCTTTTTTGTACTTAGGAAGGCAAATAATCACAGGCCGTTCGATGGTAAGTAAACAATTGAAGAAGTACAGCTCACTTTTTCAGTATCATTGTGCCGCTTCTAAGATTTTGTATCCTGTCCCTTATGCTTGTAATTTGAAAACCCTTCAATCCAGAACACATCGTACGAAGTATTGATGTTTTGCGGAAGAATAAGTAAAGAGTGGGTGGTGTTCCTACCCAGAAAGGACTGCACTAAGCCCTACGAGTGAAAGCTAACATACTATTATATTCTATTGTAAATAAACGCTTATTGTTGTTAAATTATAAACTTTCGTTTGTATTTATTTACTAATTGAAGTAGTATGACATTACAATTTATTTATTTTATATGACAGCAAAACAAAAGCATACCTGTTGTCCAAATATCCCAGGACTGTGCAAAGGCCTCCTCTTCTTTTGAAAATGTATCGAAGCTTTTTTCACCATGATGATAGATACTGATGTGATATGAAACTCATTAAAATTCAGTGCTTGCCTGCGTTTGTACCCGCAATCATCGGTTCGGGTTTACGTGGATGCAACTGAGCCATCTCAGCTTGAAAAGCTACACATAAATATAATATTTCTGATAATAGTATTGCTGCATTGGGAAAATATTTTATGGGCAATGTATATACAATTTTATTTATATTCTGAGTTAATAGACAATTAAATTTATGTTAAATATTTATGAGAGTAAAAACACCAAGTTCTTCAAGATAAACAACGTAAGCTGCTTAAACGTTATATTGAATAAAATAGAATATCACAATGCATTAATATTGTATCAAACTAATAAATGCGAAAGCTTGTAACTTTAGAAGCCCGTTATATAACCAAGTTCGAACGGTTGGACGGATACTTCTATTATTATATATTAACATTTCAAATAGAAATAGACTATGTCACGGATAGGATACTTTTTTTTATAATAGCCTGTAAATGTTCTAATGAGTTTTCGACCCTCGAGAAAAAATTTTTGGAGCTCTTTTCACCATATTGCTTCAATGAATGATAGTGGATACACGACACGTGTAGCAGGATTTCACACATGCAGGTTTCCTTACGACGTTTTCCTACACCGCAGGACATGATAAATTATAAACACACACATAAAGTTAAGCGCATGAAAATTCCGAGATCAATCTTTGGATGAGATTCATGTGGTTCTAACCAAAACGATTCGCTTCTTGTTGGTATATAATATGCGTTTACATAAATTTTAAACAAACAGTTGTTATTAAAAAGATTCTGTTGAGAATTTTCAAAATAAATTAAAAATTTGCACTGTTCAGATCTCAAGAAACTTCAATATTTACTTCGTAAATATACAAATAAAGAATACAAAAATTAATATTTAAAAATTATATAAAGACGTCATAAATTAAACGTTTTTACTTTTTATTATAATACAATATAAAAACACAAAACAAGCCACACACAGTTTGATAGATGTAATCCAAATTCATATCAACACCCATTATTTCTTCGATAATTTGTCAAATAACCCTTCAAAATATGTGGCAACGCGCCTCCTGTTGACAAAACTTTATTACCGAAAAGTGGACAATATTGTACCGAAACGCGCTTTTTTGTTAACCCGTCGTGCACCGGCCTATTGAAAAAAATGATCTAGTTTTGACCCCAAAATGCTGCCACGTGGGACAATGGAAACAAGAAATTCAGGTTCGGGGTATTATTTTTTGGTTCAAATAACATCAGCGTTTTGATCATAAAATGTAATTAAACATGACCAGTATTACAAAAGCTGTTTATTAACTGTTTCATTTTAAACTCTTTTTAAATTATTAAAAATACAATGATGTTCTTTATTATTTATAGTTTATTAATATCCTCATTTTTATTATCAAACAACAACATCAAATAATATATATTTTATCTTATTACATAACATTTGACATTATAAAGTATACCAAACAGAGAGAAATTGACATTGTAAAAGAAATTACTGTCTCGCTTCTACTTATAAAGAGTAAATTAGAGTAAACGAGCTAGAGAATACAGCTATCGACATACGAAACGGAACATTATTAAAAATTCAAAATTAGAAAACGGTAAAACAATAGGCAACATTCGTTCACTTTGCAGACGCAGTCCGTCTAGCGCTCTCCTGGAACAATGGTGACCTATTGTTCGTGCGTCCATTTTAAATGAACAAAATGGCGGCGTTCCAAATTCAAACGAACAAACTTGAATTTGAAACAATGCTCTAATCCTCGTAAAGGGTTAAATGCATGCTATTGGTCAACGCGAACCCCTCAGGCAGTTGGGTTGTATGTGTGTGCGTGAAACTTTTCATATTAGTGTATTCATGATTCTGCGATCTAGAATACGTAATGACATTTATGCGTTGAAATTTTGGTAAGCAAGACATACTATGAATAGATTCGCTATGTTATATAGATATTAATTTTCCCTTTTACGTTTGTATCATATTATCTATGGGAATATATAGAATTTTTAAGCCAAGTATTTCACGTAGTAGTCGTATTTTAATATACTAAGCCATACTACATACTCACTATATTGCTTAGTTACGCTTTGTTTTAAAATGTAATAAAAAATAGTCATCATCCACAATCGTAGATATAATTATTCATTTATATTTGTCTATATCTTTTAATTATCGTCGGAGCAAATTGTTACAATAAAGTCCACGAAACAGAGATTTGCCAGCAGTTGCACGTAATTTAATGCACATCAATACTTTGCTCTGCTGTCGCTACCAGTTACAATATCATTAAAATCACCCTGTCTAATTTTATAAATAGTGAGTTTGTTTGTTTGTTACGCTTGCACAACTTAACCGCTTGACCGATCATGAAATTTTGCGTACACCTTTTCACCGTACTTTAAAGGACATAGGATACATAACATCTACGCGTGTGGACACTTTAGTTTAAAACGAAAATAGGACAATTGTCGATACTAATTACTTTATAATGTAAATTATAAATGAGAAAATTCAAGTAGATTTCGAAAGAACCCACCAACCTACATCAAACTAAAACTCGTTACAAAATGTGACTGTTCCAAATAAAGGTGTTGTTTTAATTACATTATCAGGCGAGCACACGCAGGGAGCTGGGGTGTGGACCCTTCTCACGGGTTGAAAGACATTCAAATAATAGTCTTTCGAGAAAAGTGGATATGTAGGCGGCCTTCTAGGCTATTAAATATATAAAATAATTCAAGCAATAAACACCTCTATTCCTTTATGATAAGTGTATGTAATTGCGTGTATGGATTTATTTTGCGAAATACTTGGTACATGGTAGAGACAAGTTTTGATTATGTTCGACTGTCACGCCTGATGCTCACGATGAACGAAGTTTGTTCCATTGTTTTTGTATGTAGGTTTTAAGGGAATCCTAATGCTATTTTTGCTAATGGTTTCTTTCTTTTACATATTATTAAAAAATATAAAAATTGTAAAAAAATTACATCTTTATGTCAAATTATTTTATCGAGCTGGGGTAAAATTATATTATAACATGATACTTAAAACAATTTAAATATCATAAACAAACTAATTACGTTTTAATATATGACTATTACGTGGAGTCGATGATTGCCTTTAAGATATAATTTCAATTGAAATCATGTTGTACTTATAGTATATGTAAATGATCTGCTTAATGGTTCGAATGAAACTTGAAATGTGTGGATTTTAGATTATATTCTGTAAGAGCAAACTCGAACACCGCAGAAATTGGTCGTGAAATGTCCAAAAGTGTCATGCGACGTTATAAAATTTCAAGAATACACGCATCAAAATATTATAAGTCAGTTGTCAAAATTTCAAGCGTGAATAATTGAGTTATTATAGAATAGCACCGGAATAGAAGATAGCAAGCCTTTTAATTTTTTTAAATAGTTTTCTTTAACTGGTTATCCTGCGCATTTTGTAGCGTAAAATACCCCATGTCACTCTTCTGTCCGTTATCTATCTCTATGCGAAATCAAATCCTACGGAAGGCTCCTTTTCTGCGTGATGGAAGGACAAACGAACACATGCTCTTGTATTTAGTAAAGTAAAGTAATTTTAACATTTTAATACACTAACAATAACAGCCTATTAATGTCCCACTGCTGGGCTAAGGCCTCCTTACCCTTTTGAGGAGAAGGTTTGGAGCTTATTCCACCACGCTGCTCCAATGCGGATTGGAAGAATACACATGTGGCGGAATTTCAATGAAATTAGACACATGCAGGTTTCCTCACGATGTTTTCCTTCACCGTCAAGCACGAGATGAATTATAAACACAAATTAAGCACATGAAAATTCAGCGGTGCTTGCCCGGACTTGAACCCACGATCATCGGTTAAGATTCACGCGTTCTAACCACTAGGCCATCTTGGCTTTTTTTTTAATATACAACAAGGTCACTTTTATTTATTTTTTTCCAAATAAATTATTCAATGTTGGACATGTTTGTGATATTCCACGTAAAAGTACGCAACTACGCTGTACTAAATAAAACTATAAAGTTTACCGTAATAAATATATCGAAATAAATACAAGCAAATTTAACGAAACTGTAACCGAGCCTCGAAAATTTCTTGGTAACATTATATCCTTACATTAGGGCTAAGTGATAGCGTCACATTTGCTGGATTAATTCATCATCCGAATTGCCGTGGCCAGACTGATGGCTCGGAACCCCAGGGGGAGGCACACCCTCGCCCGCTCTGATTTACGTATGGAGTTTTTAAATTGTGATTGTAATTTCTTGAACTTTGTAAATTATTGTCTTTTATTGTAATGTTATCGAATTTTAATAGTTTTTAGTTTGAATGCGTTTTGTTATTGCTTTTTAAACTATTACATATGGTGGCTTAATATTTATTGTCTTAGAAAAATATTCTTAAGTCATATAAGAAAGTATTAAAATATCACTCGTAAGTTTATATTGAAATCAGAATCAAATTAAACTTCGAGCTCATATCATGCAGAGCTACACTGCACACATTAATAACTGTTTGTTCCAAAAACTTCCGAACCCAAAGTAAAACATAAAACTTAGTCAAAGAGCAAATCGCTACAAGCGCTAAGTTGCGCGTGCGCCCATTGCCCTTTGCACCCCGAATTAACCCCCCTCCCCAACTCTCATCCCACCCCACAGGACAGTGTAAGGATAAATGGGAGGGCTGGCTCTTCTGGTTAAGTGTAGATTTTCCGAATGCGGTGTTGATGATGGTTGTGTAGTGATTGAATTTAATTTATCGATATATTTTATGATACGATTTTTTTTTTACAATTTACTTATAAGACATATCTTAGTCATAAGTAGTAATAATAATAATTCCATAGCTTAGATCATGGTCCCTCTGGGAGTGTACTTGTCAGTTACCTAATCGTGTTGTTTATGACTTAAAACCTTTCTCTACCTTCTTCTATTGCACAATTAGACACTGGTAGAATTTGATCTAAGCTCTAATGCTTCTAGTTGTTCTAAGTTAGCGAAATTTACTTATTCGCTTGATACATTTGTTTGCTCAATTCTCATGCGTACAGCCAAGGCATGGAATGTCTATCGTCAGTGTTTCCTGAGCATTATAATCCGGATATGTTCGAGGCAAGTTTATTTCAGATTGCATCAGTACTTACCATCATGTTTTGGTCAAGCGGAAACCCAAACTAAAAATAAAAAAAATTGTATCATCAAAAATCTGAAAAGCTATATTGGTTTCGTGATAAATATTCACGATATATATACTTAAATTTTAATGACATGGCAATAATAATATAGTTTTAATTAAATACAGATGTATAATATGAACTTGAGGTAACCAATTTAAATATAAGACTCGATTTTTAAATTATAAAAAAAATTAAAGCACGTTTTCAGCAATATTACTAACCATTCTATGTCTAAAGATAAATATGGACATTATCCTTACTAATATTTCAAATGCGAAAACGTTTTTTTTTTTTCTTGTTACTTCTTTACGTCTTAACTATTCAAACGATCATCACGATTTGTTGCATACATATTGTCAGGGTGACATAAAGGACATAAGACAAAGATACTTCTCACACGCGCGCCAAGACGCGGGTGGAACTAATAAAGTATATTACACTTGTAATCAAATATAAAAAAAAACCTAATATTGTCTATTTTGTAAATAAGCATCTTTAGTTACACAAATAAATAAAAAAAAAACATTCTTTATCATTCATTAACTTACTAAAATTTTAAACTTACAAATTTAAAAATGGAATATCGTGAATAATTCTATCGATAAAGCCTAAATGACGTGCGGAACGGCCCTATCCCCACAATTTCTCGAGACCGTTGGACAGCGGGGTTGTAAATACTCGTGTAAAATTGTCCACGTTCCCTCCCAGAAAGGCTTTTGTGTTACATATTTCTTTGTTATTTACCTCGCACCCGCACTCCTACCTGCCGCTCAAGTACACGGATTACGAAGATACGCAATTAAATGAAAAACATAGCTGTTTGTTTTTTTTTATCAGACGAAAGTCCTAATTTATAGATAATCTAATAATATAAAGATCTATAATATGTTGCAATAAAATACTTATAATTTGGTTTATAAAATGAAGTTTTATATTAAATTAAAGTATTTAAGTAATAATTAAACTTTTAAATATTATAATCATAATGATTTGGTTAAAACTAAAATATTTAAGTGTTGTTATTTTTTTTTTATCGTGTCATTAACGTTAAGATCGGTCAACATTCGTCCTCATCACGTGTTCTAATCACGATTGCTACGAGTTAATTGCAATCGCAAATGAGACGCGCTACACTGCTTACTCGCCACCTGGGCTAAGGTACGACGCACACGGACAAGAAATAAAAAAAAAAAAAAAACTAGTTTTATAATGAGGTTAAATTTTTATAAATATCAAGAGTCAGTTGTAAAACAGCTTGTAATAATAATAAATGTTTTTCAAAATTGATATTAACACAAAGAAAAAGGTTGATGTGAAACGTAACTTCTTTTTAATGAGAGCTATATATTCTATAGTCTGACGGTATGGTATAAAAATTAAAAATAGAATGCTAAGTTTAGGTGAATTAAACTACATATACTTTTTTTATTCTTTTATTTATATCCTTACCATAGTACCAGGCTATTGAGAATTTCTTGACAGATAAAGCCGATATCTTTTGATTGGCTGGAGAGGCTTGAACCCGGGACCTTAAGATCTACAGCACTGTAATCTACTCACTAGACCAACGTGGCAGACAAAATAATAAAATACAGATAACGACACAGTACTAGGAACAATATACTTTTTGAATTGGAAATTATCATATTATTAGAATGATCAGTGTAATCTTGAATATTTATTGTATGTAAAATTATTTATTACGATTTATTTATATAATGCACAAGTTCACTGTACGTCCTGCCTTATGACTAAATGTCTCCCTTTCACCTTCTACTTTCGCTTGGATAATCTTATTTTTGTTACATACAAAGCATTCTAATCCTACATAATAACACAATAAAGTCTGAATTACTTTAGCATTTGCGCTAGAGTTAAAATGTATTACCTTTTATTGTGATCCTCAACACGGATTAAGAGAGCGCGCGGTTTTGAATTTTGATTTGGATTGTAGCGAACAACTTGGCCATTCAAATTAGACCTCTACGGGATTATTTGTTGAGTATTTTCTAATCTGATTGCATAAGACGTTAGAGCCTTTAGAGGTCGCACTACGATGGCTACGTCGACAACTATGCACACCTATTTTGTGTAATGCTTTGATTACAGTGTACGGAATGGCCTCTAATGAAGACTTTAAACATCGCGCTAGCGTCAAATGTTTTCAGTGAATGCTACCTAATAAATATTGATAAAGTGGAAAAAGTAAAGAAAGTAAGTGGGCCAGTGTAATTATTTTATCCCAATAAAAAAAATATTACAAAATATAACTTAAACAATTAAATCAATAAAGCATATGTCTGTACTAGATAAATATTATATGTAAAATATATATTTAAGTTCTCAAAATTTATTGTTTAAAAATGAACATTAAGATAATTCTATTTTGTAAGCATATAATTACAAATATAAAAGACATGACATTTTGGTTCCCATAGCTGGAGCGTATTTACTGTTTATGGTATATCTTACGTTGAATGTAGTGTATTGTCTATGCGCGGTATAGAACCATCATTAGATGACTGACATATGCATCTATTCTATTTATGAATTTAAAAATAAAGAATAAGATAATGGTTTTTAGAATTGGCGATTGGCGTGCTTGCTTTGCAAAACTTAAACCATAGAGTAAATTTTTTTTTTTATTAAATCACTTGCATACAATTCATTTACTAAATTCGATTATTAGGTCCTTACATATGAAATTGGCGTTTTGTACGGGAGGAATATAAAGTCAATTTTTTTTTTGTAGAATATATTTAAATAATCAAAGTATGCACCGTTGTTATCTATGCACTTTTGCCATCTCATAGTTCATAGATATCTGCCGTAATCGTTTGGTCAGATTTTAGAAAGCTGTAGTGAGCGACATCGGCGCTAGTCCACCAAACACTCACAAGTAACTTTTTCTGAGTCAATTTTCGTTTAGGGCAGGATTTGGCTGGGTCTCCAGGGTTTAGCCATTGCGACGAGAGCTTCTGATTATCGTACAGTATCCACTTTTCATCATAAGTAATGATTCGATTTTAAATCCGTTCATTATTGTGTCGGTTGAGCAAAGTAACACAGCAGTCGCCGCGTGTTTGCAAGTTCGATTCACTCAATTCATGAGGTACCCATCGCTCCAGTTTTTTTACTTCCCGATTTGCTTCAAGTGGATTAATACAGTTTTATCACTTACCCCGAAGCCTGCAGCTATCTCTGAAGTGCTTTGTGATAGATCCGCTTTCACAATAGCCTCTAATTCTTTGGTCTCCGGCCGTCCACGGGGTTGGTTCTGAAGGTCGAAATTTCCAGAACGAAAACGTTGAAACCAAAAACGTACCGTGCTTTCTTTTGCGACACCAGCGCCGTACACATCATTAATCCTTCGAGATGTTTCTGCAGCACTGGTGCCACGGTAGAACTCGTATTCGTAAATATACCGATATTCCATGTTTTCCATTGTGCGGAAAAAACAAATGAAGGACTGTTTTCAAAACTCAATTGTACCAGCTAAATGAATTTATAAATTTGAATTTGGAATTCTTAACCAAAGAGGAGATATTTCAGATCAAAGTGTTCAGTACGACAAAACGCCAATTTCATATGTGAGGACCTAATATTATGCTATTTATTATTAAACACATATAGCCCTGACAATGTGTGTGGAACACAATCATATGACAATTTATGAACCGGTTTGCAAGCACATAGAATACGCCCGTGGCCAGTTATTAGGGCGTTTTAACCCTTCAATACGGACCCCGGTCGGAATGACCTCATGGACCCGATTCCCCATTTTTCAATAAAATTGCTACGTACGAGCAAACGCGCGCTATTAGTAAGGATTTTTTGATAATTTATTATTTTTCGTTAAACGTTTATCGGATGTTGATGTGGTGATGAGTTATTGTGTAATTTGTAACATGTCTATGTGTGTGTTTTTGGTGGTGAAGCTTTTTTTCTAGAATGAATATATTTTATGAAAATATCTCGGTAATTATAGAGATGGAATGGATTTGTTTTTCTTACTTAAATAAATAATTAAGAATAAGAATTCCTTAAATCAATTATAAATGATGATATATATGTTATATTTGTTTTCATGTCGTTTATTTTTTCAATATTATTTAATTTTTTTTTTTATAAAATATTCCGTTTGATATTGGAACGGGCATAATGTGTGAAAATGAAATGTGTCATTAAAAATCTCGAAGATAATAACAATATAGAAAAATAATACCGTAACAGCCCGTGAATGTCCCACTGCTGGGCTAAAGGCCTCCTTTCCTCTTTTTGAGAAGGTTTGGAGCTTATTCCACCACGCTGCTCCGATGCGGGTTGGTTGGAAAAATAATAATAAATATCAAATCTTGATTTTTGTAATAAATATTTTAATAAAAATATAATTAAAAAATAAAATAACTTGTTAGTTGTTGTGTCAAAATGTCAAGTAAAGTCAAGAATAAACTCGGTAGTTATACTGTTAAGACTAGTAATTGTTGATAAATTAGAAGTTTTTTAAATATTTTAATAACTTTGTGTTTTCTACACAAATCAGTTCCTAGGTGTTTGGTGTAGGTGTGTCACGACTGCGTTATTTGAAGGATTAGTGAACCAGTGTTATTACAGGCAAACGTCTGATGGATGAGCTAGGATTACTTAGTGGCTATGGCACGCGAACTTTATTCCAAGGTTCCAACCCGCGGCAAGCACTGAGCCTTCACGAGCTTAATTTGTGCTTATAATTTAAAATATCGAGATTAAATCTGCATATACCCGATTTAATTCTACTACATGTGTCCAAATCAAAGTTTTGAAGAAAATACGCCTCCCGGGGATTCCCGGTAGTAGAATATTTACTACTTTTAGTATGTTTAACCCCTATGTTTTTTGGTAGGGTTTTTTGAGCGTCTTTAAAAGGATTATCAACCTACCAACACTCTACAAAGTAGCGATACTTTGTGTTTTTATAATTTCTTATATTATCTAATGTTTTGCAATGTGTATTAGTTATTGGAGAAATTATTTGTATTTATTAAAAACTTTCAACTTTACCTATTAGCATATATGGATGTCAATTTTTTGTAATTGATTATCAAGCAAATTCCACACAACCGATTAAATAGAAATTCGCATACACTTATTTCGGTGCTGATAACATTAAAATCTAATTGTATTCTACCAACCCGCATTGGAGCAGCGTGGTGGAATAAGCTCTAAACCTTCTCCTCAAAAAGGGAGAGGAGGCCTTAGCCCAGCAGTGGGACATTAACAGGATGTTACTGATAACATTATAATCTAAGTATGAACGTTATTTACTTAATAGCTTACAACAATACCAATGTCTTATCAAAAGTGACCACATAATATCAGCTGGTCCATTTATCTTATCTATATAAACAAAGAAAAAATAGATAGATAATTATATTATTGCGCAACCACTGTCGTATTATAATTTCCTAACGGTCATAAAATTAATAGACCTGTTATACTTAAAAGGGAAAACCAGTTTAAGTTATAATAGAAATACCCCATAACATAAATCGCAAAATGCATGCGAAAAAAAATTGCATTGTAAAAAATGGCAGATGTTTGAAATTATAATTGATTTTTACATTAAAAATACTATTATAAAACAAACAAAATGAATATACAAATCCATATAACATATTGTATGAGATTATATTATTATTTCGAATATAAATAATTAACTATATCAAATATCCATAGACAAACTATTATTTGTGTTTTATTATAAAACTTACAAATAAAAGAAGAATTTTCATTGTTGAGCACAGGCCTTCTCTCCTCTTGAGGTAATCAGTTCAATGCAGATTGGTACATAGTATCTAGCAGTAGACACATGACGGGTTCCTCTCGAAATTTTTCTTAAATTATAAACAGAAATTTGTACAATATACATAATATAAGTGAAGTGATTTCGCGATAGTTAGTACACATTATATATCACTCTTATTTTAATTAAAGTATATAACAACTTCTATATTGATAACTAAAGTACGTAGTCTAAGACGGTTAGAAACGTGCTCGTAATGCATAAAATATTCTCTACAAAAATATAATATTTATGTAATTTATTGTACAAATATATTAATATAATGAAATGTATTTCAGTGTTGCGGCATAACATCCGGTGTCCGAAAGTGGGCGGGGCTTACAATGCCCATTGGTCAACAACGAAGGGACGTAATCCATTGAAGTTCTTATTTGAAGCCGAAATTTATTCCGATAAGATTTTATAAGGGACATCACATACGTGCGTGCATATGAGTGAATCTTATTTTTATAGTCATAAGGACGATATTGCATTGTGACAGTCTCGAGTCAAGGATGTTAAACTTATGATATTCAATGCGATTTTTTTACTAGTATCCTTCTATAATTTCATAGTAAATTATTTTTATTAATATAAAAAATAATTGCATTGCATATTTTTATGTAAGAAATAAATAAGTTAGAATCAATAAATGCACGACGTATAATCTCGTAAGATGATACTTTTATAATATTTGGCTATATAATAATAAAAAAAAATCAACATAATTTATTTATTATTAATTATTATTTGATAAAATTATTATAATCCGCATCATTATTCTCAGTCCGCTTTGCAGTGCGCTGTTATACATACAACATTAGTAAGCTAATGTACTATAAAATAAAGTATGAAGGAATAATGAAATTTTTGCTAAAAGATTAAATACACGAAAACGAGATTATTATAAATTGTAGCACACTTATACAAATTGATTAAAGAACTATACATTAAATTTATTATATTATTATTTTTATTCAAATTTTGTTATTTCATTCCAATCCATTTGCAACAAGAACGAGTGAATCTTAACCGATGATCTTGATCAAATTTAAAATATTTCAAGGTTACACCAACCGCAAAGCTACCTCCGCCTTACGAGCCGTACAGCTGTAGATTGCGTTGAGACAAGAACTCTGTAGTTACTCTTTTTACACAAATAGAATAGGTACATGAACGGCCTTACTCATCTACAATGACTAGAGGCTGTTTAGTTAGTCAAAGCTTTGTCTTATTCTTTCGAATGTTAAATCAATTATGACAGAAAGAGAGAAATCAGTGTTGCACAAAAACAACCAATAGGTATTTATTATTTAAAATTAAATACGGCTAAATTTTTATCCCACATAATCGGAATTGCGATTCAATGGGGAAACGCTGCTAGCATTCTTGCCACGCGGTCACGATTTGTACAATAGCTAATTTAAATTTTATTTGTATATATTTAAGGCTTTAATGTAAATAATAAAATGTCATTTCAATGTCAACTTGTCGGTGTCAAAACTTGTTTTAATTTTTAACATAAGAAAATGATACACCATGAATAAATATACAAAACAAACAAAAAAAAATTGGTACGACTGTATGGCATAAATTTACCATGTTTCAAATTAAATTAAAATTTTAATCTTTCAACTTAATAAATTCAAATTCCCATTGCTAGGTTACTGCAATGCGAATAAAATTAATAATTAAATGGTTAAACCTGTTTGTTCTTAAACATTACCGTGGTCAGACGCAAGGGAGACCGCCTAGCGTCGAAAGTTTCATTACGACAGTAATTTCAGCAATTAGATGAACCAAATGTGTCTCAGTGGGACGATTGATCATTTAAACACGTGATAATCTGTATTTTAATTATAAAAATAATTATCGTTTAATTTACGGTGAGCCATTTAGATTTAATAATATATATTTTTTATTGTAAGGGTTTGTACAAGATTGTCTGTATGGCTATCCTTTTATTTTCTATTCTACCGACTTACATTAATATTATATACTGCTGTATTTAATGTAAATAAATGTGAAGGTGTTCTTTTGAGTTACATTTCTACGGAGACAGATTAGCACAACGACGAAAGCTGTTCGTAAACACAGGTGCACTCTCTATGAACTCACTCCAACAATCCGATGGGACGTCAATCCGACACGAGTGGAGATCAGGCGTGGGAACGGGCTTACGAAAATCTGACAATTAAGTAATTAAAGGTATTTCTGATTACATTAGCGGCACATTGATAGTGGTAGGGCTAGTTTATGATATATTGTCAGTCTATGCCTTCTAACGAACACGTTCTTGTCATCACAATTGGCAGATTGACTAATTTCCTCGTCTAATTTCTTGCTATAATAATTGAATGCAATATTTAATAGTTTAAAAATATTATATTTTTATCAAAATTAATTTTGTCATCAGAATTCATAAAGTGGCTTCAATATAATATACGAATTGACAAACACATATTAAGGGTTATTTATAATGTTTTGGTTTATGAAATGTTTTATAAAATAAATATATAATATTATATAAAATATTATCTTGTAAGGTTTGAGTTATATGAAAGGAAAAGTGGCTAGAAAGTGTTACATCTTGGATTATAAGATTTTTTTTTAAGATTCATGTTGTAGTACACTACAAATTACACTGATGCTAGAGGCATCGGTATAATTTTGACAATGATAGGGGTGGGGTAAGGTGTAGGTAGTAAAGTCTTATACTTAAACATTTAGTTAAATTTTTGATTTTTTTTTAATTAAAAATAATATTCTCAAATAAGCAAAATACCAAAAAAAAACTATAAAATTGTTTTTACAATATTTGTAAATAAAAACGCTGCTTTCCATAGTATAATATTATAATAAAATAATCTTATAAATTTATAACCTTCTGATTTAATCTGCTATAGAAATAAAAAGAGGTGTTCTGTCAAACTATAGCTCTTATTTTTATAAGGTACAAGTTTTTAAAACTGTTAGGAGATTAATTTAAAAAAATCTTTCCACACCATCACCTACGTTCCAAAAGAAATTACCAGTATCATTAAGTTTGGTCTTGTGGGTCTAACATGGGTTTAGGTAACGCGTTGTATGTCAGTCTGTCACCCACTGTGCATGTCCTATTTTAAGACTAATGAACTGAACATATATACGGAGTCATACATACACATACATTTCGAACATTCAAACACACACCAAATATTTATAGTTCATATACTATGTTAACGATTAAAAAATATTTTAATAAATGTAATATTAGCATCCTAACCTGTACAAGGACGAAAAATATTATTTTATGAATATATCTAGTTATAGGTAAGTTCGAATTGTCTTTGCATTTTTTCATACAATATCAGTTATTTTTTACCGTAATATTTTTTATTACAGTGTATGGTATAGACGGTAACTATGGTATTTTAAATAAATTTGCAAATATTTGCAAAAATCCAAAGCGACATCTGTAGTTTAAATTAAATATTACAAGTTCCATTTTACTACCTCAATTTGTGCTAAAACAATGCCATCTTGCGGTTCTTTGTGGAACTTGATACTGATTTCCGATAAACATCCAATAGGATCGATAATACTCAAAACTCTTATTGGATTCGGAAATGTACAGTGTGGTGTACTGTACATTTCCGAATCCAATAAGTAAATTACTATATGATTCTAGTAAACATATTATTTTAATATAATCTATAATAATATTCTTATATCCCATTCCATAAACTTCAATTCACGTAAAATTCAATTATATGAAATAATATTTCCAAATGCATTATCAAATTTAAATATATAAAAATAATTTTAGTTTAATTAACCATTTATAAATATGATGATTCGTTATTTAAATTTACAAAATCGCTTATAATGTAAGTTGTGTTTTAGCTACTCGCCAACAGATGGCGCCAGCTGTTGAATGATAAGTAGCAATCGTCACTTGTATTCGTCTCCACTTTTTAATCTTTTTAGTTAGTTGTAAATTGTTATTGTAGATTTAGTAACTTTTTTTATTCATGGAATTAGGTATACAATATATGATAAAAATGTACTTTGTTTGAATAAAACATTCTTACAATTGGTTTAAGCGAGCTTACATTGATTATTCCGTGAAGTATAAAATTATGTTAATCATTGGCATTAGATGTATATTATTATTATTATATTTAATCAATGAAATATTACTAAGTTTTTTATAATACATTTTATAAATATATCTTAAAATTTTCAATAATTGAACAAAATTTCAAGTAACTAGATTGTAAGAATTTGCAAAAAAAATTTGTTCGCGTGCATCACTACATTGATAAAAAGTAAATAAATACTTATATTATTCAAATTAATACTATTGCAAAATCATACGTCCTATCTTTGAGTGTCTTTCTTATAAAATTTAATTTTCTTTTCTAATTTATTTTTGATTTTATTTAGCGGTTACGTATATATATTTGATGTCATAAATATATGACCGTATTTTTAATATTTTTTTTATGGAACGAATAAAAAATATTTTTTATTATATCATTTATTACGTAGCTAATAATTATTATATATATACACAATTGTTATGTTACATTGCTTAAGATTACTTCAAATCTTACTGTTCGGTGTAATTGCCATTTTTTAACGTTGCTACTTACCGATCAATTAACCAATCTACTATCTGCGAATACAAATTAGCGTTCCTTCTGTAGTACTGAAAGCTACTAATAAAAGCAATAAACATAAAAAATATATTTGAAAGTCACATTATACATTTACATCATTAATGAAATAAAAATTTGTATTAAATGTAGATTCGATTCCAAATAGATTCTAATTCTCCGATAGCATGAGATGTTTTTTGTTGACTGTTGACGAGCTTTATTGTTATCAACTAAAAAAAATCATCCTAAACATCCAAATTTATATATATATCTTAAATTTTATATTAATAATTATGGTTGAATATGGAACACAAAAAATATTATCAATTAATATCTATGTAATAGAGAAACATCGGAGTTTTTTTTGCCAGTTTTTCTCGATACATTCCGTACCGATACATACTACATACAGCTTTACATATAAAATTATAATTAAAACGTATTTGTATAACTACGTATTGAATACAGTATACTTTCATTTGATTTGATTAAGATATTTTAAAATTGTCGGAAAGTTTTGTACAGATAACTAGGCTTTATTAAAATTGAAATTCTTTGCTACTGAGTTTCAGGAATAGCTATGGAACAAATTCAGCTACATCATAGGAATTTAGGAAGCATTGAAAATAAACGTATAAGCTAATCCTTTGTCCAGCGTCAACTGGCTGGAAATACCTGGTTTATCTTGTTAGCTTTTAAGCCTTGTTGGTCAGTGGGTTAGTGAGGTCCTGGTTTCAAATCCCAGGTCGGGCCAATTTTCTAAAAATTCTCAGTAGCAGTCCAGAGTCTGGAAGTTGGAAGTGTGTATACTTCCGTGCCTCGGAAAGCACGTAAAGCCGTTGGTCCTGCGCCTGAAGTCTTTCCAGTCGTGTCGGATTGCTGTCCCATCGGATTATGAGAGCTTGGGAATAACCTCACCTGTGTTTGCGCACACACTTGTGCACTATAATATCTCCTGCGCAGTTGGCTAATCTCTCTTTAGATTGGCCGCGGTGGGCGAAATCGGTCTGGATGCCATTATTATAAACGTCTAAACCCTGAGGTTCTAGGTTCTAAAAAAAGCTATCATCAGTTCTGAATTTCGATTCTACCGAGAACCGGAAGAAGAAATACAAGAAACGTAGTAGTTACTATTTTTTACATTTTTAATTACAGAGTCTATAAAATACAATTAAATTTATGCTTATCGTTCTTGGAAATCCACAAATACTCTCTCCACGCTTTTTCACCATTTATATAATCTTGTCGAGTTGGTAATATGATATTACCAAAGAAATTTTCGACATGAGATTTAAATTTACTAATAGGCAAAATTAAAAATAATTGTAGAATCTTATTAAAAAAAACGATTACTTTACCAAGAAGGATTTATGGACTTAGCAAAGTCAGAAATGTTATAAGTTTATCAATATGGTATTTGAACTTTATCATTACAAAAAATTAAGGCTCAATTTTAGTGTAAAATGTGTATAATATACAATATGTATCCGTATGTAAACTATGCAAATTTAAGTATTGGTGATTAATTAATAGTGAATAATTTTGTAATGTATGCCAATAATACATGGGTAATTCAATTATATTGCTAATTATGTTTGATGGTATAATTTTTTTTTTTATTCGCCGGGAGGGCAAATGACTCTACTCCACCTGTTGGTAAGTGGTAGTAGAGTCCAAACGCGACGACGGCCAGTACAGACGGGAAAAACGTTCTGCACTAGCCGCCTTCGCCTTGCCGGCCCGCAAGATGCCTCTTCGTACTTCAATTTCTTAAATAACAAATCTTACTATGACACTAACTTAGTGGGTCATGTTTCGTTTGTCATATGATAAACATATTTTAAATTTTTGTCTTTTTATTAATTGTCTTGTATACATGATCCTTGTTTGGTCAAAATAAATGATTTTATTATTATTAAATTAGACTCTACGGTGTCAATAATTGTATCAAACATCCTATGACTTTACCGACAGTAATATGAAAATTCATAATCCAGAAATGACGGTTTCCGTATAAGTTAAGAGGAATTTTTTTGAATTACGTAGTCTATACTTGAGTCCAATTGGACGACTATTGGTCGTGTCATCGTCTACACGGGAGAGATAGATAAACAAACACATATACTACTAACTTGCATTACACTATCTAAATTGTTCGTTTTAAAGTAAAACAATCGCTTAAAACGGTAAGAAAATAACGATATTAATATATCTTATATTTCACACCGGAAATGAGAGTCGCTCGCTTGATTTTGTTACTAAAAACTACACAAGCGTTGTTGTTCGTGACTCATTCTAACATGCTAGCTTATAATATCTCGCGTATTGTGACATAGTTACTTGGAGTTAGGGTTTTGTGCATGCCCGCCTGGGTAGGTACTACCCACTCATCAGATATTCTACTGCCAAACATCAATGCTTAGTGTTATTGTGTTCCGGTTTGAAGGGTGAGTGAGCCAATGTAACTACAGGGGCAAGGGACATGACATCTTAGTTCTCAAGGTTGTTGGCACATTGGCAATGTAGGGAACGGTTAATATTTCTTACAGTGTCCATATCTTTGGGCTTGATGGCTCATTTGCCCGTCTGCCTATAAATAAAAATAATAATAAACGCATATTGAAGTCGATGTGAATAATGTCATCTAAAACTTCTTTTTAACAGAAGAAAATGACTGCCCAGCGTGACAGTAGCGATATTCTGTAAGAGCTCAAAACTAACCACAGTACACCACCATAATATTATAACATTTTAACAAAGGTCGGTTGTCAAGATTTCACGCGTGTGTAATGTCGTTTGTCCTTACGGTATAGCATTGCAGTTACGGCAAGTTACCAATTGCCTACTGAAGATTTTTAAGCCGACAACTTCTCTTATAATGAATACTATACTATAAGTGTTAAATTTTAAATAATGATAAAAGGTTACTAACAGTGTAAAATATTGTTTTGTTTTAGTACAATCACAAGTTTTATAGCTTCTTTCAGCTCTTAAAATGTAATATTTCTTGTTTTTGTAAGAAAATTCACGTCCTTACTTATAAACGTTGGTTAGCGGCTGTTTAGTTAAACACTGACTTCGCTCATTCTGTCATTAGTGATTAGACATTCGAAAGAAAAAGACAGAGAATTTTTTTTAAACCATCCGCTAAGTTCATAAATGATAAATAGTGTCGTCAGCTACTAAGTATTTTGTTAATAATATTATATTCTAATAATGTTAAGTTAAGCAATCAACATGTTGGAATAATTTTTATGGAAATATATTAACTTTTCTAAATCAAAACTATGTCAGTGAAAGTCAAAAGTAGAATGCAATTATGTTGATTTCATATAATATATTAAGTAATGTAAGTGTCAGCCTGTGAATGTCCCACTGCTGGGCTAAGGCCGCCTCTCCCTTAGAAGAGAAGGTTTGGAGCTTGTTCCACTACGCTGCTCAAATCCAGTTTAATAAATACACATGTCACATCCTGACGATATTACGAAAATAAAAAATATTATCTGAGTTAATAGTATTTTTAATTGTATTTTATTTTCGAGTAATTTCTATATCCGCCGATGATGCGTTTTGAGACAATTTTTTTTTTGGGTGTGTTGTTTCGCTACTTGCAATTCAAAAGTTGCACATTAAAAATTTTAAAAAAACATTTACAAAAGGTATGGATAAATCAAAAACATGTCTAATTAACAAATCGTGGATATTTATTGAAATAAAAATAATAAAAATGAAAAATAATAAAAACAGTTCATCTTTCACGTAATTACACAATAAAATTTGTCTTATTTGTAATTTTTTTTCTATTTCGTCTCCGTCTCTCGTCCTTTATCTTAAATCTATGTCCCCTCCACGAAGAAAGTATAAATTTACCACAGTTTGAATTTAAACAATTATTTTACGTATTTGTACTAGTAACTACGTCTACCGTTTCGTAGAGAGGTGATTCATTAATAAATACTATGATACATACATTTAATGTTTAATGCAAAATAAATAAGGCGATGAGAATTTAATTATTAATTATTACACTTTTACACTTAGCTACTTATAATTTATTAATCGAACATTCAAGCGATTACATACGTCTATAATAATGATCTATCGACTTTGTAGCTAAGGGTAATAAGTGCTTTAAAATAATCTAGGACCTGTCTAGGTAACATAAAATAATTGCGTTGTATACGTACCCTAAAGAGGCCCTAAATATAAATTATAGAAGTAACAAAAGGAGATCGATTCAGGAGACAAAATGGAGTTATCTATTATAATTTACTTATTATTATCTAATATAAATTCTATCATAATTTATACTAAGTACGTATACTGAAAGATTTCACGCTTGGACTAATTAAGGTACGGGTCTCCCACAAATCACATGAAAATATTTATTTAGATAAAAAAAACTGGAATACTTTTCAGTCTTAATAAAATAACATGCTTTAATTTCATTCAGTTGAAATAAAAGCGCGGAAATAAAGATCGAATGCTTCACAAGATATTAATTTAATAAATTTTAACACTAATTAAATATAGAAGTACCTTGTTGGTAATAACACCTACCATTAACGATACAAATTTTGATTTCTACAACGCTAATTATCGATTAAAGGAAACTCACCGTTCTCGCCAAAAAGGAATTTATAATTTTCGAAATATTGTTGTCTATAAATTATATGAACATCAATAGGTAGGTACTCGATTTAAATATTACACTTAATATGTTTGTATTTACAAGTTCTAACTAGTATAGGAAACATTTGCTTTGTATTTTACATAATATCCTAAAATTACGAAACAACTTACCTAAATACACAATGCTACATAAGATCTTAGAAAATACTGAAAAACTGTTTTAATTGACGCTATACACAGCTTAACAACTAAATGTACTAAACTGTATAAATCAACGAAGCTAACTTTGGCATTGGTTTCTTTTTACAATCAATAAACATGTCAAAACAAAGTCGAAAATACGTAACGTAAAGATCATAGTACAGCCTCCGAAGAAAATAAACAAAACTCACCGACTAACACCAACAACACAACGGGAACTCTTAACACTGGCTCACACAAAAGATATGTTACTAAAAGTATCTATAACTTACATTAATGCCCTTTGATTCTAGGATTTTTGGGCGTATATTGCAATGCGTGATATATTATATAGTAATTTCGTTACATTCATTCCTTAAGACTAGAAATTGAACAAATTCCTCTTATTTTTGCGTTAATAACGTTTAGTTACGTACTCAGGACGTAATTTAAGAGGTACGAATAACGAAATTTATTTGAAAATTAGACCTAGAAGATCTGGCTGGGTGGCGCCGGCGGTGGCAAGCGGAGGCCACCCCACGGGTAGAGTCACGACGCCTCATCACGACACGCGTTAGAGTCATCGGATAAAGCAAGAGGAGCACCATTACTTTGATTCACAACACATTTACGCATATGTTTCTCGAGCGTTGAGGGCACCGAAAAGGGCATTTCACAGAACCTGCAGCGGTACACGTCCTTGCCAAGCCGACCGTGAGTTTTCATATGCCTCGTCAGCTTTGAGCTCTGCGCGCATGCGTAGGAACATAGTTCACATTTGTAAGGTTTCTCGCCAGTGTGAGATCGTCGATGAACAGTCAAATTTGAACAATTTTTGAATACTTTCCCGCAAAATTCACAGGTGTCATTGCGGCGTCCATCCTTTGATTTTAAGAGCGGATTCTGTAGCAGACCATTACTACTGTTTTTAAGACCATCGAAAATATTGTCAGGAGGTCGCTGTGCATGTAACGTCGGCAACCACCAACCTTCGCCTCTATCCATGTCCAATTTCATTCGCTTAGAAGCTTCAAATGGGTTTTCAAAAGGATTGAATAGTGGATGTGGTTGGGGTGGCATTTTAGCAAACTCTTCTTTCAATCGTAAAGCAGCGGTCGGGGGCATGCCATTTGGCTTATCTGCAGGTGGACCATTGTTATTATCGCGGTCTTTTGCTAGTTGCCATTTTAATGAATTTCCAGATTCTTGAAGTGCTTGCTTAAAAGCCTCACTGTATTGAGCGATATTAGATAAACCAAATTTATCCATGAGCTCACCAACAACAGAAGCCGAAGGAGGATGAGCAGATATAGCAGGGGTTTGCTTTCGTGGTGGCGCCGAAGGTGCACTGCTATTAGATACTGTAAGGTCTTCTGCTTCCTCGACCTCTTCACCATCCTCATTTTCTTCTTCTTCTTCTCCGTCTAATTCTTCATCTTCTAAATCATCTTCAGAGTCATCTTCACCGGTATCACCACCCGAATCACCATCTTCAGGATTAGCCTCAGACCCACGTCGGTGCATTTTCATATGCTTTTTTAATTTTGAGTTTTTTTCAAACGCTTCATCGCACTGATTACATTTGAAAGGTTTTTCACCTGTATGCGTGCGACGATGCACTATTAAGTTATTTTCAAATCTGAATTTCTTACCACAGAATTCACAAGTATGAATTGCTTCATCATTGTTTCTTTTTGCTGGTGGTGTTGAAGAAGGCCGTTCTGGTGGTGGCGCATCAGCGGTCTGTGGTTCAATACGACGTTCAGGGGATATTGAAGTGTGAGGCCTTATGGCTTCTCGAGGAGTGTCCACCGTCCCGGATCCGGCGCCCGCCGGTGGAGTCTGACCGACTCGGGAGGGCGACGGGGAAGCGAACGGAGGTGAATGCTTCCTGGGGCTAGGAGAGCTCGAATTGCCTGTGGCCGCCCCTGGACTGGTCGTACCGGCCAGTTGCCGCAAGCGCTGCGAGTAAAAATCCAGCTGGGGTTCTAAAGATAGAGGCTGAGACACGGGTGGTGGTCGCTCTCGGCCCGTAAGCGATGTTGGAACAACAGGTGGTCGATCCGCTGGTGATGGAAATGTTTGATGCGGAGGAAGAGAATTTGCTGCGACAGCTGCCGCTGCTGCCGCTAAATTTAAACCATGGTGACGAAATTGTTCTGAAACTAATTGTTCCATTCGAAATCGATGATCATGATGGTTGGGTCTTGCAAATAATGGTGTTGGAGGTACTGATGGGTGAGCTAGAGGTGGTAAGCTACCCGGTAGTGGCATCCGCAATAGACCACCGACTCCAAATGGGGAATGCAGGTCATGTGGTGGCAGCAGTGGATGATGGCGAAGTGATGGTGGTGGGAGAGGCGCACCAGTAGAGGAGCAGCCTGAGCTCGAAGAAGAAGTACTCGAGGATGAATGATTTTGTTTATTCGGAGGCTGTTGCGGCATGCTCTCTACGTATATTTTCACGCCGTGCACATGTTGAACGTGTTGAACTAATCGCCAGGCCGAGTGTACTCGTGCTTTGCAAGTTGAGCAAACGTAGTTACTGGGTTCTGAAACAAGGAAAAAAAATACGTTAAACTTTAAAATAAAAAGATGGAAACGCTTTCCGATAGAAGATATACCGCAATATTAACGCGGGCAAAGTGTCTAGTAATAGCTCTCACATATCGTAGTATAGGCCTAGGGTAGGCACGCGTTACGAATGTTAAGCAGGAGGTCCACGGGCCCGGTACGTCGGCAGCCGTGACTGATAGCCCCTCCGTGTCTAGGGTGATTCATGCACCTCTAAAATCTTATGAAATATACGCATCTCGGAATCACGTACACACGCTTGGGTTAAGAATGTTGATATTGAAATCTATATGTAACACTATCGCGGCACGAGCAAAATGAATTGCTCTTAGGAAAAAACTTGACTTTAATGAAAAAACATATTTTTTTAAGTAAATACGTCCGCTGTTGAATTGTGGATAATGAAGCTGAATAAGTAGGTATATAATTTTTTTAACAACGATTATATGATCGGTGGTCAATAAGCATAGCAAAGCTGCGCCTCTAGTTTTGACAATAATTTGATTGCTCATTGTGAGACTGAGACATATTTAATCGTGGACACCATTGTTATGTTATGTCTGAACGCACTTATAGTGATGGGAAATCCAACTTAATAGATAATATGCGTCGCATTTGTCACATCCATTTTTGATGCATTTTAATTCTATGAATAAAATTGCTATTTTTTTTGTGTATAAAAATAGGAGAATATATTTATAGAGCACATATAAGAAGTTTGAAGTAACGGTATTGATTACTGTGAATACTAATAGATTCAACCCAAATACGCTAGTAACGTCCTGAGTAAGATTAAAAAGCAAAATGTTATCGATAAGCGATCAACACTACGAGGAGTGGGCGCGGCGCGATAACCGATCTCGAATGTTAAGACGATTATTGAAATGTAACGGTCAGATTGTGCTGTGACCGACCGTAAAAAAATAATATACATCATGTTCTATAAATAAATTAAAAAAACAAAATTACAACTTAAGCCTTCGTAATAAAATATAGAAAATTTCATTTACGATTATTTAAAAAGAGAAGTTTTAGAGTAACGCGTAACTACGAATAGACTTTAGATTTATGGCAAACTTATATTAAACATTTTCAATTATTTTCATGTTTTTAGGGAACAAAAAAAAATCTTAACCTTTGTTTCCCAAGTATAAGAACATTTAACGATATTTATATATTTTGACCTTTTCGTTTAACCATTGTTCATTGTATCGATCTTAACCATAATACGGATATATCTAGATTACATATTAAGAGTCTTAGCAAATCATTTTAAACACTACTAATCTTTTTTTTTAATTTAAATATATAAATATAAAACCTCTTTCAATATTTTACCTTATATTAGATATTAAATAAGTTCTTATCTTTAGAGACATACATTGTCATCAATATAAATCTTTCGCTGTTTAAAATATAATAAACTGTGACTCTAAAATCGAATTATTTAACTACATTAATGGTACTATTAGTAGCAAAAATATTGTAATGTTTTTAGTGATACATATTTAATTATATTCTAAGTGGTTATAAAATATTCATAGCTCACGACTTGTGGACTTTGGACACGCATCTATAAAATACCCATTTCATGCGATAAAATGTATTCATAAATATAATTACCGCTAATTTTGGCATATCTTTCGTTGGTTTCCAAGGAATAATTTAGGGTCACTGGATAAAAATCATAAAAGTTTGTCTTTTTTTATAGTTTAGGAAGGAATGTTAACCAACGCCTACATCGCCAATGCGCCACCTTGGGAACTAAGATGTTATGTCCCTTGTGCCTGTAATTACACTGGCTCACTCACCCTTCAAACTGGAACACAACAATACCAAGTACTATTGTTTTGTGGTAGAATATCTGGTGAGGGGGTGGTACCTACCCAGACGAGCTTTCTAGCACCAGTAAAACCATCTAAATGTCGCTAATAGTATTTTAAATACAAACAAATACATCAATATTTTGAATAATTTTTTTTTTCGTATGAAGCGTCACAATTACCGATATCCAGCTTACGCAGTTACGAAGCGACTAATTTCATTATGATAAGATCGGTCTCGACGTGATAATGGTGATAATTAAACAATAACCGTGTGGGTAAGGATTGGTCGCTTTGTGTATGGGATTTAGTTGGCTTAGCATATCTTGTCTAGCTTTTGTTGACGGTACCGTATTGGAATCAATGATCGAAACACTTCGGTGCATTAATAATAATAAAAAAAAATATTTATAATATTATAAATAAAATAATAAAAAAACATTGAGAAGTCCGTTATAATGCGTTATAATTAACGGATTTCTCAATGTTTTAAATTATAATATTATAAATATTTTTTTTTAATATAATTCGATTTTTAATTTGATTGTTAATATTAGATATACTTTTAAAAAATGTTAAATAAACACTATTTAACATTTTTTAAAAGTTTTCCACAAAGATGAGAGCAATTAAAACAATATGCACTATTTTTATACAGATACATATATAAATGAAAGCTGTATTTTTTACTAATATCTAAAATAATAATGTATATCGTATATTTCAATCATAATATAATAAATCTGGCGTTTTTTCGGCGATGACAAATTTAGGTAACAAGCAGGTAACTCATTAATATAAAAAACTATTGTAACAAAAAGTATCTAAATATTTAACGCTGCAGCGTCGAGTAATATTTTAGTCAAAACTATCATTGCAATTTTTATTATCATATTATGGATATGGCTGTTAAGTTAAATAACAATTTCACTCTTTCTGTCATTATTGATTCGAAAGAAGAAGACACAGGATTGTTTAACTAACCAGCCTCTAAGCAACAGTTCCAAAAAGGCCGTCCGTTTTAAAGATATAAAAATTCAATTTTAAAACGAACTTAAAATTTCAAAACCAATCATTTTCGAATTTGTAACGTTCGATTTGAACGAATTCGAAGATTTATTAGTTTTATAAAATATAATTGATATCTGTACATAAATGTACTAGAAGAATCAAAAGTATTATCCATTATAAAGTCCAAATACCGTGAAAATTCTTAAGTCAGAGCGACCGGAGCCACGGTTAAAGATGGAGTCCCAGCACGAGTTTAACAACCGTTTCGATTTCAAAAGGCAATCGTTGATTATGGACATTGTGGGGGAATCAGTGGGGGTGAAATTTTTAAACGCCACCCGTCTGGACGGGGCCTTAGGGGTGGCTTAACCCCGGACAGTGTGTTAAGCATTATGTTTTTTGCTTTATTTCGTATATTTATTTTTACGAATCATACTATGAACATGTAAAATTGATCTCATTCAATTGTTATGTCAGAGCTCTTCTGTTGTACGAAGTCGACTCAGTGCAGAACATGAAGTTGAAATGTCAGAAAGTGATATGCGACATTGACTGTAATAATGATAAAAATTAAAGGATACACGCATCAAAATAGCGTATCACCGTAAGTCGATTTACGACATTTCACTATTTCTTACAAAATAGCACTGCTGGAGCTATCATTTTTTAAGAAAATTTTAATTGTGACATACTTATTATACCATAAAATCCTCCATTTAAAACGTTTGCATGTTTGTCAAATTAAATTTTTTTTTACACTTAACCGTATCAAACATCTGAAGATATTATGAAACAAAATATAATATTATAAAAAATATTTTTATTTATACGTATATAAATGCCTAAAAACAGTCCATTTTAAAACCATATTAGTGTATCTATGTATATCGGATAATATTCCAACTCTATTATAATGTTGTAATATGCATATTATAAGTGGATCTTATATAAATAAATAAATCTCTGAAATCTACATTCTAAGTAAATAAGCTGATAAAATATATAACAATTTAATTAATCTTTTTGTATATATCATGTTTATGGCATTGATTTGAATCTTAATGTGGAAGACGTGAGCAAGAATAATGTTTCGCAGTGATGTGATCAAGTATAGCTCAAAAGTTAATTTTTAATGGGCACTAGGCACAGATGTATATTAGAAATGTTTATGTAAAGTTATATTTTTTTTCCTTTTTTTAAATGTTAATTGATTCGGTAAAAGCGTGAATTTTTTATTTGGCTGTATACATTTAATTTCATTTATTATATATATATTATTTATTATTGAATTGCAAAAGGTACTTCAGTATAAAATAAACCTCTGACATTACTTGATTAGTTAAGACGAAATTACTATTCTCAACCCCAAATATGCTTATGCGGCTAATTATATATTAAAAAGCATATAACAACACTGTGACGAAACAAAAAAATAATAATTAAGAAAGATAAAAAATATTTCATTATATTATATACCTGCTCGAAATTACAAAGATTTATAAGGTCTCAAAAAATCCACCAAACTGACTTTAAATCTCATGAAAGTTGAAAATCTTCAAAAGGAACAAAAGTTGTAAATGACATGCACTTGTATCTAGTCCGTGTACGTGAAAATAAAGTCATAAAATTTAAAGCGGTTCTTGAAAAATCTGAATATAGTACGTATAAAACATTCGGCCGGAAGCCGCCGGCGCTGCTTCCGGACGGCAGTTGTTAGCTTCCCGACGCCTCTCGCGGACATCGTAGCGAACTACAGCCACAGCCACAGTTTTCCTCTTGTATTATATATATTATATGTATCAACCCTTGTAAGGATTGCAGTTAGAAGGTTGGGTTTCTCTTAAGCTTAAACGTTACTATAGTTCATAGTATTATTGACCTTAGTATTCTTTTATTTTTATATAAATCTTTAAGTCATATTCGTTTATTTCCCAAATTTTAGAATGAATTATAAAATTTATTTTTAAATTTTAAGTTTAGTTTAAAGCGTTATCTTATATTATATATTATACGAATCTCTTATATTTATATTTTATTTTAATTATAAAAAATAAGCATTTCAATAATCCTCTTATATTTAAAAAGTCATTCTATACATTAATTTAATTCAATTCATTCCTAATTTGGTCTCGCCAATTACTCGTTAAAAAGACGTCCTATTTTCAAACCATGCGATATTTATAAGCGAGGCTAGATCGACTTGTTATGCGGCGGATGTCCGTCGTCGCTGAATGACCGCCTTCCCCTTCCGCCCCCACCCCGCACCGTAACCCGAATGGTGCAAATTGTGACCCATAACTGACGACATGTTGCGGTATGAAAAATAAAAATTTCGTAAAATGGAACGCAATTTATGCGACACGCTTATTTATGTCCCACGATATATATTTTTAGTGCTTTAATCAAAATATTATGTGGATATTATTTTTTATTTGCGTATTATACAGATATTATGTAGAAAGAAAAAATTACACCGTTACGGTTTCATTAATTATCGCATAAGTTACATATTCAGGTTAAAGATGTTTTTGTTTTGTTATTCATTTAGAGAGTTTTTTTATTTGAATGTTAAGTTATAATTGATATATATATATTTTGTTTCAATATTTTATATAAGCAATAAAACATTGTTTTTCTTAATATATATGGTTGGCTTCCTAATTAACAAAATAAAAAAATAATATATTAGCTCTTAGGTTTTTCCTTTCAATAAATAACGTAACAATGATAATTAAGTTTTTTTCAATTATACTCTCTATTTTAATGTAATCAAAAGTCATAATTATTTGCATCCTGAGATGTGACGCATCATTTAAGGTCATATTCGACGTCCTCCAGGTCATTTAACTAAAATAATAAGATGACCGATTCGACCGAGCGTATCTTGAGTACACAAGTGTTTTAAATACAAAATGGAATGTGAAGCGAATGGTACGCAATGTGTAATTACACATTATAGAGATAAGTATTTAAAATAGATTTTTTTTTATTGTAGCCTAAATTTAAATCGAGTGAAACTGCGAAGTGTTAGTTATATAATAATAATATATACTAAGACCTCTGAAACGAACTGCATCTGCTTGTATAAGTTTAATGTATAGTGATTAAGTTTTTTTATTCCTTTTATTAGTAAGCTTACATTTGATAGGTAAAAGAAAAACATCATGCTGTACACGTGACAGATTTGAAATTCTTATTTGCGTCAACGTTTCACTTATAAGCGTTGCAATCAAACGTTTTCACTAACGAGTTTTTAAATAATTCACATTATGAAATAAATATAATTAACGGGATTTGCTAATGACATTAAAATTGAGATATTTTTTAAATTGGAGTAAGTATATACTCTTTATTGCACTTCACGACAAAACATTTGCAGTTAAATAAATAAAACAATATATGTATATTAAGGAAAATTTGTGCTAAACAGCGATCTCTTTTAGAAAACCTTTGGGTAATAAGAATTGGGTAATAATACGATGTGCGCAAGTAGTTACTATTATAAGTTAATAAAGGTAATTAAATTTAATCAATAAATCTTGAATTCTTTACGTAACTACAAAATGCTAGCCTAATTTTATACCAATTAGGGCGTAAATATATACAATATGTCTCTGATCACCGCACCTTAATAAAACCGTGATTTTAGTAAGCTATCGCTTTACTCTGCAAATTGTTTTCGCCCTCCGCAAATCAGTTCCGCCTTTATCTGGGCGTGATTTTCTACTTTGAAATAATATTTCGTAGACCTTTAAAAAAAAGTCTTATATAAAAGATCGAACTATTTGGTGACTTTGATGTTTGTTTTTAAAAAAAGTTAAAATTTCAACCAATTTTTTAAATAGATTTAATTCGAAATTTCTATTAGATATGTAAGTGAGAAAAATATTCCAACATAAATAATGGTTACTAATATTGAGTACTGTTTGATTGTTTTATTAAATTATTTATATGTATATAATAAGTTGAAAATAAATAAACAATTCGAAATCTTATGAGACACGTGATATTCAAAATTGGTCCGCAACCGTCTTTACCCAGATGTGAGGGGCTATTTTAAACTCGTAATAACCGTTGTCGACACGTGTGGAGCGACCATTACCACATATTACAAAAAATTGAGGAAAAACAATAAAATGTGAAGGGGAGTGTGAGGGACATCAAAGTGGACGCGGTTTAAAATTGATTTTGTAATGCGATGGTTTGGTCATCATTTCACTAATCATTTGTATCACGATAAACATAATATAAACAGTTGAAAGCAAATATCTAAAATATTTTGGTTAATTTGTACATATATTTAAAATATTAAAAGGACCTCTAATAAAACTAATTTCAAATGAAGAAAATTAAATAATGTCACATAAATGTATAACAGTATAATTTGCAATTATGATTTTAATATAAAAAAACAATTGTATGATAACATCATAGATGATCGACATTGAATACAAGGCAAAATAACGGCAGAACAAAGATGCATTCATAAATAACTTTAAACATTAATCGAAATTGAAAATTTAATATCCGAATTCTACAGGTCAATACAGATGGACCCCATGTCCAAACCACAAAGCAACTATGACAGCTATTCAATACACCCATATGAACACTCGCATTCAATACATTCAACGCATTCAATCCTTCAAAAATACCTAACCTAGGGGACCTATGAGATGCTAATATTTGATAAAAACAAAATTATCAATAGAAATATTATACCAATGGTACCCAGAACAGGGACCGTTGCAAGGCAATCTATCATGGAGTAAACCTATGATATATTTACACATAGTGAGTGCATTATCACCATTCCTAAATCAGCTATCAACGGACTCTTTTCACTAAAAGGGTGAGCTTCACTATAGAAAAGGTTGACCCTTCATAAAGACTTATCACCTCATATACAAAATAAGGTTGTACTAATCCAGAATGGTTCGTCGAAAAATCTATTTTAAAACCAAGTGTATTAAGATCAATTTTCAGCAACGAAAAATTTGAAGATGGAATCTATTGGAAGTTAGCGGTAGTTTTTTCTCAACAATCTCGTCTCGGACTTAACTTACGTTATCTCGCCCACGAATGTCACAAGGAATAGAAACCCGCACATACATAATAAGGACGATATTTCTAAAGAAATTTAAATTTGCCCGCAAAGGTCCCGAGATAGGATTAAAGATTGGGCGTCGAGATGGCCTTTTGTGGCCGACCCTTAAGAAAACATGTCTTGATATGGAAATATCTAAGACGGGACTTAGCGAGAAATCATTTACGGGGGCGATCAAGGAAACGGTCTATGAATGCGTAATTAGTGTACAAATACAAGAGATTTATCTGAATCGGGGACCCGTTGTCCCGCTTTTGTGGTAACGTTTATTTTGCATGAGAGGATAAGTAAAAAGCTTTGTTATTTAGACTTCGCTGACCGACCGTTTTACGATGCGGTCGACCGTGCACTTTGGAGTTTAAAAGGATAATTTTTGTAAGCGAAAATTGAGATAGGGGACTTTAACTCGGAATCAAAATAAAAGGTTAATTTCAACTTATAAATTCATCCCAAAAAGGGAATCTGTACACAGTCAATATTTAATGAGGCAAGAGTCCACATAATTTGAATTCAAAATACGTATATCTCAACAATCCTTTATTAATTTATAGAACAAAAGAAAAAAAACCACACTGGACTCGTCCAACTACACCTGATCCAATATTTACATTAGTACAAATAAATGACGACCATCGGTTCTCGCGGGTTATTGTAATGATAATAACTGAAAAGATACTTTGTTGACATAAAATGTATTTGGATAAGGTTTATTGTTAACATAATTTAAATCAAAAATAAATATGGAAATTTCAGACAATTGTTATTAAAAGTATTTCATGAAAGAGTGACTGAGTAAGCCGAGGCGCATTTATTACATCAATGTTCTAAATATAGCTACTTTCTACTAAGTCAAAGGACACGCGATAGGCACGAGACTATCTTCCCCTCACCTTTACAACACCAACATGTCACATCTAAAATTAAAACCCACTTATTTAAAACCCGCCACTTAGCTACCTTCCCGTCAGTATAAAAACTAAAAATATTCTCGACCATTGTGTCACAGTCAAAGAAGTTCCGTAGGTCACGGCGAACGCATGAACGTGTACGTGTCAGAAGCACGCCAAACATTTTTTATCTTTGAAAAATTTATAAAAAGCCCATTACAATGGAACCTCGGTAGCATCTTTGACAATTATAATGTCACAATCTAACTTACACGTGAAATGACGTTAATGGCATCGACGTATCCTACAATATTGAACTTTAAGAGTATAGAATAACCGCTGAATATTCAAATGCTGGTTCACAAAACCTTGAATCTTTTGTATATATCGCAGTTATGGTTAACATAAGGGTCATCACAAAAGGCACTAGATAACAATGCGCGCACGTCAATCGTGCGTTCATGCAAATAATTTTTTTCTTCAAAGCATCCCCTTTATCTGTTTATAACGCGATAGGGTTAATTAATATGTACAAAATAATACAATTTAAATTAAGATCCCTTTTTACGTTGGCACGAGGTCGGGATTTAACTGTCACCAATAGAATTATATTATTATTGTCACAATAATTCAATGTTTAATAGATTTATAGCTGCGTTTCTTTTGTCTTTAATATCAATAATTTAATATAATGTAATATTTTATTAAACGGGACCCTCATGCTTTATTGAATATAGCTGGTTTGACAGCTCACTCGAAGGGGTTAATATGAACGTTTAGGATAAACTCAATAAGCCGAACAACTGGTGTTGAAGCAGAACCTGCAATTGACATTTCGATGATAGCGCAATCCGATATAGTATTGTGACAGAAATATTTGTAAACCATTTTAATTGTTTTTGTGCATTGATCTTTTGTCATAAATACGTGGCTTGGTACCTAACTGGAAATTTTTGTTTCGGTAGCTATTTAAAACAATTTGTTCGAGTTCTCGTTATTTACTGTTACCGCTTAAGTTGTAGTGGCTTACAAAGCAGTTGACAAAATGCGGGTCGAAAATTTTGAACGGTGCACAATTTTCGGGCTTAAGAAAGCTTTTGTTGTGCAATGGTTTAATACAAAAGTGTCAAATGACGGCACATCTGCTCGCACAAAGGGTTATGCTCGGATAGATTATTTTTCGAACCACCCCCGCAAGATTGTTCGGTTATACAGATGTTCCAAGTTTCTGCTTCTTTTACCGCTTGCTTTAACAGCAAAAGGATTAAATCAGCTATCTTATCAATATAATCGGATTGAAAGTATAAAAAGTCACCACCTGGTTATGGGTATCTTTTGTTATTTTTAATAGCATTGAGTCATCGATTTTTATTTCTTTTTAATCTCATTGTATTTTACTTTCGTTTTATAACTTAGTTTACGTGAATTCATTTTAGTTAGAATACATTTTTTTTAGCTGCATATAGAACACCCTTTTGGTCAGTGCGTATGCTGTGTGACAAGATTAGCTCCTATCGAAAATGTATGATCGTATGATGACGTAAGCAATCTATAAATGGCCTCTGGTATTGTTGTAGTGTAACATCTTGCACAACAAAGGACAAAAGCTGAATGCTACGATAAAATTGTCTCCAAAGACCAAATCCTTTGAAGCTGACAGTGGACAGAAATCATTAATAAAATTCTAAATGTTGTACAAAGAAAATGCGATGACATGAGCATTTTAAATAAACCATGATCTAAGCTTCTTTATATCCAAGTCTATGCCGTGATAGTTATTTTGATTTTTAGGCGATTATTGTTTATATAAAAAATTGCATAATTGGTTAAATCTTCTATTATAGTAACTTACCACTATGCATCGTGTTAGATTCAGCGTCCGCCACTTCAGTTCTTGATTTCTTTTGGTCCTCAGGAGATCCTGTCGTATCCATATGCTCTTGTTTAATTTTGGGTTTAATGTCTTCATCGGGTGAACTTGATGGCATAGGCGATGTGGACGCTCTTCTCTTAGGTGTTGATACTCCAGCATCAGCTACAGGCGAACAGTCATTGATTAAGCGCATGGTTAATAATAAATGAAATTAATCATTTCAAAATAAATATCGAAATATATATTTAAGCTTTGCATATTATCAATATTGTAATTTCAAAACATGTTATAATATATACTATGTAATGTTTATGAATGAATTGGTAATAACGATATATTTTGTTAACCTTAACACATATATATATAATTAAAACCACTATTGTTTATAGTAATTTGTATTTTTAAATAACTTTGCTTAAATAAGGGCTTAAATTAGATTTTTCTATATTAATAACAGGTTAGATAATCACATCGACCAATCAATGCTTCAACAACTGACATGATTTTTACATTAGATTTTGACATATATCATACGTCGTTTTTAATACCTACCATCTAATAATCGTTTTGGTGTACTTGACGCACCACCATCTTCAAGCAGATCAGGTGGTGCTATCGAGGGGCTTGCCAGAGGCGGAGTATGAACTCTGCTACTTGGTGGCCGTCTTGCTGTGAGGAGTGATGGTCTTCTCCCAGTTGAGTTGCTTGTTCCAATTTGTCCTGGCCTTGAACCATCTTCTTGGTCTGAGTTTGGACCTATGTATTTTAAAAATATATTTTGTAACAATGTACCTAATATACGTACGTCCGAGTTTATTAATTGTCCGCCTTACAAATATATGAAACATAAACTGTAATGATAAAATCTACTAAATAAAACTATGGCTCCGAATAACAATATATATTAATGAAACAGATAATCGAATAAAAAATTAAATATCCGACTAATAATTAGGTGTAATAGAAGAGAGAGCCTTTATTAAGTTTTCCTTTTTAGTTCTTAAAATTATTAGATTTAATTAAATTTGGTTTCTAGCTAAAGCCGAATCAACATATAATGGTTACTGTGAATTGATGATTCAAAAATGTTTGTAAAAGCTTACTTCAATAAAATGTATTTTGATATTGATTACTCAAACATAAATTATTCAACATGGAAAAGCCAAAGCCAATGCCGATCCTTTGTAATCAAAATGTGTGTACTTACCAGCACTATAGCAGTGATATGATGTGAGGTCCTTGTCGCAGGAGGAGACTTTGTGCTGGATAAACCGCACAATGTCAGCCAGCGCGAAGGCCCTGCGACACGCTCCACACGTTAGCGTGTCCGTCACGCCGGGTGTGGGCGACCCACCGCCCTCTGCCGCGCTGTCCGCATCCGCTGCCCAAGAGAAACAAATAAAAATCGAATTCACTGTGATTACATTAATCTAAGAAATATGCAAAAATATATTTAAAATATTAGTGTTGAAGTAAGAGGAGGAAAAGAAATGTTGTTATTTGAGCGGTTGGTGAAATGAATTATCGAAAGAAAAGAACGGTGTTCAACAGAGGCAAGATGAAAAGGCATTCAATCCAAGGCCAATTACGGCCCAAATATTAAAACGACATATGGACAATGACACTTTCAACCCTTCAAGTGCTAAATTATATTTAATTATATCTTGTCCCAGTCACGGTCGTCAAACTTAAGGTGTCAGATGCGGTGTTGACCACTTATCTTTCAATGGATAATAACAGTTTGCGGCGTTTCGAGGGGTTATTTCATACTTTTGTTGGGACAGGTAAGTTAATAGCTGTCTCAACAGATGTGTCCGATTTATATGGTGTTTTGACCGGGATAATTGTTTCAATAGAAAGAGCTCTTTCGAGTATTGTTGTATGATCTCTTGTTATATGTGATTGCACAATTTTAATTTATATTAATTATTTTTAAGTTATAATGAAGTTTGGATAAATTTCAAATATATTGTGCCGTTCTTTTACAAAAAAAGATAACATTACATAATATAACGTTACATTTTAATATACAATTGTTATCTATTATTTAATTGTTGCTTCGCTGTGACTTTAGCGCGTAACTGTCACCGTGTAGCTCACTCGAACCTCCCGTCTTGCTGTAATGCAGACGTCATGTACTAAACCGCCCATTACATACGGAACACATAGCTCTTTAATTGCCTAATAAATAAGCCGACACCGGCATCGACGCCCGAGAATTATAAAGGCACTTTCATATTCAAGACTCACACAATTGGTCGGCACATCAAAGCCGTACGAGCTAATTTTACATAAGTACTATGCAGACTCCCTTACATTCCGTACGCTTTTATTATTATTTTTCCTTCAATCTCTTTGTGAGGAAAGTAGGCCGTGCTTTCTTACGGAATAATGTACAGGGGTCGATTGTAACCGGAGTACTAAATTAATATAGCGAAAAAACTACATGATTCGACCGCTTTGTTTACAATGTCCCACCTAGTTTGTTTAGGGGGCTTATTATGTAAATGTTTCATGTCATTGTAGATTTTTTACGTAATTTATTTAGGCAGTCATGGCTCGTGGCAAATGCCTGTTTTTTGATCGTTTCCTTTTTAAACTTCTGACTTTCCTTCCGTTTTGATTCGTTTGAAATAAAAAAAAATATATTTTATTCGAAGTTAATTTATTAACCAAAATGTAATGATAATTAATTATATTCCAAACTGAGCGACAATAATTGAAATATAAAGAAAAGTATTTTGAAAAAATGGAATATTGCCAAATGTGCAATTGTAATTTCTATACATGACCAAACTTTGTCTCACACATGGCCACTTAATCGCCTATCAAATCGAACGGTATCGGCTGTATAGGCCGTATAGGGTACGTAAAGCGAAGCAGGTAGCCACACCCCCGCACGCGACTGGACAGTGGTCATCACATGCGCTCTGGGCTTTACACCCACTATTTGATTTGTAATGATTTATTTCATCCACACTATATATACAAACATTTATACATATATATTAAATTACTACAAGTGCTTCTATAACGCTGGTTCGTTTCTGTACGAAATGTATGAAGGCTTTTTATACCCTAAGGAAAATTAAATCGTAATATTTTACTTTAAATATACTTGTAAACTATGTATTTGTAAAATCAATATATATATATATATTACGAGGTGAGTTTTTACTACATAGATAGATATATAGAAAAGCATCAATTCAGTTGCGAGACACTATGATTTAAAAAAAATATATAAATAAAAATTATAAAAAATTATAAAATAAAAAGTAAATAAATTTATAAAAATTTAAATAGATCAATGTGATATTATTTCTTGGACTTGCTAAGATTAAGAATAAAAATAATCCGAAAACATAAAATATTTTTGAATTATTTTTTTTAATAGTTTGTCCAGATGTAGGCATAGACACAAGAACGTTCGGTAACGGTACCGGTGATTTATTGAAAAGTCGTGTCTAGTCTAGCCGAACGCCTCAGGTGACGACGTAGGGGGAACCACCCTACAAAGGGTACATACCGAAAAGTTTAAATTAGCTCGTTACTACATCGGCATGACAGTTAAATCTGTGCATTGTTTTTTCGCCACAGAAAAGGTCACGCGAGTAACTTGTGTTTTAGAAGTTAGGAGGCGACCGTCGTCGCATTAATTATTAATTACATTTCGTTCCAGCGACATGACAGTTTTTCACTAATTTATTTGTTGAACATCGTTAAAGTTACAGCTATTAAAGCGATGACTATGGTATTAATATTTTAATCAGAAAAAAATGGTCTGAGCACTTTTTGAATCCAAAACTGTCAGATTCTCATTGACCTTGAAGACGGTGTGCAAGTAAATTTATTTTATATTAAATGAAATCATAGCAACCAAGGCATGAGGTGCTAAATAAATCTTTCCATAGATACAAATATGAATAATTAATATAATCTTTATTAAGCGCGCGATACTCGGTACACGTGATGGGGTGAAACCTTTTTGCATCAAAACGTTTCTTTAGCAACGTCAAAACGTGAGGTTGTCTAAACTTAGACTTTCCAAAAATAAAACCATTACAGTAATTTTTAAACAGAAAATAAATATATCTTAAAAATATTGAAAGGCTATAATACTTTTGTCATTTATAATATGTCGGTTAATAATACGTACAGTTTCTAAATGTATATATATATACAATATATAGGTAATACAAGAAGAAAGATTGATAGGCCTATCCATAACTTGACAAAGAACAAAAAAATATGTCCAACTTTGACACAACGCGACCACCGTGTCCGATATTAATTGGCAGGGGATGAAGCTACCCCATTGTGACCATAGAAATCAAACGTTTTTCACCACAATAACTCCAAATAAAAATACGGGCTATCGAATTCTGCGGGGGTGGGTTTGTAATAGGGAGTTATTATAAGTTTCGTCTGGAGCCAGCATTAGTTTCCATACAATCTATTACAATTCTCGATGGAGTCCTATTCAAATGTTATTGTTACTACTTTGCCTGTAATTTGCGTGCGTTTCAGAATAAGTCTATTACAATTTCCAGTTTCAATATTACCATCAATAGTGTTTCAACTTGAAGCTAATTTAAGTCAAATTAACAGATCATACCGTGCCGTCTCTTGAAGAGTTTTTTTTGTTTCTAGTAATTCGAAATGCAATTCTTCAATTCAAATCTCACACATACGTAAGTACATTATTGTATATACGTACATACATACATACGTAATTGAAAAAACATTATATTATTTCATACTTAATTGTGTAATTTTTCGTTAACAAAAGATAATAATCGAATCAGGCTGATTTTCATCATAATATGACCAATATAATTTAAATTTAGAATTATTTTATAAATATAATATTTCTCATACACAACTATTATATGTTGTAATGGATTATCAGTAAGTTCTCATGAATAACAAAAATAATTAAAGTACCAAAACTATTTAAAACTAAAAACTCTTTTTAATAATTTAGGCCTTATTTATATTTCAAAGCATAAATTTTGACATTATAGTCTTTGACAACTCCTTATTCAATGGTTCAAGTTGTCGGAAATGGACATCCAGTTCAAAGGCCTTTATAAATAAAACCTTGTCGGCAAATTCCGATTCGGCTCATTCAGCTTGTTTTACTCTTATTAAATTGTTTAATAAATTTTGTTTTGGTTCAATCGTGCCTTTTTGAATGTTTACACATCAACTTGGCTTATTGCAGCCTCATCTGATCGGAGATTTATTCATTACTAGTTCCCACCCGCGGCTTTACCCGTGTATGGGGGGGAGGATATGTATTTGTATCTTTACTAGTATAGGCAGATTAAGAATAGGTTTTATATATTCACTCATCGGATATTCTACCGTTACAAAGCGAGATTTAGTATTGTTGTGTTTCAGCTTGAAGTGATGTGAAGGTGAGTGAGCCAGAGTAACTACAGGCACTAGGGATAGAGCATCTTAGTTCCCAACGTTGGTTGTGTAAGGGATTGGATGGAGGAACTGTTAATATATCTTATAGTGCCACTTACCATCAGGTGGACCATTTCCACGTCTGCCTACCTACTTTATAAAAAAATAAGAAACGATTCTTCTTCTTTGAGTGCCACTTCGACTAGCGAAGGTAGGCAGTCAGCTTTAAATACTCCTTCTTGTTCTTCGCGAGGCGAAAGAGTTCGAAGAAAGAAAGGGGGGTAAGGGGGGAACGGAACTACCATCTAATCCGACCCAATTGCCAACCTCACCTGCACGTGGTGCTCCCTGCTAGATAGCAGACGAGGCCCTGGCAACCGATCAATGGCGGAATAACCATACGCACCATGATTGGAAAAGGGAAACAGCGACCTTGAGGTACAAGTAACCTCTAAAATGTCTGGTGCAGAAGGCAAGGGGAAACCACTGCACTATTATTCCCTAGTTATCGTCAACTTTATGGAAAAGTCTAAGAAAGAAATGATAAGTGGTGTAAAAGCTTATACATGGAACAAGTTATGTACTTATATATTTTAACAATTTTAATTTAAAACATAAATCAAACTACGAACACCAAAACAATGCAATATGGCTGCATCCGTCATTTGTGTTTTATATAAGAATATTTATATGATTTATTTGGATGTTCGAAAACATTTGACCAATCACCATGAAAGTTGCCACCAATATGATTTTTCAGAGATTTTTTTTATACCAGACATTTTGTTGTATATTGTCACCAGATGGCGCTGCAGAGACGACATGAACAACGTCTGCCGGGTTTTTTATTAGTAAGGCTAACTCAAATATGGAAATTAAAAGTTACAATACATAATGCTTGATGTTAGTTATGGTTAGATAAAATATTAGCAGGTATACTTATATAAATGTCGCTGATCCATCGGTAACGCTTGACGATTCAAAAGTTATAAAAACAAAAATTAATAAAAATATTTAGATTTAGATTTCATCAAATAAAACTATTAGAAACAGAAAGGTCACAGAGACTCATATCTAACATCAAACTTAGCAGTTTATTGACGTGTAATAAGGTCAAAATTATCAGAGCGTTAATGACGTCACCAGCTCGACTCGCCCTTACTCACACATAAGCCTTTCTTTTCATGAAATGTTTATAATTATAGGTAAGGTATAAGCAGGCCCACTGTCAGGACCATAGTAAACACCACGCCCAGATTTGTCCATTGAGGCGTAAGGCGGGCTAAACCAACAGCGCGCTAATGATCTCACTAGAATGGCTACTCACCCTTTTTACACTTATAATTATAGCTACGATAGATTATCGTGTTATATACATACAAATATTACATAATATGGATACTTTAAATATTTAACTTTAATAAAAAAGAAAGTAAATACATAATCATATCGAATATACAATAATTGTTTAAGCACGACAGTTTTTATATCTTAATAATAAAATGTATTTCTACTTTCCATTCATAGTTTCTTTTTCATAAAAGTATAAACCCACTGTTGTATTTTAACTTATGTCTTAGTTGTTTACAAGTAAATAATATCACGATATCAATCAATAGAAAAAAGTACAAAACAATTCAGAAGGTAGCATAAAAACAGCTAAAGACTATCAAATTAAAGAGGCGTACCTATAAAATAGGATTACCTCTTAAGGGTACGCTTCTCGCCCACCGATAGCTAATCAAATTATCCGACGTAATTCTGAGCGACAAAAACGTCTGATTATCTCCATCTTGTTTTTTTCGGCCTAAGGGAACTAAAGGGATCGGTGGCCAGTGTCAAAATGTCTTTCTATTAAATGACATCTCGAAGTCAAAAAGAAAACTTATATTAGTAAATAAAAAAAGAATAAACGTTATCACGATATAACATTTAATAGAATATTTTATATAAAAAATAATGTTCTTTTTTTAAACTGGGAAGGCGAGATATTTTTGCTGATGATTATTATTTTTTATTTTCGTAAAATTGATTATAATTTGGACTGCTACTGACAGGTGTTGGTCCTAAGGAAAAAAGTCGACCAAAGTGATTGAATTAGGACCGGGTCAGTAATCGTGTTACTGATATCCAATACTGGAGAACATTGGGAATAACCGTAAGAAAACAGAGCCCTCCAGAGTATTGGCCTGTTCGTTAGAGGGATTTGAATTTTATTCTTTTTTTTTACTTTTTTGCTGTAGGTGTGTAACACGATATTCCGCCTAGGGAGATGGACAGCCCTTAATAGAAATATATTGGACCCAAAAATTGAAAAATTATACCAGTGTTTTGTAATAATATTGCTTCAAAATAAATTAAAAAATGTAATATTATACTGCACTTGTTATAACGAAAGTTACACTCGCTTGTAATATATAGGTAACAATATTATATAGTTTTATTTATTGCATCAATCAGTTATATGGGTCCATTTTCAGTATAAGACTCCAGTGTCTTAAGAATCTAGTTGTTTGTCACGGTACAAGTGTCAATAAAAACGCCACACCGGACACATACCTCTTATACTTACTATACAACTAGTGTTGTGACAGAATTCTGTGCGAGGTGGAAATTGAAAATACTTAGAAAATTATATCGATAAAAAAAAAAACAAGTATAACTGCATGGTGTTTTTAACAAATATAAAACGTAAAAATATGTATGTAATTTATATACTTTTTTTTAAATCTTTATTTAAGAGGGGTTTGGTCACCGAGTGATCATGCCTATAGGGGCATAGGAATAACTAAATATAATAAATCAGTTTACAAAATCAACCTATAAATAACAAAAATTAAATAATTCTATGTCTTAATCCTACTTGTACTACTCTATATAACATTCTAGCCTGATCCGAGACAGGATAGGCCAGTATGCTGTTAAAAGCGAATTTAATATTAAATCTTATTAATAAAATATTTCTTTCTGCTTCATTTCGGACACATTCTGCGAATATATGGTATACATCCTCATTCTTGCATTCTGCACAAGTAGATGACTCCGCCTTACCAGTTAAGGAGGCAAAACTATTCAGTGGAATGTAATTCATATACTTTTATTTGAGTTAATATATCAATATTTAAAAAAGAAGCCGGTTTATAGTTTTATCATCAATTACTTGTAAAATTCAAATATTTACATTTCCGAGCATTTTTATATAATAAAGAGTAAATAGTTTTCTTCTTTATCTTCCATATTTACTGTTATATAGTTCTACAATTTATGGAGGAACTTGGATGAAAAATATTATTATTTACAAAATACAACTTCAAATAATGCTATTTTTGTTCATTTAGTCCAAGCTAATATTGAAAAATTAAATAAATGATATAAAATATTATATAAATACTAGTATCGACACAGTTACGTAACTACGACTCACCAGTTAAGCGGCGCTTAACCCCTAATCCTTGGCGCGGCAGTTTAGCCAGGCAACGGGCATTTATGGCAAAAATCTTAATTTCCGAACGCTGCCGTTAACTGCCCGACTCTAATTATTGGCACCAACTGTATCTATTACTTCGAGTGTTATCCGTATATACTTATATATCAATGTATCTATGTGTGTATCGGTGGTAAATAACAACCAATAGGAGAGTTTAATACTTAAGTAAAAATAATTTCATTTTATATTACTAATTGTATAAATTTTATGAAAAATTCAATATAGTTTACAAAATTAAATTATTTAAAGTAAAGTAACAGTCTATAAATGTCCCACTGCTGGGCGAAGACCTCCTATTTTCGAGGAAGATTTGCATCTTACTCCACGCTACTTCAAGGTAGTTTTATCCGCCACATACAGGTTTCCTCACGATATTTTCCTTCACCACCAAGGACGAGATGAAATATACACATATTAAGTACATGAAAATTAAGTAGTACTTGCTTCCGGACAAGTCTTATACTCGGAATCATCGGTTAAGATTCCCGTCTTCTAAACACTGAGGGAACAGAGCTTTTTTTTAAGTTATATGATTTGGTTATTTTAATGAAAAAAATTTAATGTAATGAATCTAAAATATTTGTGGAAAGTATATTTCTACTTTGGTACTCATAGCGATTGATGGATGTTTTTGAAACACCTTTTTTATGTTTTTCTTAATGGGCACAATTTCCCGCAAGTATGGAAACAAGAGATACAGTTTTTCCGAAAGCAATAAAAGTAGGGTTACATAGCGACGTCCGGTCGGGAGTCTTGCCAGACAACCAACCCTTGTAGGATGTACGGTGGACAAAAACGAATTTATTTCCTTTAAAATGGACCTTATTCTCAAAGACTTAAGAACTTAAACTTGAGAGAAAGGCTGTACGAAAACAGTGCGAGTAAAATGGTAGTCATTCGGACTTGGCAAGCTGTTTCGTTTTAAAGCATTTTTAAGGTTATTTCGATGACATATATATTTCTGTGAAAGAGAAAACTTGAACGGTGCTAAAATTGTCGATGCTGAAAATATTTTATATAAATAGTGACTCTTGATACTAAATCTGATGTCCTTAAGATATATATTACAAACTGAAATCTTTTAATATCTTTATTATATTCTTAATTTATTAATTAGTAATTTATAATTAAAATATATCTAAAATCATTTATTGAATTATAATATAATTTAGTATTGCAATGTTGAATAATGAAAAAAATATAATTACTTAAATTATTTCGATTAAACTACACACAAAAGACAAAATAAATAAAACTAATTCCTTAAAAATAATTAGTTTGTAAAGTTTAATAAAATAAGGGATCATGTAATAATATAGTTGACCGCATTTCTAGAGCTCGCTCGCCCGCTACGCCATAGCGGACATTATTTTGACAAACGACCCTCTAGCTAGATATTTGCGGTCAATGCAGCCGAGGCACATATCTAAAATACACTTTTAAATATCGCTTTATGTTGATAAAGTGCTGAGGTTTCTTGCTTTCTTGGCATGCGTGCGCTATTACTGCGTTAACATTCGTGTGTAACTTTTCCTCATATAATTTAAGAATTATACTTCCCTTATCATAACCAAATGTATATTTAAGTTACAATGACAAAGATCTTAAAAAAAAAAAATTATTTAACTTGGCTTTTATACGGACTTTTGAATCGTCATCTTAATATCACGGTCTATCAACGGTACGGAAAGTGGCTTCTACCAAAAAAAAAATTAGCAATATACTCAGTAATTACACTTACAATTAAAATTTTGCATCATGCAAATTTATCCTGCATAACAATTACTGAATACTAACACCACGGTTTTTATCATTAAGATAAGCCTTAAAGTAAAGTAAAGTAACAGCCTGTGAATGTCCCACTGCTGGGCTGAAGCATCTTCTCCTTTTTTGTGGAGAAGATTTGGAGCTTATTCCACCACTCCAGAGTGGACCCAGGGTGCGGGCTTCCAATGCGGGTTGATGGAATACACATGTGGCAAAATTTCAGTGAAATTAGACACATGCAGGTTTCCTCACGATGTTTTCCTTCAGCGTCAAGCACGAGATGAATTATAAACACAAATTAAGCACATGAAAATTCAGTGGTACTTGCCCAGGTTTGAACATAAGCCGTATTTATCATATTTTTTTTAACATTCAATTTAAATTTATTGAAAGGCAAAGTTAAAAATATCTAATATAATTTATTTTATTTGAATGTAATTAATTTTGAATGGAATGTAATGAAAACCTAATCATATTTTCATAATGATATTATGAGTCTCAAATTAGCTTCGATACGATACCACCGAGTATAAACATGTGTAAAGACACATATATGTATATATATATATATATACATATATATATATATATATATATATATATATATATATATATATATATATATATATATATATATATATATAATGTATAAACGTATACACAGACGTACATTGATAAACACATAGATATATCCATAGAAAATCACTGATAATTTATAATAGGTACTAAAGATATATTATATGCAAGCACAAACAAAATGCTCGATGAATATCAGAAAGAAATTTTATTTTATGACCAATACACTAAGACTTTCGATCTATAAACTATCCAACGACGAACAGTCCACTTACTTACTCATTTATATGTTAATGTAAATGGCATCAGATTCGCTCAGATTCATACAGAGATATGTTTCGGGACAGATATCATTTTCACTGCCTTATTACTTTCCAATTTGTCTTCAACATTGGTTATTGCCTCATTTATAGCTACCCCTCTATCTATATTAACTTCGATCCATCGACTCATGTATGTAAATTGATGAATTACGACACTGACTGAACAAGTGATGGCCGAAAGAGCCTTCTACTCTATCTTAAGATAGGAAAACTAAAATACCTTTACGTCTCAAGAAGATTCCAGAGTCGAAAAATCTTGACTTACTCCTTGATGACAAATCCATTTTCTTGAAAACTTCGCTTTAAGATCACTTAAGTAACTCGCTGCAGTAGTCCGCAATTGTAAACTCAAAACTAAACTTAAAATATTATAAGTCCAGACGACCACTGGCCACTGAAGTAAGCACTTCAAGTTTCCTTGAAGTCATAAAGCATGTGTTCATCTTCGCAGATGAACACAGACTGACTGGCTAGTTAAAACGATTTGAGTCCCAAAATGTTATTAAAAAACCCCCAGGTAAAAAAAACCCGTATCAAAACCGCCGTTTCCTAGTGACCCCGATCGCTCTTCCATCCTTTTGTTGGGCTCCTTTTATTTATAATAGTAAATTTTTTTCACACACGCCACCCCTAATAACGTGTGAGCAAAAATATGCGTAATCGTCTGCTGCACCCAGACTTAGAGACCACGGCGAAAGTTCCATATAGAAAAAATGCAACTGTCCCCCATTTGAATAGCAAAAAGTGCATGTCACTGCGAAAATGGTATTTGTGAATGAATATTATCCGAAATCTGAATTGATGGTTGACTTGTAATTGTTCCACGTTATATTTAGCATGAATTATTGGTTCGATTTGGTTTTTGTGTGAAGCTGACCTATCTTTCGTATCAATTGAATGTTATTTTGGAACTTTTATCTAGGAAAAATATGAATTATTTATTTATACAAATGTATCTTTAAATATTTTAATTATTATAAGCACGATGGTTGTTATGAACGCTTATTACTCTAACACGTTTTAACGAATGACCATATTCTAATAAGATGTGGTATAGAATATACGGTTGTAATTAATCACCCGATAAAAACTTTGTAAAGTTTAATTTTTGCCGTGCGAGGTGAGTAACTGTCATTTATGGGTGATTATGTCAATTAGAATATTTTTGAACATATTATTCAATTATTTTATATACTAATCTTATAAATGATTAGGAATATTCTTTTTAGGAAAATTGTCCTCTCGTTGTAATGAAATTATGATAAGCGAATCGTGATCAAATTGTGAGCGTAGTGACCCCAGTAGCAGAATGAACAGAATGTTTGCTATTTCTAGGTAAACAAACATGGAAGATTGACGTTGAGTGTACATCTGGTAGGCACAAATAATAGGGGATGTGATAAACAATACAATAATTCAATTTTCCTACGACCGCGACAAATTGCGTGTGATGTTAGGTTACGCAATATAGGAATAATTTTGGTATATTTGCTCTTATATAGCTATTTGCTAATAAAATATCCGAGTAAGTTGCAGCTTTGATTTTTAGGCTGTTTATTTAGGTGATATTTCAAACAGCTTAATATTAATTATAATTATATATATAATAGACTAGAATAGAATTTTATTGTAAACAACAATATGGAACACCAAAATCTCATTTTAATATTTTAATATGATTTTATTAAACATACGTTCTTGTCCGGACGTACAAGAGTTTTCATAAGCTCAATTAATATTTACAATTCATTCAGTAAATATGTCTAATAAAGTTGCAGAGCTTTAACTGACGCTTAGGCAGCAGCAGCGTGCTAGATAATGACATGCTTTTTTTATACAGAATAGGAAAGCGGACGAGCATATGGGCCACCTGATGGTAAGTGGTCACCAACGCCCATAGACGTTGGCATTGTAAGAAATGTTAACCATCGCTTACATCACCAATGCGCCACCAACCTTGGGAACTAAGATATTATGTCCCTTGTGCCTGTAATTACACTGGCTTACTCACCCTTCAAACCGAAACATAACAGTACCAAGTACTGTTATGTTGTTATGTTATTTTGTGGTTGAATATCTGATTTGTGGGTGGTACCTACACAGACGAGCTTACACAAAGCTCTACCACTAGTAGTGTGTAATATGTATTCTACCAACTCGCTTTCGAGCAGCGTAGTGGAACAAGCTCCAAACCTTCTTCTTAAAAGGGAGAGGAGGCATTAGCCCAGGAGTGAGACATTAACAGGCTGTTACTGTTATAAATTTTATTACTGCATTGTACAATCATTACTTAAAACATAAGTTTACTACCGAAAATTCGAGGACAATGCATATATTTATTACTAAATCACTGTTTTATCACATGACATGGTATAAAATTAAACTTGACCTTAAAAGAAGTTTCTAGTATTAGAGATCTGGGTGTTATCATAGATTCTGCTTTAAGCTTTCGACAACATATTGAGCATATTACATCTAAGGCATCTAAGATATCTGGTCTAGTTTTTAGGCAAATGAAAATATTTAAGTTGTCAATTCTTGTGTTGAATAGTATTGTACGTAGTATCCTTGAGTATTGTAGCACTGTTTGGAGTCCAGGATACCAAGTTCACTCCGACAAAATAGAGCGAATCCAGAAACGATTTCTGTACCACCTATCGTACACGGACTTTAGATGTAGTCAACTGTTTTCATACGAATCTCGTCTTATTCATTATAATATGAGGTCACTCAAGGAGCGTCGAAGGGTTGCAGATGTGATTTTTTTGTCTAAATTAATAAATGGCCTAATTGATGCACCTGAACTGCTCGAGCGTTTAAGTTTCGCAGTGCCTCGTGACGGTAGCCGCTTACAGAATCGCAAGACGTTTTGTTTGCCTCATACAAGAAGCAATCTTGGTCAGCATGGTCCGCTGTATAGAATGCTATCTTTTGCTAACTGTTTTAGAGATACTATAGATATCTTTAACGATAATATCAGGGCGATTAAAAAATGTCTACACAAATGGGTTAATTTTTAGTTCTATTTTTATATTATTTAATTACTTTTTAGTTTAGTTTAATTATGTTTTGCTTTTTAGTTATTTATTTTTATTTTATAGGTGATAGTTTTTATAAATTGTCTTATGTTTGTTCTAATGTTACGCTGTAATTACTAGCTAATGTAATTTTTTGACTCAATTGTAAATATTTTCAGTTAAATGTATTATTGTATGTCATTGTTGATTGTATAATTGTAGTCAGTTTTGTGGACTAAATAAAAAAAATGACAATACAGGAAGAACAAAAAAGGATACAGTTACGAACCGTTGTCCGAGATAAGTTTACGGATTACCTGGTCGTGTGAAAACTGAACAGGTGGCTGCGGTGTTCCGTTCGGTAATTATAGAATCGGACAATAACGCATGTTGCGCGGGAGTGGACGATTCGCGGTGTTTTTAATATTATGGTAATCGTAAAGTTTTTTTTTGTTTTGTGTTTTTTTTTTATGTCTTTCGTACTTACTTATACGTAATTATTAAATCATTTTCTTTTAAAATTATAAACTAAATTCATTCATTAAATATTATTATAATAGTACTTGTGTATTTTGAATTGAAATTAAATTATTATTTTTTATAAAATGATATCTATATATTTCCAATGGATGATTTTATTTAAATAAAAGTGAAAACGGAAGCACCGTGAATTATTGTTTGATTCAAACACGTATTCTTAAAATCTGGTCAAGGAATCTATTGTGGACAGTGTTCGTCCCATTGTGTGTATTGATGGGATCCAAAGGGTTGGATGTCAACTAATGGAACAAAAAAAAATCGCAGACAGCGTGAGAGAAAAGCAAGAAGACACTCGGCCAATTTTTTATAAAATGAAGTTCCAAATTTTATTTTATTTTATTTTTCATGTAAATGTGCTACTGCTGGACTTTTTGAGGCGAAAGCTTTTTCCACCACTATGCTCCAATGTGGGGGTGGGTTTTTGTGTTTATTTTTATGTTACGGCATTTTAAAAGATAGTTGATTGATTTTATAATAAGGTAAATTAACATAATGAAAATGATTTAATTAAATATAAAAATGATTTCTGGTGAAAATTACATACGTATTCGATTTCATTAAACAAAACAATATTGATACTGAGATAAATTTCTAAACAATAAATACTTCCACATTTTTTATAATTCAAACATTTTATATAATTTTATATAATTGTTATGTTTTTAGTTTTTTTTTTCTATAAGTGTGCTAAGTTCTGTAGTGCTCGTTGTCGAAACCAATTAACTGTTTGTTAATCTGCAGTTAGATTAAATCACATTGTGTTAATGGCTTACACGTAGACATAGAATTTGATATAAATAGATATGGCACTTTTTAAATAAATCATTTCAATTAATTTTTATATTTTATATTGAAATTAAAAGCAATGATTCTTTTTTAATTTATATATAGAAGTCCAGATTCCTTTTTTTAAATATTTAATAACGGAAATTTAAATATAGAATAAAAAATTTAAATTAAAAAAAAAAACTTTTTGGTATTGTTAACAAATCTTTCTTGGTATGTACTAAGTACTAAGTACCTATGCCTCTGACATTAACCTAGCCGTGCACAATGGGGAATCTACTCCTAATCCAACTCTAATCGTTTCTTACTGACGTTTGAACTATAGTAGACAATGGGCCACGGCTCGCACGGGTCACTCGGCGGTTATCTGCTGATCGGAAGAAAACCGATCTTTGCGGCCGCCATCAAATTTATTGTGCTCGTCTTTACTTAGCCACTCGTATGTTGGTAAAACGAACCTTACTACACAAAATATAAAGTCTAATTTACATTACATGAATTACGTAGTGGAGCAAATCGTAGGATATTGCACTTGCATGCTTCGTGGTTGCGAATGCTTTGTTTAATCGAATGTAAGATTAACGCCTTGTTCTCTAATTATTTTCTGTAAATTTTTTATGGTTATAATTATGAGAGTTTTCTGGCTGTTATATCCACAATTTTTATTTTATGTTTTAATAATATTTAGCCACGTGACACATTATTTTTTTATTTAATTATTCAATACAGATTCACATTAGTTTTTATTTGTCTACTTTTTGTATTTTATAGTTTTTAAATTTAAAAAAATATATAAAATATAAAGTTTATAACAATGTTCCGCTGCGGTATAAAGGAACTAATTAATCATAGCGCTCTCTACGCTTTTACATTTATGGCGGATTGCAAAAAAATCACGCTTTGTTTACAGTGAGCGTACACAATTCACATGACCTCAATTAAACAGTCATCATTCAAACGGATGTAAGTGCATAATCTCGGCTCAGGTCATCGCGTTAACAAGGCAAGCGGTCACGAACTGCCCGGTATGGGAAAGCTCCCAGCGTTGTATGCAGATACGACTTTATACACATCAACCGTTCGTCCGGAAATGCAATCGCAAACCGCCGTGACACCTAAAATGCGTTGGCGTGTCTATACGATGTTATGGTCTACATTGTCCCGATTGTAGTACTATTCTGAAAGAACTCACTTTGTAACTCACTCGTGAAATGTTTAAAACGGACATACGGGGGATACGCTGTTTTGATACGTGAGTTACTGCGATGAGTTTCGAGTTTGTAAGAACAAACTATTATACTTATTAAATAAATATAAAGTAGTCATTCATTTTGTTATACATATAAAACTATTACAGTTATCTATTTATTTCAATTATTTCCTTATAAACTTTCGATTAAAATATCGTAAAAATTACGATATGTATTTTAAGCAAGTTGACATTTTACTGGTGGTAGGGCTTTGTGCAAGCTCGTCTGGGTAGGTACCACCCACTCATCAGATATTCCACCGCAAAACAGCAGTACTTGATATTGTTGTGTTCCGGTTTGAAGGGTGAGTGAGCCAGTGTAATTACAGGCACAAGGGACATAAAATCTTAGTTCCCAAGGTTGGTGGCGCATTGGCTATAAGCGATGGTTGACATTTCTTACAATGCCAATGTCTAAGGGCGTTTGGTGACCACTTACCATCAGGTGGCCCATATGCTCGTCCACCTTCCTATTCTATAAAAAAAAAAAAAAAATCAAACAAATGATTGATACAAAATGTACCTACGCGAGTGTTTACAATACCTAGTTCAATATAATAACGGCGTATGTCTTATTGAATTCTCACTAAACAACGTATTTAGTTATAGGAAAGGGCAAGCTATTATAAATCTAGCAAAACGCCTACAAACCTTCCGACACAATGCAATACACAGTATAAATCATAAGCGAACATCGCTATCTTTCAATCCTTTGACTATCTTATGATTTTTAACACCCACTTAATATCTTTACACAAAACAATAAGCCTTTTGGGACTTTGAAACATCGTATCTGATTTGATGCACTATAAAATGAATGCGTTCATTTTAACACACTCTAATTCTTCTTTGAATAACTCACGTAGTAAAAATTGCTAATTAATTGAAATAGTTTATTTATTATATTAAAAATAAATTGTTTTTTTTTTTAAATAAATTCTTATTACATATTTTAAATATATGCTATTCTTCATCCTAATAGCAAACAGGATAAATATTGGCAAAAAACGCCGCGGACTGGTTGTAATTCAATACATTACGACCGCTGCGCTCTATTAAAGGCCGCGTTTGGCCATTCTGACATGTAGGCATTTAAAAAAAAATAATCGAAGTTTAGCCGAATCAAAGGCAGTTGGACAATGGTCACGGAACAGACAGGTCGGGACGAATGGTATAAAGAAACAGGTAGAACTTGATACACTGCAATCTTCATGTCAATCAAAATGTGTTTGATCTAAGAAATTTTATAAAAATCAAATATTTTAGTTGGAGGTAAGATGTTTTTGAGAAAAAAAAAATTATATAGTCAAGTTTGCTAAAGAAGATAAATTAATTCTTTATGATTTATGATTATGATAATGAGGAAATAATATTCTTAATTTAAATATTGCATAGTTTAGGTCTCTATAAGAATTTCGAATTCATCAGTTTAATCATATTGAACCACTGTGTAATAAGGTTTAAGATAGTCTTGACGATTTTAGGATTAAATCGGGGTTAAGTATGAGGATTAATTTAATTATCCTCGTCATGTAATTTGTAATGAATGTATTTACTACAATGATAATATAATATAAGATATAATGAATTAAGGAATAGACGACGTTATGGCTAATTATTATATTCCTTAATTACCAAATTACATTTCTGACTTAAAATAAATCTGTAAATCTTATTATCTGTATTTGTTATCTAGTGATAAACAATTGTTAATTTATTTATTTTTTAATTTCCATACAGAAAAAGTAAATCAACAATAATAGAAAGTGACACTCCTAAACCCTTTTCCACAAGAATCGATGAAAGGATTCTTATAATAGTATACAATAGTTATTTTGCCTAACTCCATGGAAACCGACCCCATTCGGTATTGTTACAATATTATCGATATTCGACCATGTGGGTGCGAACTACTGAGCCTGTTTGAAAAAAAAACTCTTTGACCAATTGTTTGTCAAAGGCAGGATTTTTTGTGAAGGTGTTTATCGAAGGTTGACCATGGGAAAATATTAGAAGTTCAGGTGCCTCCATCGAATTCGGGACCATTGTCAACCTGTATTCGGAATCTCGATACAATCTTTTCACCTTTTGTTTGGGCATCAATGTTATATTATTCATCATAAATTATATTACTGCGTTTATTTGAAACCCTTCTGTAATCGTTTTATCACGACCTACTGTTTGCAGAACATATTCAGATACTATCAGGTCTTTCATAATACCTGAACCTTTATAAGCCGAAAATCCTACACCTACCAAAGTTTAAATCGCTGCGTTGAACCGTCGACACTAACAAATTGGTATCAAAGCCTGACAAAGATGGACTCTTGAGAAACTGTCCACCCACTCGCCGTCTATTGATCGTGGCTTACAATAAATTAATTCTTGTTATGAACATTTTTTATCCCATTGTGTTTAGTCGAGTATTTATTTTACTAGACGTAATAGAGCCTAATGGGCGGACATTGGTCAAAGGAAATTTGGTTCACAATGAAGTCTGAATTGAATTTCTTTATGAATAGAGACTCCACAAAGTCCGTTGTTTTATTTGTCTCGCTATTAAAACGGCTTTAGAATGTTTTATTCTTGCGCCAGTAATTTAAAACGAATTCTACGATACGATATTGAAAATATCATCCAATATAACATGGACATAAATAAAAGATAATAAGTATAATTCTATTGTGATCAAATCGCATTAACGATAGTAAACATCAATAACCAACAAAGATTACTAGCACTTGATAAGTCTATTTGAAACATAATTATCGCCTTTACATCTTTCTTTAAAGATTATATTCAGTTCAACACCTTGAACACAAAAAAAGATGTTTGGCTACTGTTTCCATTGTTTGTAATGCGACTTGTATTGTTGAAAAAATATAATCCTTTTGTCCAATCTCCTCTACCAGAATGGATTGTTTGCTTTGCATCTTCAAAAAGAAAGCTGGATGTTGTCCACAACACAATTGTGTATCCCGTACTAATTTAAAATACCGTATCACTCCTTTAAATACCTCCAACGTTGAATCATTTAATAGGGGCGGACTAATAAATCCAATTTAAATATGGCTTGGACCTCCGTTGATATAACATATGTTAATCCATACATCTTTATCTTAAGAATCGCAAAAACGCCGATCGATACGGACATCTAAAAAGACAAAAACCACTTGCCGGTCCAGTTGCTTACTCCGAACGGGTGGCCGCCGTCCGCTATATCATTATTCTAAATACTAAATTAACTTTATTCCCATAATTTAAATATCAACTGCTTGTACTCATCTAAATAAATTATCCAAATGCAACGAAAGAGAGAGTTTTTCTCTATTTTTATTCGTCTCTAATGGACGAATGATGTCAATTGGTGAATTTATACGTTCATTTGACGAATTCAATTTATTGGAATCGGTCTTGGTTAGCATTGGTTGAGGCTGTTTCTTTCTCACGATTGCAAGGGTAATTATGCAGGGCGTGCCATCAAAATGGACACTTAACAATTATGAAAATCTTTTGTTATCTCGTAATTTACGTTAATTCAGTTAATCGTGTTAGTTTTGATAAAACCTGTCGATTAATTCGGGTAAGCAATAGCAATTATAAGAGGTTGGGCACATTTTAATTTTATTAATTACATGCAATTTAGTTACATACTTTATTATAGCACATTTAGCAATTATGATATTTTTTTTAATATTTTTTAAAAATAGTATTAAGCAACAAACAAAAATTAGATCAAAGTATTAAGACCATTGTTACAGCTATAATTCCTGGACAAGGATCAAGATTGAGTGTTCCGCTTGCAAATGCGATGCTTCGATATTCGCTTAATGAAGACATATTGAATCGCTAAGCGGCGAAAGACAACATATAGGCAATGTTTTAAATTGACATCGGCCCTTTTATGTACCATCCGCTCATTTTTGACAAAAAATAAACAATTGAAAACAAAACAATTATAAAATGAGGCAAAAACATTTAAGAAATGCAATCTAAGATAATATTAAGGTCAAGTATCGATTTGCTGAAGATTATTGTAGTTTTTTCGTAATCAAACGGTTAAAACATAGTATCAATTATAATGTTATTAAGGGGACAAAAGCCCGTGTCAATTAGTTGTATACGTACGTTCAAAAACAAATCGGTGAGCGAGTTAATATTTTATTTACAGTTGGAGTGGAAGCGCGGGCAAAGTTAACTTGGATTTTTAAAACTTTTCAAAAGTTTAGTCGGCGTTTTCCTCAGGCCGTCTAGCCTCGCACCTGATAAAGTAATTTGACGTTTCCCCAATTCACACTTTTGAGGAGGGCCTAAAAACCAAAAAGGTTTGAGACAGTTTCAGTTCCGTAATTGAGATTGTGTTAAAACTTTTTGGTGACGTGCATTTTTAATCTGTAACCGTTGTCTCTCTTGCTTTATAGCTTTCTACTAAAGTAACAGTTATTAATGCTTAATCCAACAATTACGTGTGACTAGTGAGATTGAATTAAAATAAAAATATCGTTAGTGCAGTATATCGCATGCACGTACACAATTTCACAAAGGGGGCTACCATTGTTACGTATAACAAAAAGCAAGTACCTCAGACCTCTTACGTTCAAAATAAGAACAAACGTGTCATCGACGAAATGACGCGTGTCGACCAATCGGGCGCGAAGGCCGCAGACGTCGATGACGTCACGTTGCCACCGACCAATCGTATTGGCCTGTCGCCTCCGGTCAACTTGCACTAATTGCCCATGTGTGCGATAACACTAGGCTTGAGAAGAATCAGTGCGCTTAAGTGCGCACACGCATGCATCGAATGATTGCCTACTTCCATACAGTTTTAATCGCGAATTCGATGGCTTTATATTTCCTTTGGTAATATGTACGAGTATTCTCTTCGATTTTATTTAAATAGAGCATTACCTTTCGGATTACATTAAGGTTCGAGTACAACAGTAATTTAGTCAAAATTTCCATAATTCTCACCGGGCCGTCGTAATAATTCCAAATATGTCAAATAGCTATTCTTTTAAAACTAAACTAAAACATGAGAAAATTTCGGACTTGTATTCGAATAAAATACGTAATTAAATCAGACTAGCTCTTGGCCAGTGGGAAAGTATGTAGTTAGAACAATAAGTAGACATGCCATTTCATTAATGAAACAGTTTTAAGATATTTGATTTTTAATTGTATATATTCTCATTATATCTTTCATGTAATCATTCTTATATATATAAATTCCAAACTTATAAGAGAAAGAGGGAGAAACAAAATATAATTTTAATATAAAAATATATTTTTAATATTCTTAATATATCTAGGATTTATTTATCTACTAAAATAAAACTTCTATTTTGTTTGAATTAGTTTAAGCTTTAACCTTAATAATATTACGGTTTTATAAAATAATTAATATAAAAAGTTTTATATTACTTATATTATAATACTTGTTCATTGAATATATGTACGTTATATGATATGTACAAATATGATAATCAGATATAATCTGTTAATGCATTATTTTTGATATTCGTATGTTATTTTATATATATATTTTTAATGAAAATAATGCCATTATTAATTATAATTTTTTTTTATAATAAATAATGTAAATTATGTGTTCGTGTCTTTAATGTATATACAAATTTTAAAAAATACTGATACCGTAAAATTTAGTTTTAAAACGTGATGTATTAAAATTATTAACTATTAACTGCGACGTCAGTAATTTTACGTTATGATGATTGTAATAGTCGATACTTTTATGACTTTCTTTGTCACATAGCGATTACATATATTTTTTATTTTTAAAAAATCTTTTAGTTCATCCTTGTCATACATAGTACATTAGAAAGAGTAATCAAATGTCCTGAATGTCTCATTTTTTGGCAGAATAAACATGGTCTTTTATAAAAAAAAAATTGCTATACATTTTCCTCGGACGATGACTGACCACGGTCTTACGCAAATATTGACACTCGGCTGGGGTATTGAGTAGCTCCGCTTTGAATAGAGGCTGCGGATGTGTGTGTTGATGATTTATTTTGCTAATGAGATATTTTACGAACATTTTACAATCATTTTATTTCGTGTTGATAATGTAAATCGTACTTTTTAGAATATTTGCATATAAACTGTTAACAACTGTGACTTTTTTTTATTTCAATTAATTCTGCAATAACTGCAAAATGTTGTATAGGTAGATATATAATGTAGTAGACTACATTTTGTAGTAGTTGTAGTTGACAATACGCTTAGAACGTAAATCTATTTTAAAATTTAAAAGATAATTTTTCTATAGGAAAATTTACCGTTTGTTTTTATTCTATGACTTAGAATAATATTCTTGAACGAAAGCCTAAGTGACGTGGGGACATGTGTACATTTATTTGCAATTACAACACTGACTGTAATTTGTTATCATTTTATCAATATAATTTTATTTATAAGACCTTACCTTGCGCGATGCGTACAGCTGGCATCTTGATTCTCATCTTGATTTGGTCACCTATTTTTAGACCTTCAACAACTTCTTTTATCCTTAGAATTTTTATCTTAATATCTCGCTATCAGTACGTTAGCGCACTTCACATGTGCCGCCGTCGGTCCGGCGACTTATCGTCCGTCCTATTCTCAAACCGTTTTCGATAAGGAAGGTCGAGGTGTCATACAGTAATCCTCAATAGAAGCCCGACGGCATTTAAAACAAAATCATTATTTTAGTCATCTCTCTAATTTCTTCATAATGACTATATTTAATCAAAACATTTACGTTTCTTACTTTTTTCTTTTCATGCTGCGATGAATCAGTTCACAGTTCCCAATATTTACTTATAAAATTCGCCTGGTCATAAGGTCTTATCAACACTTGAATGAACGTCTCAGTGCCCTATCTAATCTATCCGAACAAACTGGCGATCTTGTAATTCAGAAAAATAAACATGCGTTAACACTTCCTTAAGATTTGTTCAGAAATATTTTAACACTTAATAGTCCGTTTTTCACCACTGTCTCTACCGAAAAATAATAAGAAAACTTCTTCTTAGAAAGTCCAAATTTAGTTTCTGAGCGGCAATAAAATTTGCAGAACTAAAATAAAACAAGACAAATTTATTAAAATATCGAGTCTATATTGTTTGTGATTATCGTAGCGTCTCGCGATGTAGTATGTCGCGTGCGGAGCGGTGCGAGGCAGGTGCGCGGCCGGCCGCCCGCTCTCGCCCGATGTCCGAGAACGTCTGTCCTGTGTCCCTTTGCGCGAGGGCTCCGCGGCCTCGTGTCCACAACTCGCGCCGTCTCGCTCGGCCGGCCGACGACGGCGCGTGCGAGTCCGTACCAAGTAGCCAGGGGTTACTCGCGGTCGCCACCGCCTCGGCTGTTTGACAGAGATGCCAGGGCGCGCCCCCTATTCGCGAAGCGTGGGAGTGAAAGGGATAGTCATAAATCATAAGTGCCGTGCGTCGGTGTGCGTGCGCGGGTGGGGCGAAGATGCAGCGCGTACAAAAGAAAAGGGATAATATTTGCTTGCATATTTCATGACTCGATTAGGAGATGGAATTTTTAATTGAATGGACCGTGTCGCACGGTCAGTCTCCGCTCATGAACGCTTTTCATAAAGGTTAAGTTTCAAAAAGGATTAAGACAACTTTCAGGTGAAACAAATTTGAACTCTATCACACATGACTGTAACATCATTTTTTTCAGATCAACTTCTGAAGTCTTTTATGATATAAGATAAGTGTTTTTTAATATATAGCAAATATAAATTAGAAAGAAATAATTCTTATTTATATAATATTTCAAATATTTAAGAGATATATCTTGACGTGAGTATATACAATATGAATACATGGAATATTTTTATCTGTACAATTTTTTTCTTTAGTATGTCGCTCGTAGCGTAACGCTACGAAGCGATTGCTACGTAATAAACGCTGTTCTTTTTAGGGTATCCAAGAGCTACTAAATTAGGCCTTAGTATTATAATATAATTATTAGAATTATACTCTACTTATATTATGTTTATATTAATAAATATATTTATGAAACTAATAATTAAAAAGATTGCCCACGTAAATAGTTTTGTTTTCAAATCAAAATAACCTTAAAAGAACGTAGTAAAATCTGGGGCATAATATTAAAACGGTATAAATAGTTCCATCGCTAAAAGCAACACGTAGTTACCCGAGATATTTCACTCTCACTCTTACAACTTTCTGAGCGCATTTTTTACCGCGTTATTTTACTTAAGACGAGGAACTTATCTCGGCGGTCCTTGACTTTAATAAGTTTTATGACAGTCAAGACTTGACTGGCGCGAACGGGCGACGAAAAAGAACTTTTTCATAATTGTTTCCGAACTGAGTTCGCCGACTTACGGAATGGCGTTCGATTATTGAAATTTTTTAACTTTTCGCGCTTTATTTTTGTGCTCAGGTTGTATTTTGTTTTATGTTTCGATTGTTTGTTATTTGAATGAAGTTGGAATACTATTTATAATATTCTTTTTTAATATGATTTTTTAAAATAAAATAAATTATTATCAGTCTTGTTTTGACAAGTTTAAAAGTTAATACGTATTATACAAGTTACTTTATATGGATAATGTTATCATATTGTTTTATCTAAAATAGTGAGAGAAACAAAATTTAGTCAAAACATATTTAAGAAGGCTGGGCAAAAATAATAATCGGACAACTACGGTCATTTGAAATCTATCGAAGCTATGCTTGAAATATTTATGTCTCTTTCTAAAGTTAACGCAGTTTGGGGGAAAATAGAGATGCATAGGGGTATCCGTTTTCTCTAGTGGAAAATACTAGGTAATAATCAATGTATGCTCATCTCGCTCATATGTAGGGATATGTTGAGTATGTGAAGGGGATGGTTAGTGATACATAGATGTTTCCCATGTGTGGCATCGGGACGCTACTCGTCACTAGACGGCGTGAAAAGCGGGGGTGCTAAATGAACCCTCTCAGAGGTTCGTTTCATAGCCAGAACTTGGTAATATTTTTTAAGTCAATGAAAAAGCTTGTAATAAATTTTAAATCACATATAGCGATGCATATCAGTAATAATGATGTTTTCATTACATATGTAAGTTAATAATTATTTTTATATCATGATATAAAATAATTCTACAAAACAAAATATGTAGATAGGTACATTTTTACATTAGAAACTGTAATATTAAATATTTTTAAGAATATAAATATATATATCATATATTGATAATGTATATGATAACTAATAACCATAGAAATATTGAAAAAATCGCATATTACAATTGTACAACAATCGTCATTCAATATTTTCTTATTATCACCAGATAAAATTAATAATAAATTTGCGTAGCATAAACACGTCTTTCAATATTAATTGTAAGATCAAGTTCTTATGATTAAAAACATATTGAAATATAATTTTATTTCAATTCTGTTCTAACTTCAAGTATAATTTAGTATAAGATTATATTATCACAAAAATCAAAAATATTTTATCTCAATTAGTTGAGTGAAAATGGATTAATTACAATTGTAAAATTTGACCAAAAATAGTATATTTTATCAACCGTTAAAATAAATCCTATTTCAAATTATTTCGCATTATTTATTATTTCTCACATATAAGTTATTAAATTCATTATCTTAGAAGTATTTTTTTTAGTTTTTATAATACGTAATAAATAATATTTATTTAATATAATTGTCGCCAAAATATTTAATTGCTGAAAAGTTATTATATTAGTTGAAAACAGTTGGACGCCCTTTAAGTTATTTGTCACTTGGGAAATAATAAACCCATACTAACCCACTAACAGGTGAAGATAAGTAAATAGTTCATATTTTTTTTAACAAGACGGTATTTAAACTTCATTAGTTGTATATTTTTAGTTTTAAGTTTCTACGAGTCTTAAAATTGTAATTTCTATAATTGAATGTCGTGACGATTTTTTGTAGCGCGACAGATGTGAAGACAGGATACAGAAAATCACCCGAATTTACACACGAAATGTCAAAAAGAAAGTATCGGATTTATTGAAGCAATAAAAAAATAAAATATGGAATTACCGTTAACCATATAGAAATAGTTTTTTGATGATAAAATACGAGAACTGCATTACACTTCTTGTTGGCAAATAAATAAACACCAATAGCACAGTTGTTAAGGAACGATTTGGAATGCCATCATCTTTAAATAGATTAACTTATGCAACTCCCTTTTCAAGGACACACATGTGTCCGACAGAAACTGATGTCGCCAAGGTACATGTAGCAAGATATTAATATACATTTACTTCTTAAGAATATAGTCTATAATATTCAATACAGAAGGACTAAATTAGCTTAAACTAAAATTTAAAAATTTACGATATTTGGTTACAAGAATTATAAATAGAAACATCCCTTGCGGGTTTAATTTCAATGTAATGTAACGTTACCTTAATGTTACTTACAAATACTTTTAAGTATTGACAAATAGATATTAGCATAAAAAAAATCGTTTCTTGTTGATAGAAAATAATAATAATTACCAATTAAATAACTTCTTCTCGGTCGTTTACTTCATTGCTGAAGGTCGTGTCCACTCTGATCTAGGGTCTGGGTCACGATCTCTGTGAATTTTCTCCAGTCCTTCCTGTTCTCAGCTTTCCTCAGGGCTGTGGTCACTTGGAGACCAGTGAGGTTGGTAACTTGGTCCGACCATCGTGTGGGGCAGCGGCCACTTGGTAGTTTCCCCTCTATTTTGCCAAGCACCATCAGCTTGTCGAGGCTGTCAGGCTGCCTTCGTACTATATGACCAAAATAACGAAGGTCACGCTGGTAGCAAATACATATAAATTAAATAACATAAGTACGTTAATCTTTTCAATCAATCATTACATAAAATAACAAACATATACATACAAACATAAACATATACATTTCTTTACACAATATCAATGAATAGTGATGTGCCTTTTGTTAATATATATTTTTTAATTATCCGTTAAATACTAAAAAAGTCCTACAAAAAGAATATATTTCAATATTTCCGATTCTTTTTAAGCCACTTATGTTTTGAATTGGTCTATGACGAAAATAAATTAAGAACGTTAGGGTGGGTCGCCACTGTGGGTGTATAATTAGAACGGTCATAATTCGAAAGGACTTCAGCCGTTTTATGTCATCCTGGTACAACAAACACGCAGGAGATAATCTCAGTAAATCCATATATAGACGTTCTGAATAATGATTTATCATAGAAATAAAATACTAATTTTTTAAAAATAAAACCCTTATAAAAATTAACTTTTTATCGGTATCGGTACACAAGATGTAATTTCTGGAGACGTGAAATCTTCTTATATATTATTACGAGGATGTCATCCTCAAAACTTAATGTTACATTATTATAAGCATTGTTTCGATCGAAACAGACATAAATATTTAATGAAAATTTAAATTAATATTTAATGCATGTTACTTATTTTTGTTATTCTTTGTACATTTATAAGAAAAAAAAAATTCTTGTATTTCTAATGGATGTTCGTGCTAATATGGAAGAATGTAATGCGCCCACGGCTAACTTATCAACGTCAAATAAGTTAAAAATAAATATACAGAGTAAAATTCTAAGTCTATATAAGTAAATTCCATGACTATAAAATAACAATTTACTTCCAAATTATTCCTTAGTGGTGGGACTTTATGCAAGCCCGTTTGTGTAGGTACCACACACTTATCATACATTCTACCGCGAATCAGCAAATATTAATATTGTTGTGTACCAGTTGGAAGGTTGAGTGAGCCAGTGTAACTACAGGCACAAGGGACATCCATTTTAGTTCTCAAGGTCGGAAAGCCATTGATGATGTAAGGCATCGGTTATTATTTCATACGTCACCTATCATACATACATAGGCAGCGTTTACCACTTACCATTAGGTGGCCCATCTGCCTGTCTAACTATAAATAAAAAAAATCAATAAAGTATTATTAAAATTATAAATTCAGACATACATTTTGCAACTGTGGTCGAAAATAAAAAAACCTTTTTTGAATATAGTTGCTTGTTGTTAATCAGATTAAAAGCATTATAACTTAAATTATTAGAAAAAAATAAAAAATCCCGTTGAGCTTCTTTTGACGGTTTTAAAATAGTAAGCTGAAAAAATACTTAAACTCAACAAGGACAAAAACAACTTTGACTAAACGATAACGTCAAAAATGTAAACTTAAAAATACTTTGACTTAGACTTTACAATTTAAAAACAATTTTCAAACGTGACTTTAATTGTCTCCTACTAGGAAAAAAACCCTATTACTTATAAATAATTTTATGTTACTCTTTCGTTAAAATTATAACAGTAACAGCTTGTTAATGTCCCACTGCTGGGCTAAGGCCTCCTCTCCCTTTTGAGGCGAAGGTTTGGAGCTTATTATCTACAAAGATAATTCACATCATATGACCCCAGTATATTTCAAAGTTAGGTTTCTCAGGGTACGGTAGCTAATGCGTTACCGCCAACGTCAAAACGATAAATTGTAATGAATAAACATTCATTGCCAAATAGAAGTGGCGACGAAATAATAAAAATTAAAATAATACTATTATAAAACAATTATTCATAATATTTATCTATACATTTTCCCATACGAATCATTTGTATGTACAATGAAAATATTGAAGTTTTTTTTTATGAAGTAATTAATCGCCTTGCTTATTTCCATTATTTCATCCTTTATTTTTTTTAGATATCAATTCTTTTTTTGTTAATTGGGTCTCAATATATTTTTAATACTATTTTTTTATATAATTAATATTAAAAAAATTAATCATGGGAACTGACCCCCATTGATCTATGGCGTATAAATGCCAAATTAGCATATTAAATGACTTTGCATTGCATCCGACTACTCCCACACGTAAGCCGTATTCTCAGACTGACTCATCATTGTGAAACATTATTTGTATAATATTCCATCTAGCCTATAAATTTGTCTGTCTGGATGCACATTGTTATTCTATAATTGTTAGTTGCGACTATGTTTTTAATATAATGAGCTTGAACTATGGCTTAAGTTCTAAATGTCACGGTTTGTTTCTTTGTACGATTTTCAATTGTTTTTTTTTATCCCGTATCAAAAAAATTTAATGAATACGATTGTTATTTGCAATAATGAACAAGTTCAATGTTAAGCCCAGGTGATCCAGCAGATTTGAGAGTTGTATCTGAATCAAGGTTGCGGGTTCAATAAAGGAACCATTGATTGAGTTTTCGCGTTTAATTTGTATGTATCTTGATCAACGCGGTCTTCTTTTACGGAGAGTCCTCTCCTTTTAAGTGCCCCTGTATTTGCTTAGTTGTGGAACATTTACGCTATGTATGTAATTCTAGCGAACGAATACTGCAACGTATCTTGCTATAAAAAATTTAACGTTAATATTATTCAAATATTTCACAACTACGGCACAGTTAATAAGTAGTACAGTACAGTAACAGCCTGTTAATGTCCCACTGCTGGGCTAAGGCCTCCTCTCCCTTTTGAGAAGAAGGTTTGGAGCTTATTCCGCCATGCTGCTCCAATGAGGGTTGGTAGAATACACATGTGGCATAATTTCAATGAAATTAGACACATGCAGGCTTCCTCACGATTTTTTCCTTCACCGTCAAGCACGAGATGAATTATAAGCACAAATTAAACACATGAAAATTCAGCGGTACTTGCCCAGGTTTGAACCCAAGATTATCGGTTAACATTCACGCGTTCTAACCACTAGGCCATCTTGTCATATTAAGAATATAGTATTAGTTAAGGAGATCAATGATTTTTATTGTTTATATTATGCACTTTTAAGATAAAAATACTATGGTATTTAATTAGCTCGATATATATTTTTTAATATCATACGTAACCGATGGTAAGTGATCACCGACCACATATACATTAGCGATGTAAGAAATATTAAGCATTCCTTACATCGCCAATGTCAATCCGCCACCAACCTTGGGAACTAAGATGTTACGTCCCTTGTCAGGTACAAGGTTAGTTACACTGGTTCACTCAAATCGGAACGCAACATGGCTAAGTGTTGGCTAAGTTTAGCAATAGAATATCTGATTATTGGATGGTAGCTACCCAGGCGGGCTTACACAAATCCCTACCACCTATTTAGTTAATCATGACTGAAGACAAAAAATAGCACCTAGTAAGAATAAAAAGGATTGTATTGAAACTTGAAACTTATTTTAATAATAATTAATTATTTTGTAACGAGCACGCAATATTATATGAGCACTATTTTGTATTTTAAATATTACTCCTGACTACAGAGCCAACTACCCTCACCGGTGCCTGGTACGTGCTGGGACTGTGTATTGACCAGCCACAGTAAGCGTCACAGGTCAGTTCACAGACGTTTTTAGTTTATTTGATCAAAAATAATAATTGCATACAATCTCATTTGTCGTGAACTTAGCTGCAAGTTCTTTCATCAAAACAAACTATGCAGATGTTTGTTTATGTTTATCACAAACGTTTTATAACAATACCTTGAGAGTGATTTAAAATTATAAGGTAAGTATGAATATGATTATTACGTTATTTAAAAACATATATGTTTTAAAAATGTTTACTTATATATTTAAATTAATATATCTAATAATTACATATTTTGTTATTGTATCCGATTTAATAAAAATATAATCGATTTCCGAACGTAACTTGTTTTGCTTTGAGATAAAAGAGAAAAATATTTTTCCCGCATTGTATGTGAAACGGAATGGAAACTGATACCGAATTAATGTAAATATGACATTTTGATTAATTTATAAAGATATTTAAAGTAAACAAATAATAACATTTATTACGTGAGCTGGTGTATATTGTTTTCGTATCAATATGCTGAGGCATATTTAGGATTAACTTTGTTAATCTTGTTCTCCGTATAGAACCACTGCTCAATTAATCACCATTCATCGAGTGTTCTACCACCCAAAGACTAAAGTTTGGCGATGAGGTACCGCCTGTGGTAATCAATTCAGCGCATTTATTAAGCATGATTCATGGGTCCTGTCTGACGCTAATTATTCTTAAGAATATTAAAAGAAAGAGATATTAAATATACATATGTATCATATGTCTACTTTCTCCACTAATGACAGGCTGCTTATTTTTTTGTCCAAAGAAACGGTATTGAAATTCAACGGGAGATGCTATCGCTAGCGTTCTTATCACTATTTCACACGGTCTGTCAGTTAACTACTTAATGAATATATTTTTAATATTTTTCGATGTAAATAATTTTTATATCAATTGTATGACCGCATATTTCCTTATAAATTCTTACTACAAGAATACCACCAAAAAAAAAAAAAATTTGGTCAAGTTACAGACCGCCAGACCAATAGTTTATTATTTATCTAATATCCAAAAGGTAATTGTGTATTTTTGTACTTTTATTTTATGACCACCCTTTTATGCGGTCGCTGCTTAGACTTTAAACCGCTGTATATAGTTGTCTCAATATGACACTTATTTAAAATAAAACCACTATATTTGAAAAATGCTATGGTTAATATAAGTAGTGCAGGGTACATATAGAAATTGGTCAATCCGGTCATTGACCGGCCATCAAGTACGTCATACAAAAAGAGCTGCTATCTGTCAAATCGTTAAACCTCCGATGTACGGGTCACCTACCGATGTAATCGCTTTATTTTTTCCTAGGCTATTGTCACACTCATTCTTAGTAGGTAGGCTTAAATCTTATACCGAATGTATGTAGTTGAAAAGGTATTATCTACTTAAAAGAATATCTTAATGTATGTCTTTGATATAAGATAAACTACTTTCGCCCACCTGTGGGGATAGGTTTTGAGTTATTATTTTTTTTACGTAAGAAGGAGAAAACAGGAGGCTCACCTAATGGAAAGTGTATATGCCACGCCATAGACATCTGCTAATACGAAGGGCTTTCAGGTACATTGCCGGCATTAAGAAATGATTGTTAAACTTATTTATGATTGAGTACCCTATGTCTTTCTTCCTTCCTCTGTCAACGTGTATGCAAAATTTAATGAATTAAGAAGTTAATACGAAAAAGCGCTTTGCGCGAAGCGACGAAAACACATTTGAAAAAGAAGACACAGCATTGTCTAACTAATCAGCCGCTAAACAACGTTTATAAGGCTGTTATAGTCTTGTCTATATTGTCTTATTATAATATGTTGCTGTCAGTTTCATACTGCGTAATATTTTAACTGGTTGGGTATACATAATATAAATATTTTTTTACGTAAATTAAAGATTCTTGTACGACAAACTCTTCGTCTAAAATTTTATATCAGCTACGCTACGCGTCCGGAGCGACATTATAATTCAGAAGTATATCTCTATATATGTAATATATATAATATATTACACAGCATGATAAACATGGTCTTTATACTTCAATTAGAGCAGTGTCTTATTTATCGTAGTAATTAACAGTAGCATAGTCACGGAGAACATAATAACAGTAGGAACAGAATGGCCACTCACCCCCTTCCCCCTGATCGGATTTACCTCACCCCGACTGTATTTCAATAGACACTTCATGTGCTCTAAGCAAAGGGCCATACGGATGCGTTTTTATTATGAATTCATGTAGTATTATGTAAGACGACATTTGTTACGTTTTATCGAGAGCAGCTATAGTGTGATATAATCCATAACTTGACAACGCTTATTGTTTTATTACAATGTAAGGTAAAACAAATGTAATATGTCAAAATATCAAAGGTGTTAAAATGTCACAGCTATATATGAAATGTGGATATCCACAGAAGGTTGCGGGCTCCAACTTATTTAAGCACCACTAAGTTTTTTAAGTGCTTTTTCGTAGTCTTGTCGTTAAAATATTAAAGTTTTATTGTTTTTATTTTTAATTAACTAATTATATTTATGTCACGTGTATGTATATATTCCTTAAATATATTAGAATTAAATTACCATAGATAAATGAATGTAAGCGTTACTACGGTAACATTAAGCGCCGGTTTAACCCTTGATAAAAATTCCATGATTCAAGTCGTGGTACAACCTGGTACGATATATTGACCGCACAAGTCCACTGGGGATGGAATGGGTCACTCATTGCTATGGTGATAGCACATTTTGAAAACATTTAGATTTATAAATTGCTGATTTATTTACCGTATCGGCCTCATCTCTTCTCGATCAAATGCATCGAACACGTAAAAGATTTACTAGAATTATCATCGTATCAGATTTGTAATGTAACGATTTAAAAGTTCTCGTAAAAAGCTTATTTGAATAACGTATCTTTCAGAATTTTAATATATTAACGAACAATCAAGAGCTACTGACAATTTTAACGATAAAAGTTATAATTATTATATTTTGTTATTCTACGGCCAAACATGTTATGTTCCCGCTTGAAGGTTACGTAAGCATTTTTAATTAGAGAAATAAAGTCAGAAAGTAACAGCCTGTAAATTTTCTACTAGAACTAGGCTTCCTTGCCTTTTAAAAAAGAAGGTTAGATTTCCAACACAAAACTTCATCTGACACTTGAAGGTTTTTTAACTATGTTTCAGCATTAACAGTGATGCTCACAATAGTTTGAACTCGCAATCTTCAGCTAAGAGCATTTTTTTAGCCTCTGGTCCATCCTGGTACAATTAGTAACAAAGTTTCTATGGCTACCGATGCATTGGTGTTGTAAGGAATAGTTAACATTTCTCACAAAGCCAATTTCTATGTGCATTGATTGTAAGAAAAGACGGCTCGTATGGCTGACTGCAAGTCTATATTAAATAAAAAATAATATAAGTAATTTAAATAATCAAATATATTATTAACCGAAAAATTGAGGACAATCAACATATTTCGGACAAAAGCGGCAAATAAAATTATGAACACTCATTGTTCCTTTAGTAGAAGCTCAGAAGCTTGTCAAAGGTGTGTTACAAAAAAAAATTATGAAGTCAAGTAAAACGATGATGGTTTTTAAACAAAGCATCACAGTCGTCGTGTCAATCATCCAAGACCTTCCGACCCCACTCGGTGGTCAAGTTCGATTCCTAATTCATTCCTGATGACTCTTAGCGAGGTCGAAAAAGCCTAGAATTTACATACAAACAGACATGAATAATGACCATCCATTCAAGACGGGGTCACACTTTTTGTCGCCTGGTTATTATTATAATAATTCACTTAAATATATTTGTTTATTTTTAGAGAATAATCATACTTTATGATAAGGTGATAAAGTATATTTTCGTGTAATTTTTGCTTCATAGATTGTAATTGTATTTTTGTTTTTTAACTTTTGTTTCCTTGTTTACGGATAGCGAACAATGGTGGGCCGAGGTATCTTGTATTTGTGATAATCCTAATGCTTATTTAAACTAAGCTCAGTATTTAGGAGTACCTATCAATAAACATAGTTTTTTATAGTTCTGAAATGCTATGCGTCTGACTTGTTTGTAATTTTGTGTATTCATATATTGTATTTTTCGATAATCAGGAATATTAGTGACAATAACCGAAAAATGATATTTTAAAGGTAAAAACTTATAAAAACTAAATTAAAATATATTTTATGCCTTATATAGCGTTGATGTTAATGATTATTTTTTTGTATAAAACTTGTAACCATACAAATCTTATCCTTGTTGCTCTCTCTAATATTTTGTTTCTACGAGTATATATCTACAAGTATACCTGCACTCCTTTTGTCGTTGCAGTAGCATTCTCATGATCAGCGAGTTAAAATAAATTAATAAACAAACATGTAAATGAATATTGAATTTTTGGATTCCATCCATTTTTCCTTACGATTAATAATTTAACTTGTGGTTTCGAAAATAAAATGTCTTAATACCAATAATTTTATTTCTCGATCACACAAAATATAACGCGCTTTTCTTTTGGACGTTGATATTGTGTCTTATAATTTTAATCAACTTTACAGCATATTAAGCGCTACTTTATTTGTTAAAGTACATCTTAATATGTAACGCTTACCTACTCTTAATCTGATTTTGTTATATATTTTAAAATCGATATTTAAAAATATATTAATTAAGAAAAGGAAATAGTTCATATTAATATCACGTACTCTATAATAATGCAAATTAGAAAAAAGAAAATTATTGACGTATTTCTATTTCGGACAAATTGAATGACAACTTGCATTATTTTAATGTTTTTCAGATGGTTTGTGTATTGTATAATATACAGTCATATAAAGATATGATAATATGTTGAATGTATTGAATCGATATTCAAACTTCATCCATATCTTCCAGTTGCGTATTTGACCACTAAGCCTTAAGAAGATAAATACGTTGTGTTCCTTATCATATTATACTATTTTTACTCGACAAAAAAAAACTGCATTTTATTGAGGCAACACACACGTTTGTTTGTTTGTTTTAATAATAATTAAAGCTTAAGTTTATATTTTACAGCTTGACTTTTTAAATTACTTATCACTTAATATACATATAACTGTCTATTTTATTTTGAAGATTTTTTTATGCATTCCATTTAATTGAGAATTAGAAAAATTACAGACCTTGGCGATTGTTTGTGGTCGCTGCGAGAACACTGTCTATCGGCAGCTCTTCTTAATAATCTTACTTGATACAGTTTCAGGTACATACCTACTACACATCTTTTTTTTTTTTTATAGAATAGGAAGGTGGACGAGCATATGGGCCACCTGATGGTAAGTGGTCACCAAATGCCCTTAGACATTGGCATTGTAAAAAATGTCAACCATCGCTTATAGCCAATGCGCCACCAACCTTGGGAACTAAGATTTTATGTCCCTTGTGCCTGTAATTACACTGGCTCACTCACCCTTCAAACCGGAACACAACAATATCAAGTATTGCTGTTTTGCGGTAGAATATCTGATGAGTGGGTGGTACCTACCCAGACGAGCTTGCACAAAGCCCTACCACCAGTAAATCTAAGTGAGAACCTGGTAATACAGTAAAAAACGATCTCATCACTCATGTAAGACGCGAGTCAAAGCTAGTATAGATATAACGCATACGATTTATTGAAATTAAACGAACACTTTAAGAAGAAGTAACACGACGCGTTGATGTTATCTCAAGATAGACGCCAATCATCGTATCGCGAATCTCCAATGTCAAAGCATTATCAATGATCCAAAGACGTTCGATATTATAATGACAATTACATAGTTCCTGAAGTTTGAATGGAACGAATGGCATTATTAGTTAAGAGTCCCATTGTATAAATTCGTTGCAAAGTAAATATTTTGACAAAAAGTCCGTTGCGACGTATTGAGTTACGTAAGCGACAATAGCTTGAATGGAGACGGTAATAGCTACTAAAAAAATGACGTTGAGACTACGAGATTCTACGGTAGACAATGAACCTCACTTATGACGAATTGTTACTTTTATGGTGACTGCGTTTAAGCTGAAACTATTTTAAAGTGATAGTTATTTTTTTAAGACGATTTGAGTACTCACCTATGTAGTAGGATAAGATTTTCTCGATATATATATGTAGATATATTTGGTACAGTCATATTCAAATAATATTATGATATGTTTGTAATTTATTCAATTCTATTTTTTCATTGATGCTTTTTAGTAGTACTAGTAGTAATAGCATGATGAAGAACACGAATAAGTTTGAGCAGTGCAGTCAAGACTTGTTAATTATAAAAACCAATAAAAAGGAAAAAAAATATTTCACAAAAATTGTTTCGGTGTCAAGGATAAGTGAGACTGTGTAAATAAATAAAATCCTACTGACCGGATTTATGGAGGCCAATTTCAAAGTCATGCACATGTGTTCAAACTAGGATGGACTCTATATTCCCTCACTCTTATAGACCGAAGGATCAGCAATGTGACATAACCGGTGAGAGATTGGCCGCAAAAGTATCGTCCTTACCTGTTCTTCAAAGTGAAACTGACTTTTTCGGAGATAAGTAGACAGACAGAAAAGCAAAATAAATTTATGGTCTCAAACCTGGATTTGAATAAATCTCGATTCAAAAAAGCCTTTTAAACTGACCATTCTGTTAAAGAAACAATTGGTGTGAATATACTCGTAACTAGAACATAATTAACATTGTATTTTCGTTAACGAAAACCTTATCTCTGTCTGCTTCAAAACTCAAACTTCTGGTATGACTTTTTTACTGATGTTGACCTATTAGGGCTCTCAGTTTTTACTATAAAAAGACAAATCTCTTTAGAAACATTTTCAAATGAAAGTGTTGACACAAATCACCTCACATAAAACATTTGACGATACGCCAAATCCTGTTGCAATATTTTTGTTACCTTCGAGTAAAAAAATTGACCACAATGTGATTTGACTAAAAATCGACGAAATTTTGAAATAATTTTTGAATTCAAAGTTTTATTTTAGATTTATTTCACACATACGTTTTTTTTTGAGAATTATTTGTTTTTTTTTATTCCTATGGTATAGTAAACAATTGTTCTGAGCTAAAGCTATACAAAAATATAAAAGGATCTAATTTTGCGTGTGTCAGTACGGGTCCTCAAGCTGTCGAAACATCGGTGATTCCAAATTCAAATAAAAGTCAAACAATGGCTACGCGGCCCGAATCCACAATGTCTGGTGTGGGCTGACAGACATGTGGGTTGGAGGTCACGCCGTACGTCACAGTACATACGATAAATTCGCTTTTTAAATTCGACATTTTACTCTTAAAGTTTTAAAACAATTCGCCTAAAAATACCAAAATAATTGAATTAAAACAACATACACACATTATCAAAAATTAATCATTTTATGTAACTTGGGTTTGAAAATTAATATAACTATAATTTCGTTATTTATTTGTTCGGAATTTAAAAATAATGGTTAGGGAAGAAAATACCATTGAAACCATAATAATAAGCACGATAAATGTTATTTTGAATTGAATAAGAAAGTATTGAAAATGAATTCATTCCGTAATGACATGCTTGCAAGTTCGTGTCAAACAATGATGGTACAATTCCACTTTCGCGGTTCGACCAAATGTTGCCTTCTACAGTGGAACAGAGAAATATGTAGAGAAGGCATTTTTTACCTCGTCGTTTTTAAAATGAAAATTACTCAATTTCATATCTTCGTTATCCCTATATACCTAATATTATTAACGGATTTATTCGTACAATTAAAAATAATGTCTAAATTTGCAATACATTCATATATTTTATTTTTGGTGCCACAAAGTCACCGTGGATTCTTTGCGCGCGAAGTAAGTCTCGTTTTTCGGGTTTGCATTTAAACACATAGTTTGCAAACATTTGATTTCAAAAACCAAAACTATTTACATGTATATATGATATTTATATAAAATTAAAATATAATAAAAATCATCTCCATATCCTTCGCTGTTGCGGCTAAAGCGAATTATTCTCGGACACGCTGTATGTTTTGCATTGTCAATAGAGTGATTACCACACAGACGTAGACGTTATCCTTGACAGGAAGGCAAATTAGGTTGGCTGACCCGATATATAATGAAAAGATATATTTACACATTATTACTATAATAATTCTTATTAATATTATAATTTTTGTTTTCTTTTATTTGTCCTTTGCAATTCTACAATTTGTCCATAATATAGCTTTATTTGGATCGCGTAAAATTGGCATATCTTTTTTATTTTATTTATATATGAAGTATGAATTACAAATATGGTAAGGCGCAAGCAAGAAAATGCTAAAAAAAGTAAAAGCTAAATGATATTTATTAATACTGGATAATGAATGTTTATTTATATTGATTGATAAACAAATTTAATACTGGAAATAAGACTGTTGGTCACGGATAAATAAATGGATTTCTATGTAGTAATATAAAACCACGCTAATAATAATTGTAATTGGGAATAACTTTAATTATGCCTTTAATATCTATATCTAATCACACATATATTATTGACTAAGATTTATAAACATATATCAGCAAATCACAAAAAAAAAAACATTTTAGACATTGTTATTTAAAAAATTATATATAATTAAAAAAAAACAGATGAGTATATAAGACAAACTACACGTAAGTTATTAGCATCGAAAACACAATTGGTACTGTAAGAAATATTAACCATTCCATAAATCAATACGTCATCACCTATGGGATTTAAGTTATTATATCACATTTGCTTATAATTACGCTGGCTTGCTCTCGCCATTTAAAATATAGCAACACAAATTGATGCTGTTCCTCGGTAGAGCAGCCGATGAGTAAAATTTACTAAAGTCAGTTTAAAAAAAATATTTATATCAGTATAAATCTTCAAGAAAAGTAACTTTTAACGCATTAATTTCCGTGTGAAACTATTTCAATTTCGTTTAGTAATTAAACATGTCCAAATAAGAGAATCCTACGCAGCCAGTGGGTAGACAGTTTAGTAGTAATCTCTCATCGCAGATCATTAATTACAAGCTATTATAAATGAAAACCAATTATATATTTCAAAACATTGCCGTTGTGATAGATTGTGTTTTATATTACTTTTTGTTTTCACTGTAGCCTGATTCTTATGTCCGTGTTGCACTAGTTACATGGCCAGTATTTGTCTCAATGGACATTGTTTTTTTTATTAAAAAAGTTTTTTTTTATGTTTTAGGTAGATGGACAGGCAAATGGGTTACATGATGATAAGTGATCACCGCCCATAGATATTGGCGATATAAGAAATATTAAACATTACATCGCCAAGCGTATCCAACCTTCGGAAGTATTGTGTACAGATATTTGTCACAAATGGGAACAAAACCTGTATCATACCGTACTGTACCTTAAAAGTAAGTAATGATTACTGAGTCAATAAGTAATCATAGATATAAATCGTGTAAGCTGTATATACTTGTAGAATTTTCAAGAATCATATACGTGACGTACGTAAGGCTCTCTTGTAATAATCTTGATTGTGAGATTGATTAATAAATAAATATAAAAAATATGATTAAAATAAAATATTTATGAACGAAGATTATATTTTAACTTAACTCCGAAATGAAAGAATGCAATTTAGAATACTATTGCTAAAATTTAAAATATCTTAAAAAAGTTCTCTACCTAAATTCACCAAAACACGTATATTATGCTAATATCTAAGACCCACAATGGCCAACTGTCACGAGCCAAACAACAGGTGAAAGCAAACTGACCAAACCTAAATACTTAATCCACATGCAACATGCATATGCTAACCGCAAAGCTCACGAATTCCCGTTCAGGACACTAAACGCTCGGCCACAGATGCACATGTCAAATATTATACGTTCAATTTCGAAATAACCCTAATACAGAACTACATTGTAAAAATTAAGATATTATTTTTTGTATAAGTTGTAGTTATAATGTTTGTTTGTAGCTGTATTCCAAAAGAGGTTGTATAGTTTTTTTTGCTTTTAAAAATGATTAGAATTTTTAAATAGACAAAATTCAAACAATACACAAATGCTATAATATAATCTGTATCTATAGTCACTACAATAAAATCTTTTTATCTAAAATAATAATAAAAACCCAATAACTTTTTACTAGCCCGACCTGGGTATTGAACCCAGGACCGGGTCTGCGGCCTTACATCAAGCCACTAGACCAACGGGCAGTCATTATTTTATATAACATCGATTTAAAAATTCTATGAAACATAATTTTTTTTCAATTAAATATGTATGTACAAATAAAAATCTCGTCAACTTAACTTGTTACTAAATAAATATAAATTGTTCCAAAGAATTTTAATTTAAAAAACTTGGATACAATAACCCTATACAAAGTTAGTTGAACTATTCTTTACAATCACATAATTTCTAACTCAAAAAGAAGGACATATATGTCATTTTTATTAAACATCCTATCACAATGACAAGACTCTAAGTAAGATTAAAATAAAAAAGTTAATACATCAACGAATTTCGTATGAATGATGACCCATTGAATGTGTTTTGAAAACATCGTCATCACATAAAGGGTGTGGTAACAGAAATGTACAGTCATCAACATAACAAAGTCGAATTTGACATTTCAAATTGTCGTTATTAGCATACTGGCCAGCGGTGGACTCGCGCTTCGAAATTTAAAATTTTAAACAGCCTATCGAATTTGTCGACTGTTCTGTCATTCATAAGTTACATATAGTCTTTTTTTTTAATAATTTTTAAATTGATTAACTTTTTGATTTTTAAATTTATTTTTTCTTAATTTTTTCAACGATATTTTAAGTATTACCGCGAGTAGTATAACTTTAAATAGATACGCTAAAACTGTTAAATATACATATCTATCTATATTTTTAGTGTTAAAATTAATCAAAATTGTTATTTTGAAGAATAAAAACAAAGCGAGTAAATTCAAATCAACAGTACTATTGTTACAATAAATCCATTAACTTGACCGATGATAAAGCGATTTACCATCAAATTTGTTCAGACAATAAAACAAAACGTCTGCCCACTCGTGCGTTTAAATTGTAATAAAAAATCGTCCAAATATGTATGAATGGACGAACGGTGTAAGCTCAGATAGAGGTGTGATCTTAGCTCTTACTATGTAAAAATAAAAACATTTACAAAATACATTGACGGTAATAGCTGCTAATAATTACTAACTCTCAGTATCGTGTCGTCAATGGATAGCATAAATTATGTATAGACGTTCCTATAATATTTTCTTATGAAATTGGTACGAGGGGTGATTAGAATGAGCATGCGCGTGGGCAGGCGTCTTGTCATCGCAAGGGTCATTGTGTGTACGTTATGCAGACTATAGTATTTTTTAGAACAGTCTGCGAGTGAACTTGCCAAAAAAAAAAAACAATTAAAAAATGTTTAAGAAATTATGATATGCAATAACGATGTTCTGGCATTTAATTGTTTTATTTTTATTAATGTACGTCTGTATTTAGTAAATTATTTTATATTTTACAATAACAACAAATAGAAATAAATCATGAAACCGTATATGTATGATTTGATTTACCAATACCTAACAGTAAAATGTTCATTTTTCCTCTTATAATATCGCCTTGTCTAACAAGTCCAAGTGCATTAAGAACAAACGGATTTGCATTGAATGAACGCGGGCTGGACACGAGCGCCGCGGCCTGTCATTAGCGGACGCGCAATCTGTCGCCCCACCCTGCGCCTGCGCCGAACTCAAATTATTGTGTTCAGCGCTTGCGACATGCGGCAACTAAGCGTTCCGTCACCTTATTTTGTGTCTCGCTGTATTTTAATTTTTGGTGTGTCGTATTTATTAACTATACTTATAATTAAAGATATATCAAAGAATAGAAAACGGTTTTATTCATTACGTCAAACTATTAATAATTAATTAGATTATATTAACCTAAATAGAGAACAAATAATAGAAAACGAATATAATAATATTACCAATTAATTATAGTTATTATCAGGGAAACGGAGATTTTTTAATATAAGATTATTTATCATACTTGTATTAAGACTTCTTCAGACTTTTGAAAGGGTTTCAAATACAGTATATCGATCAGATCCTAGTATATATAAAAACTTTTTTTTTTTTTTTTATATCGCCGGGAGGGCAAATGACTCTACTCCACCTGATGGTAAGTGGTAGTAGAGTCCAAACGCGACGACGGCCAGTACAGACGGGAAAAACGTTCTGCACTAGCCGCCTTCGCCTTGCCGGCCCGCAAGATGCCTCTTCACGCCTCGTTTGAAGGAACCCGGGTTGTAAGAGGAGGGGAATACGTGAGCTGGTAAGGAATTCCATTTTTTGGAAGTGCGACAAAGAAAGGAGTTGCCAAATTTCTTTGTTCGCGATGGAATTGATGTCACAGTTAGGCGGTGACATCGAGAACCAGCCCGCGTGGACTTAAGAAGGAAGGGGGAAGCAGGAATTAGAGAGAATAATTCCTCAGAGCACTCGCCGTGATACAGTCGATAGAAAGCGCTCAGTGCTGCTATCTTACGACGCAATTGTAAAGGTTCAAGGGTGTTTGTGACCTTTACGTCGCCAATAATGCGTACGGCACGTCGCTGCAACCGGTCCAAGGCCTCAAGTAGGTACTTAGCGGAGCCATCCCAAAGGTGCGAGCAATATTCCACGCAAGACCGTACCTGTGTTTTGTACAGCAGGCACAGTTGTTGTGGCGTGAAAAAGCGCCGCACCTTGTTCAGAACTCCGAGTTTCCGTGAAGCTGTTTTTATAACAGCCTCGATGTAATCCCTTGGACTAAGGTCGCAGCGAACGTCAATCCCCAGCATGGCGATTTTGCTTTGCATCACCAGCGGAGTACCACAGAGGGAGGGAAGAGGGGAAAATGTTGACTTTTTCGCCGTGAGAGCGCATACCTGTGTTTTCTTGGCATTAAACTCAACAAGATTATCAGAGCCCCATTTGGCGATGAGATCTAACGTCCTATCGAGTTCAATGACAAGATTCTCCCGCCTCTCCTCAGTTTCCGCCCGCCCAGCCACTGCGCGTCCGTGGTATCCACCATGCACTGTACTATCATCTGCATAGCAATGTATGTTCCCAAGGGAGAGCATATCATTGATATGCAAAAGAAAGAGTGTGGGAGATAGCACAGATCCCTGGGGGACCCCAGCATTCACTACATAGAATTGTGAAGCGCAACCATCTACTAAAACACGAAGGCTACGCTTGTGTAGGAAGCTGGCAATCCAGGTGCATAGCTGAGCAGGCAGACCATATGCCGGTAGCTTGGAGAGAAGACTTCTGTGCCAGACCCTGTCGAAAGCCTTGGAGATATCGAGGCTGACAGCCAACGATTCTCCATGCTTGTCGATAGCTTCACCCCAGAGGTGTGTTACGTACGCTAGAAGATCACCTGTGGACCGTTTTGGTCGAAAACCGTACTGACGATCATTAATTAGACAGTGATCTTCTAGGTAATGGATCAGTTGGTTGTTTAAAATCCGTTCCATCACCTTACAAAGTACTGAGGTGATAGCTATTGGCCGATAATTTGCCGGGTCAGACCGATCCCCTTTTTTGGGAACCGCTTGCACATTAGCTCTTTTTAACTTTATGTAATCTGACATTGAAAGAAGATAAGTTTGTTAAATACAGAAAGGATTATTTAAAATATGCCTTGGTAACGGCTTAGATGTTTCGCGTATTTCAAATACACTCGTGGAATAGGAGATCTCGGCCACTATACTACCTTGATCAACAAATTATTGGTCGTGTAGTATTTGACAACTACTTCGTTGGTCTATTGACTAGATAAAAGATTCGAGACAGTAAAAAGTAACTGGCTTTTTCTGTCGGAAATTCTCAGTAGCAGCCCGAAGTCTGAAATTTGGAAGTGTGTACACTCCCATGCCTCGGAAAGCACGTAAAGCCGTTGATCCTGCGCCTGAACTCTTTCCAGTCGTGTCAAATTGCCGTCCCATCGGATTATAAGAGTTAGGGAATAAAGAGTGCACCTATGTTTGCGCACACACTTGTGCTCTATAATATGATCTGCGCATTTGGCTAATCTCTCTTGAGATTGGCCGCCGTGACCGAAATCGTACATTATATTATTATTATTTGACATTATTTTGATTGATTTTTATTAAATATAATTAAATAAAACTACCCATATTTTTTGATAGTCATAGAGATTGTTAGAAGCAAAATAATATTTTATGCGCAGACAAACACTTGATCAAAGATGTCATGTCCTTTTGATGAAGAACATTTGATATGAAAACAAACACATGTCAATAATAAAAATTCAACCGCTAAATATCAATTCTCTATTAATTTTATTTATTTATTAATCTTCATTTTAATAATTCTATTATAAAATCCGTCCACTCTAACATGTTTAGGCATTATGTGAAATAGATGAGAGTCTTACTTATATCTTAGATTACTTAGGTAGCTTCGATTAATGCGGGTTCTATCGAGTGACGAGTATTTGAAAAAGCATAGGGTCAGAAAAAGTTGTATTAAAACCTCCTTGTGTACCGGCCTTTGTCCGTGTATTTTTTACCTTCCACCCTCATTTATGCTTTTTTGCAACAAAAAAGGTGTTTCTATAAAATTTCAAAGGAAACGATGCGAATAATTCTTCGTTTCATGTTTCTTAGTTTTTTTATTTATGGGAAATGTTTGAACGCCCACATGTGAGTCTATCAGTGATCTCTTTTTGATAGACCTCCTTTTGCGATGGACCCGGGATCCATTGTCCACTGTTTTTCAACTTTTATATCCATTGTTAGGAATATAATTAGAAAGAGTTGATGGATGACGGGATAGAAAGGATAGATCTTCAATTTTTGTTTTGTAATTTATTTATATTAATCTATAATTATATAAGTGCGAGTGGCTTAAGCAAATCAGTTTGTTACGTTTGGCAAATAAAGTAAATTTCGCATCCTTACGGTTTTGCTTTGGGCCATCGAATTATTTTCATTAAAATCTTTTTAGAGTTGCATGGTAAAACCATCATATTTTGAACCAGAATTGATTTAATTTTTAATTAAAATTAAAAGTCATCCAAAGACTATATATCCAGTAGCTATTTTTATTGGGCTTAATGTATATAATTATTATGTAAATTGTTCCTGTAATGAAACCAATAACTTACTATATTACATTTAAATACAACACACATTTTGTTTTTTCTTGCTAGAAAAAAATATATAAAGTAAAATTTAAAAACACACATTGCAATAAGTTTAAAACTATTCTTAAAAAAAATTACAACATTAATTTCAGAAGTACTTGGTTCTAAATTTAAACGCGGTCATCTTAAGTTTTTTTGTATATGATCTTAGAAACATACATAATGTTTTATCGTCGAACCGATTGTATCTGCTACACATGTTGCCATGCTAATTAATTTGAGGACAGCGTAAAACATTTAGTTTATGGACCGATTAAATAAATGGGCGATCTTTGAAGTGAAACTATTATCTAGAGAGAAAAATAAACATAAATAACATCCTGTGAAATATTGATATAAGTAGTAAAATATTGATATTATTTATTTATAGGTAAACAGTATACATTTAATTCAAATAATACTTTTTAAGTAAAATTTCTAAGTTACAGAGTTACCTTACATACGTATATAATTTATATGAGTATAATTGGAAAAACAAACTACGTCGTAACCAAACTATTGTAACAAAACTGTTTGTGAACATCAAACAGTCGTAGACTTAAAATAAATTAGTTCTTAAATGAGTTACAGTGAAATAATCGCCATTAAATTTATTCATATCACATCTTACACAGATAAAAAATAAAAGGGACGATGCAGCTACCACTTCACATGATTTATGCAAGTTCTGTTCATAACGGTACTTTTTTTACATAAAATCATAAAAAACACACCTCATATGGCCACAAAAATAATTAGAAGTCTTTAGATGAAGCTTTGGCAAAACGGATGATAAAATTGCCATTATGTTTATTATATTTTATATTTCTACTAATTTAGAATTATATTCTATTCTTACAAATTGAAAAACAATAGTTAACATACAAATGAAATAAATTGCCTCCTCAAATTATTTAGATAAAAATTAAGAGTATATTACTTTTATAAGCCGTAATAGATCAGTACTTACAAGACGAGAATCTTACTTATCCAATGGTTCTGAGTAATCACCACTACATTTTCATGTGCTTAATTTGTGCCTATAATTCCAATGTGGCGGGTAAAAATCTGCCACGTATATCCACCAACCCATATTGAGGCATCGTAGTGGAGCTTTCTCTTCAAAAAGGAGAGGAGTTCTTAGCCTTTTAACCTTAACGTTTATTTTTTAAATTCATTTCACCTTAAAAACTACCGAATTGATCAAAATCAGATTGTGTTTTGTCGTATTTGTTTTTTGCTGCCTTTTTTATTTCGATTTAGTCAAACCTTCGGTCAGTTTAGGCAGGCACATATCCCACGTACCAGAATGATTTATGTTTATAAAAAAATTGTGCCTTATCGTAACCTCTTTGTCAATTTTTCTAGAGAGCGTGACACCTTCGCTGCGCTAACGAACTTTATTTTTCAAGTCGTTTAATGTTAAAAGTCTTCAAGTTTTATTTATAAAGTTAATATTATTAAAGTTTCATAACTCCAGCATAAGCTGGTTCTAGATTTTTATACAAACATATATAACCGTTTTTCAACTTTCTTCAATATGATGTTATTAATGTATCAAGTCACACGTGAGTGAGGGCGGAGCTAGGGTCACAACCATCATTATAATATACTATAGTATTATAGCAGAAAAAACATATTAATAGTAGCCGTTTTTTTAAGATTTTTTTTTATAATGTTGTCATGTAGTGTCACGTCTATGACATACTCGTATAAAACATAATTCCTATCAGTTTATAGTTTGATATTTCATGTGCTACATATTTTCATTTCCAGGCAGCATCACAATCAAAATTTTTGGATACCATTTTTATAGCTAGCTTAATGGGACTCTGGATTGCTAGGCGAGTCTAGATGGTGTGCAAGCCAGTCCATGATGAGGTCATCTTTGTTACATATCAACTTTTATCATGATTGATTTTTGAATTTTTTAAATCTCAATTATATTATTGGTACTTTTAGATGTGCGATAAAACGAAAAAAATTATGAAGTCAAGTGTTTCTAAATTACGATCTTCATCATAATGTTCCACACAAACAATGATAAATAAATCCATAACTACATTAATAAAAACGAAACTTGTCTTTTTCATATAAAATTTTCATTTTTTTCACTTTGTGTTAAAAACTATATATTTGATCCCTTATAGTATTGGCAACCCTAGAAAACGCACACATGGTCGCCAGACACGATGGCCCAGACGGACATGTGATGTGGACATTCACATTCCTAGCTCGTATATCATAGTATCATAGTACACATATACTCACTGTAATAAAAATATTCATAATAGATATGTGACTCAGCTAAAATAGCTCATCTGTTTAATATGGAACATCTAAATAATAATAATTGTCAATGTACTTTTTCATACCTTTTGTTCTTGTCTGTACTGACACTGACAATGTATATGCAACATTTCATGATGGTCAGTTAAGCAGTTAAGACGTGAAAGAAACAAACCAACAACTTAATTCCGTGCACTGCACAGTCTTCATTTAACATTGTATGTATGTGTGCGTTGGCTATTTGTGACCGCTTTTAATACACACAAAACCAAGCAAAGAAAACAATTTTAAATGTATACCTATGTATTAATATATACCTAGCCTACTTTGTTAATTGTACGTACGTACGTACCTACGTACATTTTGAGTGATTTTGTGGTTTACCTTATATAATATATATATTTATAAAAAGTGTGTTTTTATAAAAACAAATGTTATAGAGAAACCAATATAATCCTTTTATTTTTAATAAAATATATTTATAATATGATTTTTTTAAACATAATTTATAATAAATTAATTCTTCTTTCTTCTTTGTTCAAACCCACTTCCCAGTTCAGCTGGGGTCGGGTCTCCTTGTACATCTGCGCCAGAGAGCTCTGTTCTGGGTTGTCTGTGTACTCAAATTCTCTTTCTGGGCCTCTTTTTGTATTTGACCACCAGGTTGCAGGCGGTCGCCCTCTTCCCCGCGGTCGGTCCGGGATATTTAAGGCTTTCTTGATAAATTTATAATAAATTAATATAAAAAAGTAATAAATAAGTGCTAATAGTCAGAACACATAGTACGTCAATGTGTTAAAACTAATTTACTCACTAACAAAATAGAAGTTGGATTGCTAAATATGACAATTACGTTTCTGTTTTGAATTACTTAGCGCTAAAAACTAATCTAGGTGGCTGTAACTTTCATCACAACACAAGGTGTTTCAAGACGAAATCGGAACCGTTAAAAAAATCAAATCTTGGCAATTCAAATTTCGAACAGGACGGGCGGCGTGACGACTCTCCGTCGCGATATAGGAAAGTCGGGACAAAAAATCGTGGTGAAATACCGCTAGCCGAGGCGACGCATCTGGAAGTCGTAGCGCTCTCACCGTTAGCTCCGCTCTGACCCGCAAAAAACGTGGAGTGTAGGTGTGCTCCAGCTTTGTTATGGTGAAATTATATGCGATATATAATTACGATTGCGTGACAACGTCTGAAGCATATATTGTGGGGAGTTATTAAGGAATGGGCCGGCTTTTTACCGTATTTCATTATTCTCGGTTAAATTGTTTTCGGATACAGATTTAAACACAATACTTCTTCACATTGATATTTCTTTTGAAGTGCCAACCATTATTTATCATTCTTTTATAAATTAATTTACTGTAAATATATTATAACTAATTAATTTATAATATTGACATGTTATTTATTCTCTTCAAACATTTCTGAACACCCTGTAGCTAATCCCACAGGATAAGCGTAAGATAAAACAAATATCCGTTGGTTATAAGGGTCAAAACCCATATTGCGTAAAGTTGCCCATGTGAGCGGTTTATGGGAGTTTTTGTGCACCTCCTAGGCTATTTTTAACCACTGTTTGGTCTAAATTATGAATGCTTAGTGTGTGGTTGAAATCGGTCAACAGCAATTCTAAAAAAATATATTTGAAAAGATTGATTTTATGTATTTAATAATAATTAATAAGTTCAATCGTGACAAGATTTCTTCTAGATACATATTATGTATCTTGTTAAATTATTTTATATATTTATAAAATTCTCATGATATATTTTATTATGCTATCGTTTCGTTACCAAACAAATCTTTTTTTATAAAAAAGGCACAATGAATAACAAAAATTTTAAAAATAATTGCATTTTTAATTATTCTATGGTAATAGGTATAAATAAGTGTATAGTAAAAATAAAATTACATAAACAAAAGAGCGTAAACTGCAACGAATTTGAAGCAGATAATTGTTTTTATGAGAAATGAAAGACATAAAACCTTATTATTCGTTTGACGTCACATTTTCTCATACTTATATCATAATAACAAATACAGCTTTTAAAAACAAACGCTTCCTTTATCACCGTAGCGCCAACATGACAAGTTTTGTCCCGTTTATTTTAGCCCCAAACGTCCCGTTAGAGGCTTACACCTTGCAACTGCAAATAACCTGCGACCTATTTATCCGGCTATGAAAAAAACACCTTATCCAATATTTACACCGAATATGAAACAATTAAGCCAATTTGAACATTATCCTTAAAGTAATAGAGTATACACGTGTTGAAACAACGATAAAATAATATTGTTGATGATAACCACATGTGGGAAAGATTTTTGGTGTTTTTTTGTACTGTATTTGGATTTCGACGGTTATTTGATCGCTTTAAGTTATTAATTAGCTTGTAAAATTTTTATATTAGCAAGTTGTTAGGTTCATTTATAACGTGATAGATTTAAGTTATAATAGAAACAATAAACATACATATATGTATTAAGCTGTATTAATTAGTTTGATAAAACATTTTGACATTTAAACAACAACGCCTTTACTTGTTAGCGGTATTTTAATTAAACACCGATTCCTCTCTTTCTGTTATCGTTGATTGACATTCAAAAAAAGAAGACATATTATTGTTAAACAAACCCCCTATACAAAATTTATATTATAAAGCCGTAAACGTATAAAATATTTCTTTTATCAATAAAAATAGTTGCAATAGTTACTATTAATAATGAATTATTTACTTATAATATATATAAGAGATAAGAGAAATGGAGCTTATTGCACCACGATACTGGGGTATATATTTATTTAACTTCAAATTAAAAATGAAATTTCACCCGACATCCAAACACGAGATGAATAATATAAACATTATATAATTCATTACAAAATTACGCACATTTGCGTTTAAATTTTAGTTATTCTGTAAACGATACAGAAATAATATTGTTATAAAAATACGTGGAGTTTGAATTCTGAGAAATATATATATATATATATATATATATATATATATATATTTAAACTTATTGAGGCGCTGTCTTTGTTTTTGTTGATACTTATATGATAACTTAGTTTTTTTTTATTTTGAAACTGACATTAAAAAGTATAACTATTTTTATCAATGACTATTATTATATGTATTACCAACGTGCTTGAGCATAAGTACCATCACAACAACAATCTAACATAAGGTTGTCTATGTGCTTATCCGCGCAAAAGCAATACTTTTTTCCTGTATATCGAGGTTTATCCAAGAATATAATTGCTCATATTTCCTTGTATTCGTTCGAGTTTAGTGCAGGTGTGCCACTCTTGCGCAGATCACGTCTCAGGCGTATCGTAAACCACGTCGGATTTACGATACACGAACAAATTTTGCGGTGTGACCAAGATTGATATTTTAGAAAGTTACGATGACGTTACACGACACATTTGTGAGAGTGCAATTAATGACTTTTTTCATAGAATAGGTAGGCGGACGGAGATGAGCCACCTGATGGTAAGTGGTCACCAACGCCCATAGACATTGGCATTGTAAGAAATGTTAACCATCGCTTACATAACCAATGCGCCACCAACCTTGGGAACTAAGATGTTATGTCCCTTGTGCCTGTAATTACACTGGCTCACTCACCCTTCAAACCGGAACACAACAATACCGTGTACTGCTGTTTTGCGGTAGAATATCTGATGAATGGGTGGTACCTACCCAGACGAGCTTGCACAAAGCCCTACCACCAGTAAGTGATTCAAGCTTATTCCGAATATATATATATATATATATATATATATATATATATATATATATATCCTTGTAACAATTATATGAAGAGTGAATGCCAATGTTTTATATTTACTAATTACATTTAAAATTAATAAAATGACTTGACAAAATAATATCAATCCTTTTTGCTATTCAAATTTATCATTCTTTGTATTTTGAGTTTTTACCTAAAATTTGATTTTCTTTATTATAAAAATCTTTATTCCAGACATCGACATTATTATGATCGTCACGTAAGCAGGTCCAGCCACGTATAAAGGCGTGTTTACACTTGACGCGATCAATCTCCATCAAGCGACGACGCTATCAGTATCCGCCTACGGTTTAGTGTTATGTACGTGTAGATGTGGCATTCGCTTATAATCCCATAACACTGCTTGCGTTGTTATAAAATTATAATATTAATATTAAATAAAATATATTAAATACTTTATTAAACCTTTTTCCTCTCTAATACACTGATGCGATTATTATTTGTATTTTTTTTTAATTATTATAATAGTAATACTATGTAGATAGGTATTCGTAAAGTTAATAATTTTAAGCAACTATGCATATTTAATATCGTAATACGATCCCAAATTTAATAAACAATGACACCAAGCACAATTACAAATTTCATAAAAGCTTAATTCAAATTATATTTTAAGAACTTCGTCAAAAACTAGAACGCAAACACCGGCTTATATAATGTCTTCGTATTAAAAATCAGAGTTTTAGAGGTGGCGACTGGTTACAGCTGCATTTACTACTTTATAATGAATATAGTATTTAACTAATTGCCACCTCTAGACATTTTGAACAACCAAGGAGCAAAGTTTAACATGATCGTCCATCAACGCTTATCAGGTGTAAAGTTATCTTACGGATAAAAGTAAGGAAATATTCACAACAGAATTATTGTTTTCAGTAGTCGAACGTGGATGCTGCACTTTCATGCGATGTGTCATCGTCGTTACCAAATTTTGTTCATTTTTGGCAAGACAAACTACATACAAGCATGAACATAACTTACTAGAATAATTCAACTGGAGAAAATTCAGTTAATTCAAACCATTATAAAGACGGTTTCATTTATTTACGAACAAGTTTAATAGGAAGTTTGCATTTTGTGAAACCATTTCACTCAAATGATTAAATGGATAGAATGACATTCAAAATCAATTGACTTGGAGTATAACTTAAGTTTAATTTATACTCAGTGGATTTAAATAAAATCTGACAATGTCCTATCGGTGGGTAAAGACCTCTCCTCTCGAGTAAATATCTTAGAGCTTATTCTGCTATACTGTTTCATCGAGGGTTGGTGGATATGGCAGAATTTCATCCCACAAATGCAAGCAAAGCAAAGTTACAAGTTTCCCCTTTATTACCCGCTATGCGAGAAATAAATTGTAAACCCATATGAAAAATCACTGATACTTACTAGTCTGAATTTAAACCTGAAACCTTCTGGTTACAATTTAGATATTCCATCCATTCTATCTCGACTTTCAACTTTATTAGTCCTTAAACTAATGTCAAAAGCCGTGGTTAATATTGCAATGGATTTTTAAGTCCATTACTCAGTATATCGACGTCTCAGCGTGTCATACTTTAGCTCAACAGCTCTATTAACTGTTAATATCGAATGTAATGACCCGTTCTCACAATCGTTCATTTATGAACGCCTAAGGTAAAATGACACAAGTACAGTCACAAAGGTTTTAAGAAAATGACTTGTTAAGACAATTGATAATAATTATTTTATTGTCTATAAAAATGATTTAAGACTCACCTTTTTAATTACAATATTATAGATGTACCTTATTTTTATTAATTGCTATATTATATAATTAATTAATTTGTTTTAAGGAATAAAATAACATTTATAAATCTCAACTACATATAATTCAACTATATAGAAAAAAAATTGACAGTAAAAAATTGTACTTACGACACTTTTGCGTCAATCTAACTCAAAGCTCTTATATTAGTCCGGATTCGCCATTCATTCTCTGACAGCTATATACGGCAATAATTCTTTTTAATGCCCCATTTGATTAAAGACACAAAAGATGCAGCCACGAAGGCTATTCACAAGGCTGTTTAGCTATGATTTATCCGTTGTCTTATTTTTAGTTCGTGTCTCAACAACTACTTGGATACATCTGTCATAATTAGTTTACGCAATAAAACTTTATTATATAAAAATGGGTCAACTTTCTAAATTAGTGGTACATCGTGACTTATGTCTAAATTAAAATTTAAAAATAATATAATCAAAAATGAAATAGGATCCTACGAGTTTTATTACTTCAGTATTTAGCAATAAGAAAACAAGTGCTTAGAATTATTGTTATCATTCGCTCCAAGAATCAAGATTTGAAGACCGATTATGAACTGTCAAAAAGCTCAAAATATCTCCATTAGAAATATTTTTTATTATTATGTATACAATGGCATAATAGAATATTTTGAAATAAAATTGCATTTGAAATCGATCATCTTTAATAAATATTAATAATTATTAGTTCTATTATGACAGTAGAAAATAAATATCAAAGTAAAACAGTGCTCCATTTTTATAAGTATTTTTAGCTTTATTTGAACTGATTTCGATTATTTTGAAATGTTAAATCTTTAAAACTTTTTCACGCAAATAATTTTAAGGAAGCCAAACTGTTTAGTAAACGAATAGTGTTCTGTTTATTATATAAACAGTTACATTTTCTGGGAATGACCGGTAAGATCGTAGTACAGATAAAAAAGGACAGAAATGACACAGACACCACAAATAAAAAATATGTTTTGACAGGGGTAGTAATAATTTGCTTCTCTTAAAAAAAGTCTATAAAATATCCTGATAAATGTCTGACGTGATCACGTGAGTGGCAGGCGGTCATGACACGTCGAAATATTCTACTTGACCACCTGTTACCTAACTATAAATCCTGTTAGATCAAAATCATCTCAACTTCTATTAATTTAGTGAAAATTTAATAAATAGAGATCCATTGTTATACAAGGATGTAAGGTTACAGATAAGGTCAGCAAAAGTTTTATAATATTCGAAATATCAAATAAAATTAAAATACTTTTACTCTATATTTAAAAATCAACAATATTAAACATAACGTATACTACGTCAATTAATTTACGTTACGTTAACGTAACTCAAAATACTACAAAACACATCCCGCAAGTGTTTTCCGCCACAGAGAAGAGACAACGCACCAAAACTCTCTGCTGAGACACTCGAGCTCATGAAAAACGACAAGAACTACCATCGTTTTTGTCAGATGAGGCCTTAAATCGAACAATAAAAAAGCGACGCGATCTCCGACGCTCCAATACCCGTGCCATCAAGGCTGCGATTGAGCAAAATCGGGGATCGAAAGTGTTCGCTCGCAAGTTTGGGAGGCCGCGTCTGACAAAACTTAAAACTGAAAATGGTGGGGTCGTTACCTCTAGGCCTGAGATTATCGGAGAAGTAGAGAGGTTTTATGGGCAGTTGTTCTCTTCAAGATCGGATAAATCTGTGGGAATCAGTATTGATGACCAGCGGGCCCCTCTTATGCGCCATTTCTCCGAGGAACTTCCAGTCGTTGACCAAGGCGAGATTAGGGCGGCTCTAGAACAGCTTAAAAACAACGAAGCCCCGGGAGATGACGGAATCACAACAGAGTTGCTTAAGGCAGGTGGGACTCCGGTCCTGAAAGAACTAGCAAGCCTCTAATTCCGTCATCCTACATGGCAAGACCCCGGAAACGTGGAGCGGGAGTAAGGTGGTACTGTTTTTCAAGAAAGGTGATAAAACCCTCTTGAAAAACTATAGACCAATCTCCCTCCTGAGTCACGTGTATAAGCTGTTCTCAAGAGTCGTCACGAACCGTCTCGCCAGACGACTTGACGAGTTCCAGCCCCCAGAGCAAGCCGGCTTTCGATCAGGCTACAGCACCGTGGACCACATCCATACTGTTCGACAGATTGTACAGAAGACAGAAGAGTACAATCAGCCGCTGTGTATGGCTTTTGTGGACTGTACAACGCCGCTACAATGACTGTCCACATCCAGGACTGTAAGACGAAGGCGATCCAACTGCGCAGAGGGGTGAGACAGGGGGATGTAATATCCCCGAAACTGTTCACCAACGCTTTGGAAGACGTTTTCAAGACGCTGGATTGGACTGGGTATGGAGTCAATGTAAACGGCGAGTACAGCTCACACCTTCGATTTGCCGACGATATCGTCATCATAGCAGAGTCGCTGGAACAACTCACCGAAATGCTGCGTAGCCTAGGCGAGTCTTCCCGGTGTGTCGGTCTCGGTATGAACTTGGACAAGACCAAGGTCATGTTCAATAGGCATGTCGTGCCGGGACCGATATACGTCGAGGGGAAACCTCTCGAAGTTGTTAGTGAATATACCTACCTAGGACAGATAATACAAGTCGGTAGGAACAACTTCGAGAAGGAAGCCGATCGAAGAATTCGCTTGGGATAGGCAGCATTTGGCAACCTTCGTCAAGTCCTCCAGTCGTCTATACCGCAATGTTTGAAGACGAAAGTCTTCAACCAATGCGTCTTACCTGCCATGACATACGGTGCCGAAACGTGGACACTAACTGCGGGACTAGTCCACAAATTCAAAGTCGCTCAGCGTGCTATGGAGCGAGCTATGCTCAGAGTATCTTTGAAGGATAAGATCAGAAATGAGATTATCCGGAAAAGAACCGGAGTCACCGACATAGCTTGCAAAATTAGCAGGCTGAAGTGGCAGTGGGCTGGTCACGTATGTCGTAGGACCGATGGCCGTTGGAGCAGACGAGTCCTAGAGTGGAGACCGCGAATCGGCAAGCGTAGCGTAGGGCGCCCTCCAGCCAGGTGGACCGACGACCTTAAGAAGGTGGCGGCACCAACTGGATGCGGAAGGCGGAGGACAGGGAGCTTTGGCGCACCTTGGGAGAGGCCTATGTTCAGCAGTGGACAACGATTGGCTGTTGATTTGATTTGATTTGACGTTAACGCAACGTAAATTAATCAATAAATCAGTAATTCGAATAATTATCAATTATTATTTAAATTCAAAACTAGAAATACTGAGCGCAAATATCTTACATTGATCTGCCGTCACTACACATTTGAAACGTGGGCACTGTTTTTTGTCGCTAAACGCCACGACCATCTGGCAAGTATTTTTTATACACAAAAAACATGCCTGACCCTTTCTTACCTTTTGTGTTAGCCCTCGTTTTTTTCTACCAAGTGGACCCCTCACAATATGTTGAATTAGCGTATTAGTAAAAATTTTTATAAACCTGATGAAGTTTTTGATTGAACCAGCTAACGGATTGTACCTTAACGGTTTCTTGTTTTTATACTCCTTGTTATGAATTGAATAACTTTTACGATTATGTTTTTTATATCATTATTATCGATTTCATACGTACTTAGCGTCCGAGGTACACCTGCGTCAAATTAATTTTCTAATATTTATATCGAAGTATTTTGTATAAATGCATTTGTAAAGAATCGTGCTAATAATAAGGGTTTCATAATCTGTCTTCGTAATCAAAACGACAGCCTGCAGAATTTAGTAATTCTCAAGTTCAAAAGCAAGCCGACTGTAGTGCCAATCGAAGTCCTTGAAAATTAAAAAAAAAACGTCCCGGTTGACGACCGAGTGCGTGAGTGAGTGAGTGAACGATCTGCTGAATGAAATATCGGTCTGCGGATCTCTGTGTTTATTGTATTAAATACTTTTCACAATGGGTAATATCGCGATTTGTATGCATGCGGGGGTTGAATTGAGAAGGAATGCAGTTCATACAATTTGTGCAGCGGAATTTGCGAGGGGAGTTACATTTCGAATCAAAAGCTTATTCTTAATTGAATTGTTAGAAGATAATATTGATTTTAAATATACTATTTTAGTTCCAATATGTTCCGAGTTAATTGTTATGTTTACCTTACTTTAACTAAGTGCACACATTTAATAGCAGTTATAATATATCAAACATTATTTTCGTTTTTAATTTTTGCCTTTAAATCTTTACTTTATAAATACACATGATTTTTACGTGAGTATGTAATACTGTATTGCGTATTATATTAAGGAAAGTTTGGTATAGCTATTCATTGTATTGCTATGATATTGTTTTTATATATATCATCTTTATGAATATCGGAAGTCGAATTTATTTTTTATTTATAAAGGTTCATTAGTAACCACTACACTTACATATGTAATAATGAAAAGACATTCAGACTTACATAAAGTGCGCGACTCTTCAAGACGACTCTTCTTTTCTTTTATACTACTTAAGACAGATTATAATCATAGACAACATTTTTTTAAACTAAAAATTGCTAACTACATTTCTATGAAAATAAATTAAAAAATAAATAAACAATAAAATATTATAATTAACGAGTGAACTAATATCATTTATCTAATCTAATAGTAAAATTAACTATTGTTCCAACCATGAAATAAACTCCTGAAAATTGACATAAAGCGTTGGTCACACATTTTAACAATTGTAATGTATTAATAAATAATACATACAAATCGTGAAGTTCAAAGCTAAGGCAGTTTCATACATTTGGCCAAGATATAAGGTTGCATGTCAAACATCCCCTATTAGGCTTCGTGACTGCCTGAGCCATTTCGCCGCTGTACTCGTATTTATCGGAACGTTCCGTGCGACACGCCGTAGACAGTGGTGTATCATATACAGCCAAAGACGGTGCACATATTAAAAACACCTTTTACTATCGTAAAAATTCAACTCAATCCAGGGATTAAAATTAAAACAAAAAGTTCTTCTAACAATATACCTTTGAATGAACTAATTTGTTTTGTATACCGCTTTATTTGTATTTGTGTAGCTTGTACTAAATTAGAAAATGCAAATAAAAATAAAAACATAAAATGTTTCAGCAAAATTAATTAAAACAAGAATTTATTTAAAAACTAAATTTGCAATTCAAAAAATTATCTTGCACCATTGTCATACGAATGTTATCAGAGGTGGGCAGAGGCCACGGGTCACACGTCATGGCACGGACATCGCCGCCCCGCCCTCGGACTCGATGGCCTGTCGGTGCTATCCGTAGTGGCAGCATTACCTTGAAACTTCATATGTAATTCCAAACTTAAAACACAAATTTACTAACCCGTATTATACTTTTATCCTGATGTTAGTAATTTTATTTATTTTCATTGAAGTACTTCAAACTTTACAGACTTTAATATTACCAGAATAATATAAGGCTAAGGTTAAATTACAGAACTCTTTTAATTCGGAAACATAGTTGATTTTTGTTTTTTGATTGCAGAGCGAAAACGGTTTTGGACTAATTTTACGTAGTTAGTCATATATATTATACTATGTTATAATAAACTTTGGTATTACTACAGATGCCATATACGTAAAGGTGTTTGTGCTTACAGTATATTACAAGAATACCTAATATACTCCGAATGATGGTATGTCGCAGGACTTATAAGACCATGTCTATTCTATAATGGGGTAAAAATAATGAATATTTACGACTACATTTATGTTTTCAAGATATGTGTGGTTGATTATAGTTTCTGCTGACGGTATCTTACTCGGCACTTAATCCTATTTTTTCGTAGGGCGGTACTAGGCGGGGACGTCTCGGCGAGCGTGGCCTCTGGCTATCCGCCCGCCCAGGGCCGGCCGGGCGCTGCCTTGCGCCACTATATGAAGGGTGAACATCAATTTGTGATACGAACTTTTACGTAATGATCTTGCAGAGGTGACTAAGATATTATTTACATTAATTTTAATTATATTAAATTTATAAAATTTTCATTTTGCAAGCATTTATTTAGCTTGAATTTAATTTTAATCAAAATGCTGTGTTCAAATTTTTTTATATCTTGTATTTTATGTATGTCCAAAACATAACATACAATATGTCAACATAACATCTCATGGTAGTTTTCATATTTCCTCAATATCTCAATAATGAGGTTCATTAAATGTTTCTTATTATAATAACCTAATTTATCAAAATCGTCTTTATATTTGTTCATTAAAGTCTTGTTAGTCTTTACGTAAACATACATCTGAATAGCCAATGTAATTACAGGTAGCATGACAAAACATATTACCTACCATTAAAAATGGAGTATTTGTACTGTAGTATTTTAATTATTTATAGTTAATTATTTAATTACATTAAAGCTAGTTTTTTTCATTTGAAGTATTACTTTGGTATTTTGTCATCATTTTTCCAAGACACCAATTTTATTTTTGTAGTAAGAAGCGGTTGCATATTCGAGTGGACTTTATTATCTCAGCCCTATATATGTTGACTACACTAAAATATATCATTGTAACAAATTTTTCGAACGTAAAATAAATAAAACAGTACATTTTAAATTAGTAGCATATGGACTTAATCCTTTAACCTACTGACCGATTTCTTAATATCCTTACTTCCTTTAAGCTGTTATGCACCCCATATAAAATTGTGTAAAAACCGCACCACGTGCCTACCTCTAAACGTTTTATAACTCGCGCAAAGATAAAAAAAGTTTTAATCAAATTGATTGTCATAATTTCAACCACTCTGCCACTATGATTACCGCGTATACGGCTTAACTATTCGCCTGTAATTTAAAATAACGTCTTTGCGCCATTTGTTAGTTGAAACATTGGAACAATTTTAAAACATATATAACTTATCTTGTTCTAGGTTCTTATCTCCAATAGTGACGGCAATTGGTTCATTATTCGTCCAGGGAATGGGAATTGCGGTTCAACGGGAAATCCTACTAACATTCTTATAAACCTATATAAATTTTAACCATCGCTTACATCACCAATGCGCCACCAACCTTGGGAATTAAGTTATGTCCCTTGTGCCTGTAATTACACTGGCTCACGCACCCTTCAAACCGGAACAGAACAATACCAAGTACTGCTGTTTTGCGGTAGAGTATCTGATGAGTGGGAGGTATCTACCCAGACGAGCTTGCACAAACTCTACCACCAGTAAATATATATTAATAACCTTCATTCTTATTATATTAAGAGTACCATAATATGACTGATCATTGTCCACCAGAAGCAGGTGTGGAATGTATACACAAATTTACTCAAAAGTATTTAAAAAGCCAGTTTAAGTGACACACATTTCAACCCACAAACCTAGAAATACCTTAATTCTCTAAACTTTTTAGCCGTGTGCGGTACAATAACTTTAAATGAATATGCGTATTGAAATTTAAGTAGAAGAACAACAATATGTTATTACCATATTGGTTATATTTAACAATCAGGAACTCTCATCTTATAGATCACCCGGTCGCTGGACAAAGTAATATTCGTTACCGTTCTGCGATTTAATAATCTTTCAATGCATTATTCCATATCTCGTGCCTTGACTTTAGACAGCTAAGATGTTGCTTTTATAATCAAGCGTTTAGTTTTGTTGATTCAGAAAATGTACAATAGTTAAATAAACAAAAAAAAAACGCGCGCAATTCATTAAAGATTACGGAAGTTATGTCATTTTGAGTACGAAATGTTGCTGGATTTTTGTGAGAATGGTGAGTGAGCAAAATAACTTATGAAAGCATAGTCAGATAATAAAGATAAGTGGTTAGAACGCGTGACTCTTAACCGATGATTGTGGGTTCAAGCCCGGGCAAGCACCACTGAATATAATATTCATGTGCCTTATTTTGTTTATAATTCATCTTGTGCTGACAGTGAAGGAAAACATCGTGAGGAAACCTGCATGTGTTTAATTTCATTGAAATTCTGTCACATGTTTTTTACCAACCCGCATTAGATAAGCGTGGTAGAATAAGTTCCAAACCTTCTCCTCAAAAGGGAGAGGAAGCCTTAGTCCAGCAGTGTAAAATTAACAGGCTGTTACTGTTACTATCATAACTAATACTTTATACTTAAGGTTTGCTACAATGAATTGAACCGAGAAACAATTAAGTAGTAGCGTATACTTTTTACAGTCTCAATGTCTATGGACAATTGACCACTCACCATCAGGACCTATATTTACTCATCTACTGCCTAGAATAAATAGACATTGAAAAAAAACCTCCTGCAGAACCAGTTTACATTCTGTTGTACCTAAGGTTAAACACTTGCTCATTTAAATTCTTGCCTACATAACGTAAATTAAAAAAAAGGCGTTGAGCAGAGGTCAGCACTCAGCATCTTACTAACTTTCAGCTATCGATAAAATTGCATTTATATTCGAAGTGTCATTTTAGCAAGCACCGTTGACCAAAAAGCAGCGCACCGTCACGGTCGTGATCTGGTCCGCGGTCACGTAGGAAGTCATTTGTCGTCCGTCACACATGTGACTTGATACACTCCACCTATTGTCTTGGACCGTTGTTCTGATCTGACACATGTCGTAAACATTCAAATTTAATGCTCAAACATTCTTTATATCACAAGCTTCATTGTAATACATTATAAGACAATTGGTAGATTAAAATAATTACTGATCCTTGTATATATTTTCCAGGAGTTAAAATTTAAAATGTGTAAGGTAACATAACTTAAGACGTAATTACAAGAACTTTAGTATTAACATTTTGTTTCTCGTTCACTTGCACACACAGTGCATTTAGAGAATTGCCCGAATATTTACTTTATTTAATGTTGTCCAGCTAAAAAGCGCAGATACCAATTTTATTGTTATGCCCCTTCACACAGCTACTCTTGAATTTCTCTGACACAACTATTTGTAAATGTAAACAATAAGAGCATGATAATTTACTGCATATATGCACACACAGCCTTTTCTTACAGCCATAATTAATACGATGGCAAGATTCTATCAAAGTTAGATGACGTTACGCATCAGCCTCGTCCAAATGACAACCATCATGTTAACGATCTTAACGCTTTGCTGCCTCAAGATTGCCTCTAGACCATTGCCCCCTGCTCTCTGGCACATGACAGCACCGTAACGTCCGAAGCTTCCGTGTTCAGGCATGTGCCATAATGATATATGGCGAATACGTCTACTGAAATTTGTTTAACGGTATAATTTGATTTGTGCTTTTATCTACATTTTAATTTTTAGCAGTGATTTTAACAAAAACTGTAGATCTCTAATGCTGTATTAAAGAAGTTTTAGCAATTTGATTGAGGATATATTTTCTGAATATCTGCCCTATTATATAATATACTAAAAAATGTCTCTTATTTATTTTAAACAATCATTTTAGGCAGTTTTATGTTGAAATCTTATAAAAATACAATTCAAAAGTTCTTTCATGAGCCTACATAAACAAAATTATGTATTATGACTATTTTGGATAAAAATAGCCATGTCTCACGGTACAAGCTTTTTTTTGAACACCTTTTAAATATCGATTTTGAATACAATACCAATATGCACTTATTATTTTATAAAGTAACATTTTTTAAATTATGTATAAGATCAAAGGAGATGGCCAATTTCTGTATGAGCGTTCGCATAGGTATCGAATTTAATTTAATTGAGATATTAAATTGCTATAAATAAAAAACTCAAAAAACTCGGCATTACTACAGAATTATAGACGTAAACATTTTCATTAAATTCTTTAATCAAATTGCTGTCAATAAGTATAAATTATGACTTTGCTATAAAAAAATTATACATCATAAATCAACGCACTCGAGTGGTAGATAGTATCAGTCCGTAGTGATAAGCGGATTAAAAAATATTAGAAACGAATCGCAAAAAAACAAACAGTACGCAACGGAAAGTCTGCAATGACTTTACATTGACATTTGACATAGAATCGCTCTCGCGGGAAAAAGTCTAAGGACGCGTTCCGTTTTAAGTATTATGTTTTTGTGTAATATAAAAAACAACTATCTTTCATATCAACATCTATGAAAAGATAATTTTATTAAATTTAACTATTACCAATGAAGACATTTTTAAGCAAATAAAATGTTCCTAATAAGTGTCCATATCATTTGTCTATGCATATCTATGTAAGTAATATGCATCGTCTTTAACGTCTAAACTGTACTCAAAATTCATCTTGCATTACATAATATTTTGAAATAAAAATACGTAGTATTTTTTTTTTTTTAATTTTTATTAATAATATACATTATATTTACTATCTATGTGTTCGTGAAATGTACTTTTTAAAATTGATGTATAAATTTTGAATCTGGAATGCGAGTTAAGTTTATTACTCGATAGGTACAGGTCTAATGCAACAATCTGATGGATACCTCTAATACATTAGTCCGAAGGTTAGACCAAGTCAATAACAAGATCTCGACGTATTTCAAATTACACCTCATAAACAACGCGATAATCTTGATAGGTGATTCGTGGGAATAAGAGCATCGAGTGGTAGCATCTCTCATCATAATTGCACACTGCGAAATTATATATATTGGTACTGATGACAATAAATTAACTTTTCATAAAATATTACAAATATTATGTAAGAACCGAGGTTGAGAGACGTCCTCTGTCGCAGGTTCAAATCCAGACATGTACCACGTAATTTTTATGAGTCTGTTGGTGTTAGTAATTAATTTAAGAGAAAATATCGTGAGGAAATGGAGGATATTGTTTCGTTGTACTATATAAATGAGATAAGTAAACAAAAAGCAAATGAAGTTGCTCATAATTTTATATTGATTATAAGTAACTTCATTTGAATATACTTAACTAGTTGGTAAGGCTTTGTGCAAGCCCGTCTGGATAGGTACCACCCACTCATCAGATATTCTATCGCTAAACAGTAGTACTAAGTATTGTTACATTACGGTTTAGAGGGTGAGCCAGTGTGACTAGAGGTCTTGGTTTTCAAGGTTGGTGGTGGATTGGCGATGAAAGGATTGGTTAATATTTCTTAATTCGCCAATTTCTATGAACGGTGGTAACTTACTATCAGGTCAGCCTACCTATATCATATTATATATAGATTTATATAGTCTGTGATGTTATTATTCACTACTAACGTCAAAGTCACTAATTGTGAGGATCTATAAACATATTAAATATTTTAAAAAACTACAGGAAACGTTATAAATCAAACATTTGAATGCAGGAGAATAAACACCGGCATTTCCTTTGACCAAATTAATAGGCTTTATCATCCCTTTATCTGACGATTGTAGAACAGGCGTTTGTTGCTGTTATCAGTTCAGGTTTGTAAATATAAAGCTATTTGCTGAGGAATTAGCAGATACATCAAGCGTCCTTGCTTTCATGACAGAAGAACGATTGAGTAGTTTCGTATACATTTTAAATGAAAATTACATTTATTTATCTATTTTTATAATAGCTGTAATATTTCACCTATTTTTAGACAGTGAGCTGTGTCAAAAAAATAAGTAACCAATTACTCGAATATAATATAAATTAAATTCGTGAATACTCATATTTATATATTCTTTAATAAATATTACTATTAAATTGTATTAATGTTGTTTTTCAAGAACGAAGAACTTTACTGGAGATGCGTAAATTTGTATTGTCTTCTAAAAAAATGTCTTACAATTTTTTTTTTAAATTAAATGTCCACCTCATTATAAATAATAACGTACATCCATAGACAAAAGCATCAGTATAAAAATAAACCATTTCTAAAAACGTCAACAAGGTACCCTAATTAGGAAATTTAATTAAATATCTTATACCTGGCATAAGGCTCACTAGCTCACTCATCTTTCAAACTGAAACGCAGCTATACAATGTATTGTTGTTTAGCGGTACAATAAATAATTATAACAGCCACCCGGCCTGCATAGCACCTTATCATCAGTGTGGATTTTCCTTTATTTATAATAAATTGAATAAAGAAAATTTCCATTCTATAATATGTGATGCAGATGTACATTACTCGCTAACATTTGCTAGGTGTTTATGATAGAGCAAACAGCAATGATTATAATTATATCACGCGTCTAGGACTGTCCGTTTTTACTGATAACAGCTCTTATGTAATTAAGAGCAGTTCTTGTTTGTATGAGATAGTGCCATTATTTATGGAGGCTAGCAAAGCCTCTCGCTTTACGACTATTTAAGACTGACAGAGATGATATTTAAGGCACGGTTTTGCTTGAAAGAATGTTAAATATTTTTATTGTTTTTTAAGAATGTAGTTCTATTCGTTTATGGTTCATAGTTATTTTATATGCGTTGCGTTGTAAATTGCAAATCATTAATATGTCCACGTTACATACAAATTATACTAATTTAACTAAAAAAAATACAACCCAAAATGCACCTCTTTATTATGTTTTTAATAAAATGGGCCTTGTAAAGTTTTTTTTATTACTGAAAAAAATGTTATATTATATTATTTTGTGTAGGAACAAATGTTTTAAAATATTCTTAATACTTAAAATAAGTATTTTTTATACAAACCTTAATAATTCCGTAACAGCCTGTGAATGTCCCACTGCTGGGCTAAAGGCCTCCTCTCCTCTTTTTGAGGAGAAGGTTTGGAGCTTATTCCACCACGCTGCTCCAATGCGGGTTGGTAGAATTCACATGTGGCAGAACTTCAGTGAAATTAGACACATGCAGGTTTCCTCACGATGTTTTCCTTCACCGTAAAGCACGAGATGAATTATAATCACAAATTAAGCACATGAAAATTCAGTGGTGCTTGCCCGGGTTTGAACCCACGATCATCGGTTAAGATTCACGCGTTCTTACCACAGGGCCATCTCGGCTCTTAATAATTACTTAAAAGCAAATATAAATATATTCCTGTAATAATCGAATATATATAAATAATAAAATACGAATTGTTTTTTATCGTATGTTCTCGTTTATGTTCTCTTTCGTTTATCGTATCTTTTTGCTACCGTATGGAATCTCACAGTTTAACTGGAAATAATAACTATTCATTGGATACAAACAAACAAAAACTAATATTATTAATATTAATAATTAAAATGGAAGTTAAATAAATTTCATTACTAGGAACACACGTGATACTAAGTGCAATATAATAATTGACAACATAGTCGTAAAGCGAGCTCCTTTAGCAACCTTGTGATAACATTTGATAAGCGGATTTATTTCATTAGAGAAATTCTGCGCACTTCTTTAGCATTATAACGATGAACTTGTTGTTTTGTTTTACCTAAACGAAGGTATTCAGGAATTATCTAGAGCGTCACGGTAGCATGCGAAAGCGATCCCGTGGCGCTCCACGTTAAGACGGAAAGGGTACCGCTGGTTTTTTAGTGGGTATTTCGATGTTCGGGACGCACTCGGTGCCTTCGACACCGGCGAACTCCACATACCCTCCCACTGTTCCTGTGGGGGAAACGCGTAATGCGTTTTTTCCAGCGTTAAAAAAAATGTATGCTTGAAATGTTCACTAAAAACTCGTATTTCGTTATAGAATTAACTTTGAATGACTAATTAAGTAGGTAGCGCTTAAGTGCGTATAAATGTATATGATGTATGTAAAGTATTTCAAAAATATATTAATGCTATAATGAAAAATAATTACAAAGATTAATAATGTTCTCCATTTTTACTTAATTCTCAAAACGTGACGTTTAAAACATTTACATATTCTCTGTAGAAAGTTGAGTATTAATTCATTGAATGCTAATATAGATCGAACTATATCACAAATATACGTATTTCCAATTAATAAAATATCCCAAGCTTTGCTCGTAACTGGACGTATGCATACCATACAGACATGCATTGTATTTGTATAACGAAATTAATGCGTTTCATTGTACACATATCGAAGGCCCGTTTCCTTAATCGCTTATCGAAAAAATGCAATAAAACGGGACCCATGGTCAGCACCATTAGCAATCGACCGTGATTTCCCATAAAACTGAATAATTATTCATGGTCGCATCTTTTCTTTCACCCTGCCATTTTCTGGTGCCAACATTTATCAATACTATAATCTGCAGTAGTTATTCATAACCGAGAGATTTACGTTCGTGTTCGTACGGCGACCGTTGAGCGGTGTTCGAACTAAATTTTTCGAATACATTTTTTTCTGTGCAAATAACAGATGTCAACAGTGATATATCTTGTTGTTTTATGATATGGCTATTTGTTCATGATTTGTTTACAAATGTTAAAATAAAAATGACATATAGTGTACGATAAGAAATGGAACTACATTCGTACATGGGCAGAAGTTTTTAATGACGCAATATGGCATTGTTTGCGATCATCTTTACATTCACATTAAAATATGAAAACTTTATTTGTATAACACTTGTATTCGTATAGCTATACGACCAGCCACGCTTTACAAATATGTAAAGAACTGGCGTTTAAACTCAACTTCGTTACATAATATAAATAATTATTCGTTACGTAATTTAAATATCAATTACGTTTATTATATTTTCAATTAAATTTGTTATATTATTTAAAATTAATACAATTGAACCGTCTATTCTACTGGCATCGTTGTTCCGTCCCCTTAGGTGAAAGGTCGCGTGGGGCACACGACGGTCAGCGGCGAATGGTACCAACTGGAACCCATCGCATTAACGAGAAAAAACGCGTATTTTTATATAGAAATATAACCATTGCGTTCTCTTCTTTTCAACTGCAATTATTATCCATACAATATTAGAAATGAATACACAAATTTGACTTTTAACTTCATAGAAACGTTAAAAGAGTGAAACAATAAAATGTTATATTTCCATACCGAAGGTACATTTACGCAATTTTCATCATTACTGTTTGTAGACAAGGGTTATTTTCATTTGATATTCGAGATTTTAATTCAATTAATTAGATGTAGTGATAATTCATTTCAATCTTCATGTTCTATTAGAAATTGGAAGCGATTAGCCTATTGACTTGTGCTCTAATACTAAGAGGCTACTATTGGTTATTAAATGTCAAAAAATAACTAAAATATAATTTACATATTTTAATGAAAATATAATTATTTTGCTTACGTAAAATTTGCCTAGAGTAATTTTATTATTCTATGCCTTGACATAATTTATTATATTTTATTAATGAAATTAACATAAAGAAATACGTATATTATATAGATAAAGAATAATATTCTCACAACATACAATAACCATTTACCTTCATTTCATTCATGTAGGTAAATGATAGTATATGCTAAATAAACATAATAAAGTATAACACCATTAATATAAAACAAATTTAAGTCTAAAATTGTTTTTTAATATGGTCCGTCGTTATAAAGAGGACCTGTCCATCACAAGAGTCTAACCCGAAGCGTCCGCGCTAACTTCTACGGAATCCAATCAAAGCCTTAATCTAATAATTTAATTTACTTCGACTACAATCAAAAGTTCCCTCAGTTCGTTTAGAAATCAATAATAATTTTGTTACAAAGGTCGTTAGAAAGACATCATTAATTTCTATATCCATTTATTAACGTCATTTTTCTTGTTGAAATAATATTAGATAGATATGAATCAATAAATATAGATTAAGTATATATATATACTTAATCTTTTAAATTTAGCATCGTATATTGATTGTGAATATATAATTACAGATATATAAAAATCAAATTACACTTTATTAAAACAACTTCTTCATATCACTTTTAAATCGTAATTTTACAAGATTAAGCCGAATTTACTGTTGATATCGGGTTAGATCACCTCCGCTCATATACAATGACTCTGTAAGACAAATTATAAAACCCTTACATTGTCTACGCACCACCAACCTTGGGAACTAAAATGTTATGTTCCTGTCACCCTGGTGATAATAATATATTTATAATAAATAAAAATAAATTAAAAAATAAAATAAAAGTACCTAATTTGCTTTCCAAATATTTTATTCACGGCAAAAAATTAGTTAAATGTACATTACAGTCAGTTAAATTTCATTTAAAATAAAAATTTAGGATCGTCGCACAACATTAATTGTTTCTAGAGTCAACGCTCTAGTATCAACTCATGTTATAAATACTTTAACAACACGATATAAACGACAATACTGGTTTTTGAAAACTTGTCATATTATCACTTTAACGACAAACAATTGGTCGGTGACCAGCCATCCATCTACTTATTTACATGCCTATCAGAGAACAAGTGGCCCATTGTCGTTGTAAACTGCTCGGATAGTAAAACTACCGGAAAAACCGTGATTAACCACGGAAAAAACAACCTTATTAATGCGAATGAGAAGGTTCAATTTTCAATCAAGAATTTTTGGAGAAAAGCGTCGAGAAAGAAATGAAATAGTTAATTAAATGTGAACCTTAAATTCATGATATAAAATAGAGTTTACATTGTAGATTCTTGGTGGTTCGTTACAATGAAGCAGCCTATATACGCCCGCACGTCCTCTTTAGATAAGATAAAGGCCACGTGAAATAAAAGCGACACCAATACACTAATGATACCGATACCGGTACGGTCGCGGACCGGTAATTAATTTGTTGATAAAAATGTTTTAAAGTATTTTTTGCGAATTTCACTTTAAATACGAATTTAGCATATTAATAACTTACTTTTTCTTTATACATAATATTTGTTATTGTTATCAAACTGACAAAACAATTAATTCTTGGCAAGGTTTTTAGGTAAATTTAATTATAATAATTTCAATCTACCTGTTTTTAAAACTGTTTTTATATTTTCCTTTAACGAAGATGATAAAAGGACAAAAATATTCAATATAGCAGTGGTGTATTGGTTTGTATCTTGCGCTTATCAAGCCCCTGAACGATTATTGCATATTCACAAAGTTTTCGTAACAAAATAGCTAGCAACAGTTCGTTTTGCTGTATTTAAGTGTGTATGTTAAAATGCATGTTACACTCTCGTTGCATGTTAAATCTGAATATTGCTTTTCTCTTAAAAATCCACCCGTAAAAGTTTCCGCTTCATATCCGATGTTAACTAATCAATTTACTAAAACAAATAAATTATACAGGATTACTAGAAAAATTTAAAGTTCATTTGTGAGAAAAATTCAGTCAAAATTTGACCTACGCATACTAACAAGCTAGGAGTTACATAAGTAAAAAAGCTTATAAAGTGTGGATTGCAAAGAAAAAAACTTTTTCGATATTCTTTTTATTATTCACAAAAAATTCAACTATTATGACATTTGTAATTTATTTCCGTTAATACTTTAAAAGAAACACAAAAAAGTCAAAACTTCTAAATTTTAAAATTATTCTTATAAAACGTAGGGAAAAATTTGGTTGTATAAATTCTTCTCATGATGCTACATACGTTGCTAAACGATTATCCTAGATTTGATATCTTCTTCCTATATGTTAACCTTAGGTTCTGAGAACGCGACGGGCATACGAAAGGCCACGGTGGTAAAATTACATAATGATCCCCTATTTCGTGGATACCATCCACTTTGAAGGACTTTAGTGATGGTACATAAATATCGATATCGATAAAATAAAATAATATTAAAAAAATAGTCGCGATATCTTATATTAATTAAATTCAAATCAATAAAATGAGAGTTTTATAAAAATAAGTTTTCATATTTGTATAAATTAATAATCGCAAGAATAAAAATTGTTCTTAACTGAACAATATTGCAACGACTGTTTTAATTTAATCCATGTACTTATTTAGTTACTAAAACGAATACTCAACAATTCAATACTTATAATATATTATTTTATTTTCACAATGTGTGAGCAAACATTTCTGAAGAAATTTTAATAATTCTTTCGCCATTAGAAAGCTATTTGATCCAGAATTAATATAGGCCATATTCTTTTTTACTAATAATAAGATTTCAATCTACTGTATGTGCGATTATAGTCTCAAACTGAAATTCACGCGGACGAAATCACGGGCACAGTTTATTATATATCTGCGTATCTGAACTCTCCTCGGCCATATCTGATTACCGTCTCGTCAGAATACGAAATTCTGGGTTGCGAGATGGCCCAGTGGTAAGAACGCGTGAATCTTAACCGATGATCGTGGGTTCAAACCCGGGCAAGCACCACTGAATTTTCATGTGCTTAATTTGTGATTATAATTCATCTCGTGCTTTACGGTGAAGGAAAACATCGTGAGGAAACCTGCATGTGTCTAATTTCACTGAAATTCTGCCACATGTGCATTCCACCAACCCGCATTGGAGCAGCGTGGTGGAATAAGCTCCAAACCTTCTCCTCAAAAAGAGGAGAGGAGGCCTTTAGCCCAGCAGTGGGACATTCACAGGCTGTTACGGCAGAATACGAAGGTGATGGAAAAGAGAGTGAGCCTTTGTTTGAACTCTATTGAGCACTATAATATCTATTACGTAGTCTGCTATTCTTCGTTAAAATGGGAATTTTCATCTCGTCGTTTAAGAGTAAATCGATATTAGATAAGTCTCACAGTCATTCTCATCACTACAAGCTCGTGTTATTTCCATAACTAATTGCAAATTGCTTCGCGCTGTCAACGCTGCGTGCTAATGTGTCATATCATAACGTGTCCACATACTGTACACTAATAGCTCTTATTACTCAACGTATAAAGACTATTTTACAATGAAATAAATTCATTAAAGTAAGGTCCACTATGGCCATGTTCCTTTGACCCCAGTCTATCATTATTATGTACATTACCTTGAAAATACTGAGTGTGATCATAGATAGTTTTTCCTTAATATTATTAAAACTAAACTTAGTATGACTAAAGCATAACTTTACTTATTGCTCTTTGAATACTAAATCATCATCATATTCTTATAAACAAATGAATTAGACCGAATAAAAGGTAGCCAATAAATATTTCATCATAGGATTTTTATGGTATTTTCCTGTTCTTATGAGTCGTGATCGATTGTTTTGTCTAATTATAAGTTTTTTAGTGAGCGTGATTAGTGCCAATTGTCGTCAGTATTTCAGTTGCTTGTTGGCTTACAGCTCCTACCAATAGCAAATATTATTACACATTTGTAATAACAAGGGAAATCATATTTAAATTACTCTTTGAGACAAGTTATGAAGACTTACTTACTTTATTAGTAACTGATCAAAATTACAAATGATAATTATATTAAGCTCACTTGTATTAAAAACTCGAGCTACCTCAGAAGTAAACGATTATTTAAATATTTATCTATAGCTATTTTTTACACAAAAAAAACATAATTGTTTTGTCAGATGCGGAAATGATCATTGTGACAGTCAAAATATTTCATAAAACACAATTGTATTTAAATAGCTTCTACGAAACTCTTGTGGAGCGTCATTTTAAAATTACTTAAAGTTCTATTACTTTAAAAACAAGATATCTCACATAGCACAAGTTATGAATTGATATAATAATTATTATTAACATTGACTCAGATGTTTTTTTGTTTTACCTTAGATACCTTAATACATTCTATAAAATGTATTTGATGTAAAAATATTAATTCTGTTCAATAAAATAGCTACCAATAGTCACGTTTAGGAATTATGCACACGTCAATCTAAGCGAATTCCTTTAGCGCAGGATATTAGAATAAAAAACATCTTCAAAGGAACCGACAAATTCATCATATTCCGTTGTATCGTAAGAAATTTAACACTATTATCCTGGTTCAATCTGGCTAAAACTTAACGCTATTATTTCGCCAAAAATTTATTTAACGTACGGTGTGCAAACTTTTATAGAATTTATGGAATACTATTTACACTTACTACTTGCGAAATAATTATCTAAAGACAAATTTCAATTCTACAATAGCACGGCTTTTAAGCAACTATTAATTGAATTTTAACTAGTTTATCCATACAAATAAAAACCTTTATCATTTCATGTTAATGAATATGATAAAAACTATTATCCATACTTTTTTCGATTAATTGTATTCAGACATTTAATGGTCACCCTGTTAAGGGTAGTGTCCGCAAAGTAAACACGGGTGCTGGTCCGGGCAAAATTCTTCGCGGTTCGTTTGACATTTTCTAAAGACTTAAACAAACTACAAAAACACATTTTCACTAAAAATTTAAAAAATCATTGTAGTTTCAACCTTAATGAAATAATAATAAGATTACTTCTTAACGTACCAATGACAAGTCAAGACGAATTTTATAAAAAAAAACATAATCATGTTAAGGCTCTACGGTAGCAGAAATATTTGAAGGCGGTTTGCGTTCTTTTATAAGAGTTAAAGCGTAAAATTGACAGTAAAAAATTTAAGTTTATTTTTATGAAATATAATAAAATAAAATGAATAGTAAAAAATTACGTATATGTCTTACTAATATCTCATATAAACTATTATTTTAATTGCATAAATTCAACAATATTTAATGTATTATTTTAACAATAATAGAAATTAGAGTAGACTTTTTATAATGTGTACTTTTGCAGAGAAACTGTTTCTTTTATAATTGCCCTTAAGGGTTTGCGATGTATTGTAAAGCTGCACAGCTGAGTATACACGATTCAATTTAGTTTCATCCTAAAAAATGTAAATATGTACGTATTAACAACGTCTAAATATGTAATGGAATAGGAGGACCAATCCACATAATATAAATCAAATCACAAAATTTTATATGTGTATATGTTATATTGAAAAATGATGATATTGTGGTAGTTTTCTGTTTAATAAACGTATATATTATGTACGTGTTATTATATAAAAAGGGTTAAAATGAAGGAAATAAATTTACTTAATAATTCCCGTACCTTATCACTGGCGGTACAATCAAGTACACAATTGCTAAAGCCACTCGAGGCCATAGAGAGCACACGTGTCGATGTGCCTTAATCCACGGCTTTGCGTTATAATCCGACCACCCAGCTAACATTGCGCCGACCATTATGCTGCCCACAGAAATAGTACCCCCATTATTATATAGAACAGTACACATAGGTGCCATTATTATTACACGCTATAAAATCGAGACCACCTAAGTAACTTGCTTTTATAAACATTTTTTCACAAAACACTTTTTGATGCGAATGTAATGATGCGTTCGTGATTTTTTGGCTTTTTGGGAGTGCATACTTTTGTTCGGTATTTCTCTTAACAAAGAATATTCGCACTTGACGCCATTATGTAACTCTCAATTGGACATAAGCCGTCATAAATATTTCATGCTCTATTGTAGAGGAATCACATCCTTAATGCGGATAATTAAAAAAAACTACACATTTACGAACATCTTATTGCATCAAATGTTACAGGACAACATTTCGCGTATACGATATTTTACCAAAGTTATCAGCATATAGTTTTAGATAGGTAAAGCTTGTCTATGTACCAGAACCATTACAGTTCCACTGAAACCAGCTAAAAATACTCAACCAATATAATTATAGAAGTATTGGATTAGATTTGGAATACAACCATACTAAGTATTGCTATGTGGTGGTAGAAAAACTGATGAGTGGTACTTACCATCAAAGAATTCTGACACATAAAATTAGATGTTCGTATATACTTCTACTATACCAATTTTCCTGTGCAGAGACGATTGTGTTTCACCTGGTACCATAATTCCGAGAAAAGTAAAACCATATTAACATTCACAGTTATGCATTAGTAGTAAAATAATAATAACAAGACCTTAAATAAAGCAACTGCCCAAAAAAGGAGTGTTTAGTTTCCAGGGTTCATGTATATATCTATGTGAGTTTCTTCTTTAATTAAATTCTACTATAATTTTTAAATGACTGAACAGATTTTTACCTCATCCTGAGTGATACTTGTTATATATTTTTAACTCTTTGGTTTGTTTTATTTTCAGTTCAGGCAATCGTATTTGAATTAACGATTATTTATTTCTCATAACTCTTCTCTTACGAAAGTTCTTACACCAAAGGTTGTATATGTGAGATCGTTATAAGCCATAAAACCAATTAAGCGCACTATATTTTTCCTTGTACATTGTTTTCCTGTTACTCTGATATAAGCCGTTCTTTAAATGAACTAAAAATATATTTTGCAATTGATACTATAAATATAGCAATTAAAATATCGACTTGTAATAAAAACTATCCTGAATACAAACAACAGCTAGTCATAGATATTGACCATTCTTCCTTGTCAATTAAGACAATGTCATACAGACAAAAAATAGCTATATATCAACAAGTAATGATACGTCTCAGTAATGTACGGTAACTCAGCCATGAACCAATGTGTATTAATGATCTGTGGCGATTAGCCCCATCCGGTGAAACGACTTTTCCCGGAGGGCAGTAATCAGATTTCCGAAATATATACACATACATATACGATAAATTTGTAATTAAGTTTGCATACAAAATGTCATTCGATTTCTTTTACCGTAGTAGCTTAGTCGTATACATTCAGCTAGAGAAAAATCACATATTCTATTCTATACAATATAGTTATATCATATCTGCTATTAATACAGTTTCAGTAAAAAATATTTTAAGAAGCTTAATCTCTGTATTTCATGAATGCGTTTGCATTTGTTAACACGTTAAAATAACCGACAACTAGCAAATAATTATGGTTAATTTACACAAAATATTTATAATTTATAGATTTTTATATTCCTCGTTAATCGATTTGCTTAATAAACAAATAAAAAATAATTCCAGTGGCAGTTTTCAAATTAGCGTTAACTTACTTTTACTTTATATAAGATGTAAGTTGACGTTAATTCGTAATGTTCATAGTGATTAGAGTTAATACAAATGTTGAAACTTGTAAACGAATCATTCTAATATGTCACAAGACATTGCAAATAGATTAATCATCCTTCAACTATTTTTTTTTTTTTTTTATAGTATAGGAAGGCGGACGAGCATATGGGCCACCTGATGGTAAGTGGTCACCAACGCTCTTAGACATTAGCATTGTAAGAAATGTCAACCATCGCTTACATATCCAATGCGCCACCAACCTTGGGAACTAAGATTTTATGTCCCTTGTGCCTGTAATTACACTGGCTCACTCACCCTTCAAACCGGAACACAACAATACCAAGTATTGCTGTTTTGCGGTAGAATATCTGATGAGTGGGTGTTACCTACCCAGACGAGCTTGCACAAAGCCCTACCACCAGTAAACTACCACCAGTAAACTAAATGAGCCGTAGAGGATTACAATAAAATTATTTTTAATTTCACTCATGTTTATCCTAAATCGAGTAATATGACTTTTTGAAAGTCTAGGGCTCCCTACGTTATTGGGGGAGGGGGGAACAAATAACACGACAGTTTCTCAATAAATCAAGTCTTCAATACGAAGATTTCTCAATAAATACCTAAGTTAATCAGGACCTTTTAACAATGATAATCATAAAAATAACCGATATGGCACAGCTGTGGCACACGTGAATCTTTTTTAATGTATAAATTTCAGTTTCATATTAAAAATATTTATTAAAAGACATATTAAAAAATAAAAGAATATAAAGAAGATAAAAAAGCCTGAAAAGAGTACTAACGCTCACTTAGCTTTCGTATTCTTAATTAGTGTAAATGATTCATCTCGTGTTCGGAAAGAAAAACATCACGAGGAAACCTGCACGTGTTCCAATCCGTATTAGAGCAGTGTGGTGACTATAGCTCTTCAAAAGAAATCACCTTAGCCCAGCTGTGATAAAATTACAGGCTGTTGCTTTAATCATAAATAATATTATTTATTTTCACATCCATTAAAATAACATTGCAGTTTAAAATAAAAAACTAAAATAAGTTCTATTAAACTTACAAAAACATTTAACTATTGCGTACACATATCTATGCGACAGTTTGTGTTACGAACGTTTTGAAAGCCAAAAGGACAAACAAGTTTAACTAAGTTACAAAACAAAATGTCAAAGTCAAAATTCTCTCCATAGACTGACTTGAATTACAATCTTGAAATTATGAAGTAGGCCAGTACGCCGTCATATTGTCTTTCCCAACATGTAGGTACACAAAATATCTAGAATCGGAATTGTGATTAATTGTTATTTCATTACAAATTACAGTAGTGGCTGTTTTGAAAGGTTACTGGTTGTAGGTATAATAAATTGTAATGTATTATAAACATCAAAATAATTTTAGGTTAGACGAATTGTTTGAATAATAGACTTGTCATATAAACTGTTGCAGAATATCTTTATAACAATATCTTGAATGAAGTAATATATAAAACCTATTTCGATATGCATACGTATTTTTCTATTATCAACTTAATTGTATTATGTAGGTTCATATAAAATAATTAAATTGCTTTATACGGGCTTGAACCCGCTTTCTCCGTTTAACATTTACGCGTTTTAGTCACTGGGCCATTCCAGCACATCAAGTAGGGTAGTATGATTATACCAAGTAATAAAAAAAATACTCTCGATGGGATGGTCAAAGATAGAAACCGAAGGAAGCAAATAATCCGTATGAGCGTGTACTACCACGACCACGGTCTTTAGAAATGAAAGAACGATTGGAGAGAGAATGAGTTACAAGCTCTGTTAGGACCAGATTGATAATTAAATTCAACTGAATTTAGTTTTCTATTGGTGAAATATATTTGAATGTATTATATGAAACGTCCCGTATAGGGGGGTGTTCAGTACTAACTTACCTGTTCAGTATAAATGTGTCCGCATTCACGTACCATAGTCCGTCACGCGCGCCTCGCTCGCCCTGTACCAGATGCATATATTAATTGCGACATGCAGGGCTAACGTGAAATTAACTCGAAATTAACTTTTGAATTAACAAAAATAAGATATTCGCTAGTAGTCAATATCACTTGTTTAGCTTTATACAAACTAAAGAACCTTTTAGCCAGTCGATTAGTAAATTTTGGACGTTTTCATAGTTTTATGTATTATTACTTTCGGTTAACGCTCCGATATAGAAACTGTATTCATTCTACAAAATATTTTAACAATGAAGTTGTAAATTACAGTAGCACCAAGACATAATCATAAAAATACATATTATTATTATGTCACTGTAATTATCGTATAAACACGAGAAGTAAATTTTAACATTTTGAAAGTGGTGGTACAAATTTTTAAATTTTCCATCTCCGCAAATTTAATTCATTCTTGGGCAACGTGTTCACTTCTCAAATAAAATCCTGAAATAATTTCAGCTTTGCTAATGTATAAATTTCAGTTTCATGTTAAAAATATTAATTAAAGACATATTACCCAATAAAAGAATATATAGAAGATAAAAAAGCCTGAAGAGAGTATTTGTTAACTATCGTGCAGGATATGTCATAATAACATTTTTAATTAACATACTCTGTCAATTATTTGTTAAAAAAGTACCTACTACTTTAATTTAGTTTGATTTTGATTCTGCTCTTCACAAACATATATATCACCCTATCATCAGATATTTTACTGGGGGTGACTTATCCATCTCGTCTCCCTTTTTATTACAAGCAAACATCATTTAATTTTTCAAGCGCTAAAATACTTACAATTTATCCTATCTTCCTCAGTGAACATCCTCAGAAAACATCGTTAGGAAACTTGTCTTTAGGAAGGAAATCTGATACACATATTATACTAAGCATTTCACAGGCATACCAGGAATTATTTTCCATCCATACAGTTTCAAAGAAATATTTGCCCATCTGAAAATATTAAGAAGATACACATATACCAAAAAGGTCATAAGTCATAATAAAAGCTAACATTAGAATAATAAATATGGCTCAAACGTTGGAGTTCCATTTTTAAAAAAGTATCATATTAACGTCATTGCTTTTAATATATGAGTGTTGAAAGACTGTAATATCTCAGTGTTGCAAGTACAACCGCAAGCTAATTGCGTCCATCCTTACTTGTAATATTAACATTTAAGATACTCTATACACTGTACTGTGAATATATTTATAAATCAAAAAGAGTTTATTTCCTCTATAAGAAGATGGATATGACAATGAAAATAAATAATACTAATTAAATGGTGTATTGTTTGCTTATTGATTCAAAAAAAAACAACTGTAAGAACATTTTGTTTTTTTTTTATAGAATAGGAAACTGGACCATCTGATGGTATATGGTCACCAACGCCCTTAGACATTGGCATTGTAAGAAATGTCAACCATCGCTTACATATCCAATGCGCCACCAATCTTGGGAACTAAGATTTTATGTCCCTTGTGCCTGTAATTACACTGGCTCACTCACCCTTCAAACCGGAGCACAACTATACCAAGTACTGTTGTTTTGCGGTAGAATATCTGATGAGTGGGTGGTACCTACCCAGACGAGCTTGCACAAAGCCCTACCACCAGTATAACATTGAATTTGATTGAATAAATGTTGAAGAGAAAAGTAAGAATATAATTCCTTTTTTATTTTAAGTCCATTTAGCATAAATCAACATAAATTTTGGCTTAATTAGCAGTTGTGTAGATTCCAATAGCATGTTTCAAGTAAAATTATATTAATTTTAATTATTATTTAGGTATTTTGGTACTTTTTGGGCGATATATATAAGATATACTATAATAATAGATGTGGTTTCGTGGTTTTAAAGTTTCTACGTCATGTGTCAACGTCATACGTTTAAGACTTACAGCTTTCGAACACTATAAGCTCCAAACGTTCACTTCTAGAAAGAAGTTTTATGATCAGCAGTGAAACAGTATTTTTTTTTAATATAAATTTTAATTAAATTATAAACATACTTTATACAAGGTAAAATATTGTAGATACAAAGTCGTCATACGCTTTGTTGTTTGAACATGAAGAATCAAACGTTATTATTTTTAAAATATTCGTAAAGTTAACACATTTATAAGAGAAAAAAATTGTTATTTGCGTAGATTGACGAAATAAACAAATTAGAACTCATTTCTGTTAAACAAGTGCAGCATATTCTTAACAACGGCGTGTCTGGACAGAGTAAATTGAAATTAAAACTAAACTGAGTGAGACAGAGCGATTATGACGAAATTGGGCTTTTGCAACGGACTGCTTCTTAATAGTTTCCCTCAGTGGTTCGGTATTAGCATAAAACCTTATAAACGCAGAGCTACTTCCTATTACTTTTAAATTGAATTAACACGAATTATGTCCTACAATACGCGAAACAAACTAATATTAAGTGACAGCTTAATATATTATTAATTTAAATCCACAAAATAAGAAAACAGATCGGCGATTCAATTTCAATTTTACAATATATTATTTGTTTCACAAGATTGTACAATAAGTTTTAAAGTTCATACTTTTTTAAAGTAATCATTTTTAACAAAACTCTTTTATACATTTTCTAAGCACTTTGTTGATATACAACATGTTTATAAGTTACAGTTTAAGCTGTTTTTTTTGACTTAATATTATAATTAATTTTCACAAATATTTTTCACGAAATATAACTTAAAAATTTTATATAACTGTATATATACTACTATATATATATATAACGTATTGATGTAAAGTTATTCGGTAACAGGTTGTGTATTCAACCGACTCGAAATACTTAGAATATCTACCTACCTAAGGATTAAATCGAACATAGGTCTTTCGTGACTATTTATTTCGCGAAAAACTAATCGCCAAATTTAGAATATAACTTTACAGTTTAATTAATAAATTAAACACAGACAGACAGACGGCTAGTAAATTATATATATATGATTACATATTTGGATTGTACACACGATATTTTTTTTTATATTCGCCGGAGAGCAAATGACTCTACTCCACCTGATGGTAAGTGGTAGTAGAGTCCAAATCGAGCGACGACGGCCAGAACAGTCGGGAAGAATGTTCTGTACTAGTCGTCACCGCCTTGCCGGCCCACAAGATTCCTCTTCACGCCTTGTTTGAAGGAACCCGGGTTGTAAGAGGAGGGGAACACGTGAGCTGGTAAGGAATTCCATTTTTTGGAAGTGCGACAAAGAAAGGAGTTGCCAAATTTCTTTGTTCGCGATGGAATTGATGTCACAGTTAGGCGGTGATATCGAGAACCAGCTCGCGTGGACTTAAGAAGGAAGGGGGAAGCAGGAATTAGAGAGAATAATTCCTCAGAGCACTCGCCGTGATACAGTCGATAGAAAGAGCTCAGTGCTGCTATCTCACGACGCAATTGTAAAGGTTCAAGGGTGTTTGTGACTTTTACGTTGCCAATAATGCGTACGGCACGTCACTGCAATCGGTCCAAGGCCTCCAGTAGGTACTTAGCGGAGTCATCCCAAAGGTGCAAGCAATATTCCACGCAAGACCGTACCTGTGTTTTGTACAACAGGCACAGTTGTTATGGCGTGAAAAAACGCCGCACCTTGTTCAGAACTCCGAGTTTCCGTGAAGCTGTTTTTATAACAGCCTCGATGTAATCCCTTGGACTAAGGTCGCAGCGAACATCAATCCCCAGCATGGCGATTTTGCTTTGCATCACCAGCGGAGTACCATAGAGGGAGGGAAGAGGGGAAAATGTTGACTTTTTCGCCGTGAGAGCGCATGCCGGTGTTTTCTTGGCATTAAACTCAACAAGATTATCAGAGCCCCATTTGGCGATGAGCTCTATCGTCCTATCGAGTTCAATGACAAGATCCTTCCGCCTCTCCTCAATTTCCGCTCGCCCTGCCACTGCGTGTCCGTGGTATCCACCATGCACTGTACTATCGTCTGCATAGCAATGTATGTTCCCAAGAGAGAGCATATCATTGATATGCAAAAGAAAGAGTGTGGGAGATAGCACAGATCCCTGGGGGACTCCAGCATTCACTACATAGAATTGTGAAGCGCAACCATCAACTAAAACACGAAGGCTACGCTTGTGTAGGAAGCTGGCAATCCAGGTGCATAGCTGAGAAGGCAGACCATATGCCGGCAGCTTGGAGAGAAGACTTCTGTGCCAGACCCTGTCGAAAGCCTTGGAGATATCGAGGCTGACAGCCAACGATTCTCCATGCTTGTCGATAGCTTCACCCCAGAGGTGTGTTACGTACGCTAGAAGATCACCAATGGACCGTTTTGGTCGAAACCCGTACCGACGATCATTAATTAGACAGTGATCTTCTAGGTAATGGATCAGTTGGTTGTTTAAAATCCGTTCCATCACCTTACAAAGTACTGAGGTGATAGCTATTGGCCGATAATTTGCCGGGTCAGACCAATCCCCTTTTTTGGGAACCGCTTGCACATTAGCTCTTCTCCAAGCCTCCGTCACACATCCCAAAGAGAGAGAAAATTGGAACAGGCGCGTTAACACAGGAGACAGCTCCGCTGCGCACTTTTTCAGCACTATGGCTGGTATTCCATCGGGACCGCTAGCTTTCCGTACATCAAGTGATTGCAGCTCCGCACGCACATCACGTTGCCTGATTTTGATATTCAATTAGGAATCTTTTGAGAAGACTGATAAAAGTATGAACACATACGATTATCTTAGGGCTACGATCTTTATCGTTTAAATTTGCATTGTACTACTCGTAACTATTTTTTTGCCATTTCTTGTGATCCATTGCCAACATTAAATTTAATTAAATCTTGTTAAATTTAGAAGTGCTTAGAAGAATCTATTTGTATAGACTAAACGACTAAAGTCTATTAATATAAATATCTATAAAATTAGAAAAAAGAAAAAAAGAAAAAGAAAGATATCAACTAATTAAGCACATTTTAAAAACTTGTTTAAAATTAAAATACGTAAAACAAGCTTGAATGAAATCAGTCCAATCTAGAGGACTATAAAACACACCCGGAACAAACTTTTGATATAAATTAGGTGATGTGGTGCAGTGGTTAGAACACCTGAATTGCTAAATCATAAACTAAAGATTGTAAGTTCCATCCAGGACTTGCATAAATGTTATATGCTTAAATTATGTTTATAATCCATCTCGTGCTCGACGATGAAGGAGAACATCGAGAGGAAACCACGTATATCCGCATCTGCATTGCAGCGGCATGGTGGAATTAGTTAAACTTTTCGAACGGAGAGGCCTTAGCCGAATGAGACACAAGCTGTTACTTTGTTACAAATAAAAATACTAGAATTCATAATATAATGTTAAATAATTCAAATGTTAAAGAGAACAATCGCATATAATTATGTGACGCAGTGTCCACAATGCTCTCGTAACATTGAGAATACAAGTGACAGATTTGTAACGCAAACATTACTATCGTTTTACATCGGACTATGTAATCAGATGATAGCAAGATATTTAATTAAGGATACGGTGACCGCGGCCGAGGGCATCTCTGCCAGAAAGAGTTGTAAATTGTCTTAAATAGGGTATTACTCATGTTAACAGGATTAGCGACATTTGTTTTTATATTATTAAATATGCCATATGAATCAACATAGTGGGATATTTTTAATGTCGACGGGGAAATTACGTATTTAATTTTGAGTGCCGTTGTTATGTGTACTTGTTTTTAGGTTTAATAAGTATAACGAGATATGAATAAATAATTACTGTATAAGACAATCTTCTATACATCACATGAAATAAGCTTAATGTCGTATCATTTGAAATCATTCGCTTACACGAATCTCATTAATAATAACCCGCTTCGCTTATCACAATGCGCAAGTATAAGGTATTTTCCAGGGGTATAATACTTCTACAAATATTAGTCGTCTATGTCACCTTTGGACCACACACAATCATGTCTCATTATTTATTGGCATAATAACTGGTATTAAATAATATCTAGATCATACAGCTTATATTACTATGCTCATATAAGTTATACAGTTTATATATACCTAACTAACAAGTATACATATATAACGTAATACCTATAATCGAAGTGCATTTGAGACAATTTTGGAAGTACTCAAAAATATTTATTTAATTAATTATACAAGTACTTCTAAATCGTCATTATAACAATTCTCGTAGAAGAAGAATTTTCTCTACGTATGAAAATATACACTATACAAAGGGCGTGAACAATGTCATAACAAATATTCAGTGACCCATCATTCAATTACCATCACCATAGCAACCACGAACAGAAACGCCATAATTACCTGCTGCTGTTTGACAGCTATTATCATGAACGCAAGCTGTTAGGCGTTCTCACGACTTGGGAGAAATCAACCACAATAACGGAATAACGCGTACTCATCGATCCCACTAATAAAATCAACTAGCTATTTTCCTACAAACCCCGTTGGTTTTAATAAATAACGGATCTTTAATGTTTTAAAACTCTTGCGCATGCGTCTTTGTTAATGGCGAGGTTAATTTTGCTGATGTTTTTTTAACTCAGGTAACACAATGAAAGTAGAATATTTGGAAAGCATTCTAGTATGTTATCTTGACTTATTTATCTCTTATTTAGGATAAAAAAATTTAATAGGGTTTATTTAGTTATTTTATTATTTATTAAGTAGGAAGCCAACGTGTGGAGAATAATTTTCCTTATTCTATAACGCCACTTATAGGCTCACTCTGCACGCATAATCGATGACATTCTTTGAATTGTTTGTTGAATTAGAAGCAAAAATCAAACAATAGTATAAATAAACAAAAACATATTTTTTTTTTGTAAATGACATTAAAATATATATTATACATGAAAAACTATAAGATGGATTAATTAGTAATATATTTTAAGGGTTTAAAAGTAGATGCCTGCCTGGTAATAAACATGCAGTAACAGTAACAGCCTGTGAATGACTTTTGGAGGAGAAGGTTAGGAGCTTATTCCACCACGCTGCTCCAATGCGGGTTGGTGGAATACACATGAAGCAGAATTTCAGTTAAATTAGACACATGCAGGTTTCCTCACGATGTTTTCCTTCAACGTCTATCTAGCACGAGATGAATTATTATTACAAACTAAGCACATGAAAATTCACTCGTGCTTGCCCGGCTTTGAACATCGGTTAAGATTCACGCGTTCTTACCACTTGGCCATCTCGGCTTTAATAAACATGCAGGCACATTAAAATAATTTTAAATTATAGGTAAAATACACCAAAGGCAAGGACAACGCATCTGTGGAGATAGAAATACAAGAAAAATACATATGTTTTACTGTAGGGTAACGCAATAACAAAGGTTATATTGGGGAATTTCTGCGACATATGGTATGTCAGTGAATATCTATTTATTAGTGATCATAAAGGAGACTTTGTAATCACTATTTAGTACATAAAATACATACTTTACTTTCCCTACTACTTTAAAGCTTAAGAGTAAAATGCAGACAAAACAATACTTAATAAATAACATATTTACTATACATTACACTCCATGCATTTTAATTTATTTTTCTGTTTCTGCCGCTTTCTACGATTTCTACGTTGGTCAAATAAATCGCTTGTTATGAGATTTCGCGTTTGTGTCCCGGGTTGCACTCAAAACAGTCATTGATAAGCTGGAGCTAGGAAGCAGCAGTATAAGGGATAGAGCCACAAAAGCATGTCTCATACAGTTATGACAGTCAACGAGTTTACCACCTATCATTGTGCAGATATTATTTATCGATTATAACATCTTGGGCGCAGATGATGATCTTGACAGAAGTCAAGACAATCATTCTCACAGACTCCTTCATCGTAATTTATGTACATTGTTTAAATTTATGTGAGTAAGCTAGTGGTAGGACTTTGTGCTAGCCCGTCTGGATACCACCCACTCATCATATATTCTATCACCAATGTAAAATGAAACATGTACTGAATGAATAGGTAATGAAATACGTATTATAAGCTATATTTAGACATTCAACCCCTAATTATAAAAAATATATTCTTATAATGCCAATATCTATGGTTTGTAGTGACCACTAACCATCAGATGGGACCGCTTGCCAGTCTGCTTTCTTAATACAACAACAAAAGAACAATACGATTTTTGGAATAATTTCAAAGCAAATAAACGAAACAATAATGTAATACAATCTTGTGTTATACGATAGATATAGTACGATCAAACATGAATTTACCGCAATAAGTATTCACAAGCGTTTGTCTCGACAATCAGAGTCGGTAGGCGTCTCATATTAGCTTGAGACACGACGCTGTGGCAACAGTAATCGTTGTATTTGTGGTTGGACAGCGAATGTAGCGGTAGCATAGATCGTAATATATATTTGAAGCCAAATATACTTATTAAAATTAAAATAATTATAAAATAAAAATAATAGATAGATAACCATACTTTATTGTAAAAAAGATGTATATATTATATATATATATATATATTATAATTATCATTTTCATATATGTATTTCTTCATACATTCTAGCAATTGAAGAATAGTTTAATACTTTATAAATTCGTTCAAAATATGTACTACTGTTTCGTATAACATACTTATTAATATTATTTACTAAAAAACCTAAGACAACTTCAATAATTTAAAAATAAAATTGTTCATAATGGCTGCTTAAAATATTAACGACATTGACATTGTTTAACTAATTACCCGCTAAGCAACGCTTATAAGTAAGGCCGTTACCTTTTATTGATATTCTTTTTTTGATTAGTAAGCTAAAAGTAGGCATGTTTCTGCTGATATTACTCACACTAGTCGCCTGCGCATGACCAACGTGCGCGTGCGGTCAACCCGCACCTCGATCTATGCCTTCTAATAATGTTATGGAAACATATTTGATACATCAGTTCGATAATTTATCTCATAATTATTTTTCCCATCGACTTATTTCTTTTAAATAGTTAATTCTTATAGTTTTGTTACAATCGTTTTGTTAATGATGTCTTTAAAATGTAAATAACTTTATAAAAATGTTTACTGTATAAAAACATGCAGAAGCTCGTAAATCTCCTAAAATACAAACGTATTTAAGTGACAAAGAAACAGAAGTTTGTTTTTGTCATTTAAAGTCAAAACAACAATAAGCTTATCTAAATCAAAAACAATTACACAATCATTAAAACAAGCTCCTCGGGGAGTCCACAAAAAAAAGGAACCAATCCAAACAAATGTCACAAATCGATTGTCCTTTTTTGTCCATTTCGGACAGGCGGTAGCTTGTAAGGACGCTTACTTACACGCCTTGCTATTGACCACAGAATACAAATTTACGAATATACAATTTTAACCTACTGAAAATTAGGTTCTTAGTTGTAACGGATTGTTTTTAGTCTGCAACTGTATTAGACTAAAAGTGGTGGCATTGTCGTTAGAGGCAACCGCAAATTTGTCAGACCACCTTGCAGCGAAATGAAATTTATGGTCCTGAAGTAAGGAAGAGGATGTAAGCCGTGCCGTTGCATAATCCCCACAATTTATGGCCGCCTTTGTTGATTTTATTGCGCTTTGTCATTTTAAATTATTTTATTAAAACTACTAATTACGTCAAGAAAAAAAAAACATTTAAAAAGAATACTTCATTCGATGTTCATTTAAAATACATAATTTTAGTCATGCATATCTCTATTTGAATATCAGTGACACACTGTTAAGCTTAGCCGATCGTCGAAACAGATATCGGAAGCAATTCTATGAGTCATTATAATCGATTTCACAATAATATATCGAGTATATCTCCAAAATCAATCACGCCCACGGAAAATCGGATTGTATTCAAAATCTGCACGTGAGGCAAAGGTCGGTCCTTGTATTAGAGAGAGGAAATCCGGAGCTTATTGTTATATCCGACACTTAGGCACTTTACCTGACCGATTGATAAAAGACCACGGAGAATAGGGCCTCGGGAGCTATACTTTTTTCTTAATTATATGGTGTCAGACTCTTCCTGACTGTCGAATAAAAAAATCCAAATTTCGAACTCATAAAAAATTATATGCAAATAAGATGCAACGGTCTTGATATTATTTAAAATTGGAACCAGTTTTGCAAAAAACGGTTTTAATATTCTCACGTTAACGTATTTTTTATGAAAATTTCTAATGAGGGTTTAATTTGAAGAACTCTTTGGGGTTTGATTTCGGTGACTTTTTTTTATGATTTTTTCTCAGTTTTATTGTTTGTGAAAACAAAGTCTCGTAACACGGTTGTCGCAAAAAATAATTACTATGTTGATTTATGCACGTTAACTTTACATAAATTTCTTCCTTATTAATTTTTTTTTCATAAAATATGAATCCCTCTTCTTTCTTGGCAATAAAAGTATTACATGTGTTTTTATTTAGTATACTTCGTATAAGTAATAAGATAGTAAGATATTTGAAAAAATTGTTTTTTAAACAAAATACATATTTATACCTATTTTTATACTCTTTGTATGTAATAAGTATTTTTAGATTAAAATTGTAGTACAAAATTAAAAATAAATGTCTAATCCTCTGAATTGAATAGTTTAGTTACTTAGACTAAAACATATCTGCCATAATTAAAAAATAACGAATTTAAAAATCGAAACACTTCCTTGAATCGCATGGTCTTATTTTTTAACGCAGTGATATCACAGACAAAAGAAGACCGCATCTCCTTTTATGCCAAAGAAATAAATTATAATATCCTTAGGGGAGATTTTTACCGTTAATTCTAATCTACATGAAAAAAAAAACCTTTAAAAAAACCCGCGGATGTCTGTGGGAACAGGGCATCTTAAAAAACCTTACGCAGGAAGCGTACGGTAAGTGTAAATATCTCGGTTGACATTGAAGTTTTATGACGGATATTTATTTGAAAGATTTATATCAGTGGGCCCTTAGGACCCTTCGTTTTTAATTACCTATGTTTTCGTTAATTTACGAGATATTAAGTAGTGTATTCAAATACAAATTAAATTTATAGTAATTTTATAGTCGCTTATATATCTAGATAATTTAATAAGATACTTAAGCAAAAGTGTAACAAAAGTAATAAGTGCTTGGTACCTAATGAAGGTACCAACTCTCCAGAATATTCTCATGCAATGCAAAAGTATAATCTATGTTTAATAGTGTTTAATAGCGACCGGAACTAGCTAATATATTTGTTACAAGCAGTTATTCTCAAAGTAATCATCGGAAAGATTGATTTAAAAATAAATTGATTACCGCATTGCCTTAACATATAATCGTTTTTATTTAAAATACATTTATAGTTATAAGATGTAATTTCGAATATTAGCTAAAGTACTTCGTAGCTGTAATGATAAAGAAAATCCTATGAAGCGAATGAACTTTGACGATCGCTGTCCAAAAATAAGCGACCCTTAATTTTTTTACATCCGATGATCCCGTAGTGTGTTTATAAAAACACATGCACATTTTTTATGTACGCATCTCCGATCAAGGTGTGCGCATTGTGCAAGGGACATCTTGTACTTTTTAATAATTCTCCAAGTGCATTTTTTATATGCGATCAATTTTTTTTTAATTTCTCACGCAGAGTACCATTGTAAAGAAGATCTGTGGGTAGATATATCTGATTGTATTGTTAGTCGCATTCGAGTGGAATTAATTGTTTATTGATAGAAATGTTGCATCATTTCAAATACAAGCTTATAACTTTGTTTAAAATTTAGCCATGCGAAAATGAAATAAATATAATTTATATTTTAATTAAAAGCACTTATGTCAAAAATATAACTTAATGCATGAATATAACGTGTGTATCATTTATTAAAAAAAAACTTGTAAATCTAAACGAATTAATCAAATTATTATTAAAACCCGAAACGGAACACCGTTGCTTTTGTTTGAATTAAAAAAGACAAAAAAAACAGCGATAATATTCAACCATTAACGTATACAATTGCATAACAGTTATGATTCCCGCATATTCATTACTTTATAAAAACTGTAATTTAATATAAACGAGACAAAATCCGGCCAATATAAAAACATCATGAAAAACAGCCTGGGGGCTACTGGATGACAAAAAATTAAAAGGGGTAATGTAATAAAACAATGCAAAAAATGTTGCCCTATTATTGGGCTCGGAACAAGCGGTTAATTTCGTTAAAATGGATTTATGTGTTTGGCGACACGTTCGTTTGCATATAATGCTAATTGTATTCTAAAAGTTCTAAAATTTTTATTTTTATTTTCTATTTTTTATTTTTGCTTAAATGAACTAAAATTAAAATTGTATATTTAAAATATTTTTTTTTACTAAATGTAAAACAAATATATTTTTTTCTACCCGTCATATTTAATAATAAAATATTAAAAAAGTACCTAGGCGATAATTAGTAAAAAAAGTTGTTTTTTTTATTTAAATTTTCAGGAAAGGTAAACCATATATATAAACTTAAATCGTATACGTATCCGAGATACACAAAAAAAATATTCACGATGAATAATATAAATGTACAAAAATGGTGGCAGGAATGCTAGCATAATTTCCCCGTTGAATCGCAATTCCAATTCTCTGGTCGAAAAATGTACCATCTCTTCTTTCACCAAGGCAGACAACTAAGCCACCTTGGGTGTTATAATTTATGTATATTCATCGTAATCGTAATCGTAACAGCCTGTGAATGTCCCACTGCTGGGCTAAGGCCTCCTCTCCCTTTTTGAGGAGAAGGTTTGGAGCATATTCCACCACGCTGCTCCAGTGCGGGTTGATGGAATACACATGTGGCAGAATTTCAGTGAAATTAGACACATGCAGGTTTCCTCACGATGTTTTCCTTCACCGTAAAGCGCGAGATGAATTATAATTACAAATTAAGCACATGAAAATTCAGTGGTGCTTGCCCGGGTTTGAGCCCACGATCATCGGTTAAGATTCACGCGTTCTTACCACTAGGCCATCTCGGCTTTGTATATTCATACAAAGACATATATATACAGGTATGAATTGGTGAAGACATGATGAAAAAGAGTAACTACCGAGTTTCTTGTTAGTTTTATCTCTGTATACACATAAAACCGATGATAACTTTAAGTTTCTCATGTAAAACGACGATCCAAAACTGCTTGTAATTAAATTTTAATTAATTATACTTTTTAATTTGATTTGAATTCTAAACTTTAAAGCCATAAAAGTAACGTCATGTCTGCTATCCTTCCATCATAGTTAAAACGCCTACACTGAAGGCGTTAATTTTCGTTATGTATTTTGGATGAACACCTTGATATTTTCAATACAATACGTAGTCATTTCGCCATCTCAATGAGAATGACACGATCTTTAGCCTGCTATCCTATAACCTTAGATGCTCAACATTCAACCCTTTCACTGCTCGATGTGTCAATTGGTTGGTCGCTTAAATAGCATGAGCTTGTGAGCATTGTTCTTATAAACAATGGATTTAATATGCATAAAATAATTAATTATTATAATTTAAAACGCTAAGAATATTTATTTATTAATATTGCTACGAAGAAATTTGGAATGCATACAACACATTTAATAAATGATATTTGTTTTTAATCTGTACTTATAAATGAGGAGACGTTTTACCTTACTGAAAAAAAAAACTACTGAATCCATATACATAAAATTTATAACAGAAGATGTAGCGCGTTTGGCGAAGATTTTAGTATATACACATATAACATTATCGCTTGCTGTAAATTTAGATAGACGTAACAAGCGTGATTTTCTTGTATTTTCATATGAAGGAAATAATAATAATAATAATTGGACATTTTTCACAATATATGCGAACTTATTTTTAAAGCCTCATAAAAGTATTTAAGTCGCCTAGCGATATAAAAGACGAAGTCGGTGATTACAATATCTAATCTAAGCACCAAATCATGAGTATGTTAAATAAACTTTAAGACATTTTTCATGGGCAACACGTAACGACTTCATTATTTTCAGGTCACATTATATTTATTTTAAAACGATGACATATAGCGAGTAAAACATAATAAACAATTGTAAAGAATATATTTAAATCTAACAGTTGCCATGTTTACAAGTAACCACGGCAGGCATGGACAGTTACAATAACCGTTTCAACTTAAAGATAATGTTAATTGGAGTACCTACTTAGTTTTTTAAGAATTATTTAACAAAACAATGGTTTCATACAATTCACAAGTCAACATCATAAATACGTTTTAAGTAATTCAATATTAGAGATTTAAATTTTGCAATCATATTTGAAAATATGTCAAAATCCAAATGATTATGTAAATAAGTTTATTGATTCATTATTTTCTTTATAGGAGAATAAAGACGTAAGTTTGATTTGATTGTATAAAACTAGTACAATAAATATACTCTCCATTTAAATCTACAAAAGAACGGTATGACGAAGCAGATGCAAAACAAACTCACTAACGAACAGCGATCGAAGGACATAAATTATTTAAATTTGACTTGTAATACTGTATGGGTGACACAGGATATGCATAAAAGGGTTAGAAAAAACCTGGGGGTGACATTTTTTTGTACATTCGCGAGGGTCATACATTGGACAGCATTCGTTATGGTAATAGAAAATTTTATATTAAGAATAATTTTCGCACGATCATTGAAAATATTAGCCTGCGTTGTAAATTACAATCTATTCTACATAATTTTCAATTGAATTAATATTGCATCATCACTTTAAATATCACGTTTTGTCTCTCTTTCTCGAGTAACAAAAAAAACATCATTATTTTTAATAATTATACATTATAACTAAAAAATAAGCTATTTGGTAAATGTGATAATGAGTATTTTAACGTTGAATTGATAATTATACATATTTTGAAAAAAGAACAATGTTTGCTTTTACTTTCAAACCATACAAATTCTGTGAAAACTGCTATTATACCTCACAAATCAAACCAAATAATCCATTGCGAATTCATGTATAGAGCTACCGGTCGAACTTTACTTATAGTCGGCGCCCCTTTACCTCGGGGTATCTTGTATTTTTTATATATAACAGACATTATCTGTGCTCATGACGTTGTTAAAAAATGTGACCAGGTGTAAAAAAATGGAGATATTGTCTGCTAGGTACAAACCCTTGCGGACAATAGCAGCGTAATCCTTTACGGGAATCCGCGACTTCTCCTGACATATGTTACGCATGGACCAATCTTTTGTGACTTTTTTCGCGAAAGGGTAATACTTGTTGTACTTCCTTGGGTATTGTGACGGACTTTATATGAGTCGAGACTTGGTATCACTTTAATTGTAAAAAATGTTTTTCTGCTTAAACTTAATCTTAAGATTACAAATAGTACGCAATTAATACAATATACTAAAGAATATGACAAAGATGTGCTTGGGAATTTATTTTAATTGGAAAACAAGAGAAACATTTAACAATTAATACAATATTGCAAAAATTGTTTTAGTATTGCTACTTCAGTATATAAATTTTATTAAATAACGTCTGAAACCTATATATGTATGAATATAGTATAAAAATTTTGCCTTATAAATTATTAACTTCAATTCATTCAGTTTTGAAACAAAAAAATACGTCGTACGCCATAAACGCGTACGATGGCGATACGGTGGTGGAGACCAGCACTGCGCAGGATATATTATAGCGCAGATGTCTATGCGGAAACTCTGGTGCAGTGATGCCTGGCTCTCATAACCCAATAGGCCAGCAATTCGACACAGATGCGAATTTACGACCAAATGCTTTGCGTGCTTTCCGTGACGAAGTGTAACCACAACTATCTTCCAAACCTCGAGCTGCGATTGAGAATTTCCAGACACGTCAGGAAAACCTAACTTTAATTGATATATCCTGAGTTCAATCGCATATAACAAGAACATTACACATAGTAACTTTTTTTTAATTCGTATAAATATTCTTTATATCGTTTTTAATTATAATTTAAAAATATATATTTTAAGATTCCTCTCCATAAACAATGGGTCGCCCAACACACGTGTCCGCTTAGTATTATCGATTGTGCTTATATTGTCATCATTGTCCTCTTGTCCATGCGGGCGCGGGCGTAAGAGTTATCGTGACGTCATGGCACATTGCGTTTTTGTATCCCGATTACGATACCACTGTTTGGACTTTGGTTATCTAATATTTTTAATTATTTTTTAACACTTCGATTATATATTATATGTAAATTTTATTCTATGTTTAGTTGTAGGGTTAAGGATATAAACCATAAATCATATAATGAAATATAATGTAGCATTTAAAAATCGAAACGTAATTTTTATTCGGTAATTAAATGAATAAGACGGGATTATGTGAGTATCTACATAATTACGAAACTAGTTCTGATCGAATCTAACAATCAAAGCACTTATTCTAATAATTAAAAAATTGCAATAAAAATAATGTATATTGACGATTTTTTCCCACACAAACGAATATTTACTGACAAACAACAAGACAGACAGATGTGTTTCGATGATAAAGAAGATTCCTTAAAAAGTTACCCTGAGAACTTCGCTAATCCTCACCTATGACCCCAGGCCATTTATACCCTGGACCGTTAAAAAAATAAATTACACAGCCAAAGAAAAGAGATCATTGTTTGCAATAAAAAGTTAGGAGTAAAGTTACCTTCCAATTTGAATAAGTTTTTTACTTACGAGGGGTGAGTACAAAAAGTTTTGCCCCACACTTTAAGTCCGTGTGTGATTTTTTTAAGACGGGGGCACTAAAAAGCGAAATATGCATAGTATTGCAAATTGGTTTTGGTCAATATTCTCACGATCACATCTGCTCTCAGTAATATTAGTGTAATATTTTAACAGACAAGTAATAAAATAAAATCTTCAACTGCATTATTATAATTTTTTTGTCTCGTCAATTGGCAAGTTATATTATTATCATTAATGTTTATTTTTATTCAATATAATGAAAACAAATACACTTGCCATACCTAATATATTTTTACTTACATCGTTGGTTGCTTGGAAGAGATCGTTATGTAGCGATAAGGTTGCCAAAATTGTATGCTACTTTTATTTAGACTGTATCCATGTTTTGTATTTTTTTTTCTCTTTGTGGTATACAATAAAGTATAAAGTATGTAAAGTAAAGTATATTTTGCAGCTCAAATCGTGACAAATATATAAGTATGTATTTAATTGTTAATATAATTTAGTTTCGATTGATGATGTCCTCCTGACCGATTTCGGCCATGGTGACCAATCTCAAAAGAGATTAGCCCACTGAACAGGATATTTTTTAGTGCACAGGTGTGTGCGCAAAAACAGATGCACTCTCTGAGAGTATACTCTCAATCTTATAATCCGGTGGGACGGGAATCCGAAGCGATCGGAAAGAGTTCAGGCGCAGGACCAACGTCTTAACGTTCTTTTCGAGGCACGGGAGTGTACAACTTTAGATTTTTCAGTATTACCACTGGATTGCGATCTTTTACAATATAATATACCCATAACATTATATCAAGTTATTTACATAAGTTGTGGGTTACAACTTAGGTAAATAAAAAATCGAATATAACTAAAGTTTTTATTCTCTTAAAAAATATTTAACTTTTTTACAGGTAAAATGTTAATACAAAATAAATTAAGAAGCACGTACAAAGCAGTTCCCCTCCCCTCATACACCACGAGATCCGTGTCGGACCAACACTGTTATCTCTTATCACGCTGCCTATTTACATTCGAGGAAATGCACGATGCGGGCCAACACCGTTCCCGTGTTGCTGATATCGGATAGAATGGACCTTGTAGTATCTATACCTATAGATGTGGACATGATAATAAAATATAAAAAGTTATATTAATGTTATAAAAAATAATAATAAAATAACTATACTTATCGAGGGTTTTTCAGGACTTTGATATCGTCAATTATTCACAAGATCATGTTAAAATTAACCATATACATCGAGTATATAAAATTAAATATAATATAATGATCCATGTACGAAGTTCAAGAAATACTAAGTAAAGGCTGTTTTTATCATCTTAATAATCTTGTACAGAATAATAAATTGTCTAATAATGTTTTTTTTTATAATATAACCTTTCAATGTACTTGACCAATTTAAAATGCTCTCTATTAATATGTAGTAATGAGAGAAAGTCTGTTCATTGGTTTTTCTTTTCAATCACGAGATAAATTATGGATAGAAATTAAGCACGAAAATTCAGTATTACTTGTCAGGATTTGAACCTGCAATCGTCGGTTAAGATTATATGGTGGCCTATTTTCTTAGTAGCCTTAGTAGTTTGTCTTTAGCCATTTACAGTGGCCTTTAATATAATATATTTAAAATATGTATTACAAATCAGCGAAACGAACCTGAAACCAATTGCATATATTAATTAATAAAATGTAAATGTTAAAGATTTAAATAAAGCTGTCAATAGATAAATAAGAAACGTTCTCGACGATTTTAATATTTTTAGGTAAAACCGCACCGTCAATAGGACGTCGCTGTCATTTGATCGCACGTATTCGAATTACCGTTCATTATAACGAGTGAAAATAAAAGATTTTTCATACGGGGAACGGTGCGCGTACGCAGATGCTTTGTCCTCTTTTTATGATTCATTGAAATTCTCGATACCGTTATATGTACAAAACATTTTTTAAGCGTGATAGATCAATTTGTTGACAGATGCTATGGCTTTGAATGCTTAAATATAGTATTATTGATGACCAATCAGAAAAAAAACGCCATAAATGTATTAGATTACAGTGAAACTTTCTTTATATCGCAAGTTTTATATCGTTTTTACTTATTTTTTACTTTAAAAGCTAATCTAATACATGCAAAGATAAGTGGGGCATTCGAATATAATAATTATGTAGTAAAAGTAAGATAATGAATAAAATAATAGCTGAGTTGTAAAAATTATAAATTAATCGTCAGTATTATCGAAATTCTCTCTAACAACGTATTTATATTATCAATAAATCAGAAATTACCTAAACCCACAAACATTATAAATAAATTCATTGCACTTAATGTACGCTTAGCCCACTACTTAATGCAATACAAAGTTAATTAATAATACTTGTAGCTCGAAACATCTCAGCATTGACCCTTGGATAGAGTGCGCGGGCGCAGTGAGTCATGAGTCTATCAAATTTTAATAGATGCATTGCAAAATTGTACGCGTAGGAAGCACGGTTCAAATTGTACGCTTGTACTTTTCGAGAATCGAAACGAACTAGTAATTAAAGAAAGTTTTGATTTAATTATTACATTAATTGCAGGATTATTTAAGAATGTGTGAACTATATATGTGAACAAAATTTATATAGTGGTAAGCTATCATACGTATTATATTCTTCTTTCTTATTTTATAAATATATAAGAAGGCAGACGGGAAAATAGACCTGATAGCAAGTTGTTATCTCCACATAGACATGGGCACTGTAAGAAGAAAAAACTTCAGGCTTTCACAATACCTTCCTAAGTACTTACTGCAACTCAGTGAATGAGAAAATAAAATAAGCCATGAAAACGTTAAAACTTTTGGGTTGAATATTTTGTAATAAAATACCTTATATTATTTGATGTTTAACTTTATAATTTTGTGGAATATTTTTAATATTTTACATATGTATTATGTACACAAAAATGTAGATTTTTAATTCCCAATAAATCCATGATGGTAATCCATCTATGTTGACATATCCCAATAACTCTTATAAATATTTTTTTATTTTATATATTATTTTTCGACCTAAGCATAATTTGGTGCTCATAGTAAATATTCTAATAAGATATTTGACATCTTATTTGAAATAATATATTTTCTGAAACTTACCGATACATCATAAACTACAAACAATAATTTATTAATCGCATCTCGTGTAACGCCTTTACTTTCGTATCTCATGCAAATTCGTCCGACTGACAATGAGCCATTTATGTCTAAATACAAAGTTATACGTACTATCAAAAACCGAACTAAACAATCATAATTGTTAAGACTTTAAAGTGCAAAATCCTTTGGCACTAATGTTTATTGAATTACATAAATATCATGGTGATAATATTCATATTATTATGCAAATGCGTTCGAGACGGATGGACAGACGTAGTTAGAACAATAATGGGCGTGGGTTGGATTAACTCATTATAGTGTAGTTAGCATCGCCTGGACTAGCGCCTTGACCGATATACATTTTGAGTGGATGTAAAGGTTGTGGGAACATTCACGAAATGCTTACTACATTCCGCACAGAAGAGTCGCTTGCATCTTATTGTTTGAGATTCCAAACATTATAATTAGCTAAATACAGACATTGTAATGTATAATATGTTAGGGCTTATTTAATACATTCGCTTAGTGGTAAATAGGTTATACCTTTAAGGTTATATATTGTCGAACAAATGCTATTTACTAGTAATTCGGGTTGGTACAAGTTTCATTTGGGTGTATTGTATTGGGTATGTACCAAATGAGTAAGTGATCATGATTACAGGCACAAGGGACATAACAATATTGTTTGGTGGCTGTGATTGTAAGGTCTATGAGGGGAGATTACTCATCAATTAGCCCTTACAAATAGACCTTAAAACATAAATCTACAACAAATTGCAGGCACAAGGGACATCACAATATTGTTTGGTGGCTGTGATTGTAAGGTCTATGAGCGAAGATTACTTATCAGTTAGCCCTTACAAATAGACCTTAAAACATAAATCTACAACAAATTACAGGCACAAGGGACATGACATCTTAGTTCTCAAGGTTGGTGGCGCATTGGTGATGTAAGCGATGGTTAACATTTCTTACAATGCCAATGGGCGTTGGTGACCTAAGTGGTCATCAGGTGGCCCATATGCTCGTCTGCCTTCCTATTCTATAAAAAAAACACCAGTCTTAAGGATCATAATCTAATCGAACGATACAAATTGTATTTTTTTAATATCTAATAATATACAATAGTGCATTAATGAAACCTAGTATATCTATAATATTGAAATGATGTGCAACAGCGTATGACACGATTCCAGGTTGTCGTTCCGACGGGACATCCTGATAACACTGCGTCCGCGGTATACTGCGGGACAAAGTAACAACTCATTCGCAAAATAAAAATATACCACAGAATCATAAAATATAGTTCGAAATTTCTTTTTTATTTATTGCAAATTAATAAAAACATACATAAAAATATTTATTCGTATATTCGAAATTATTTCGAATGTTATAAATATGTATATATTTTCGATTTTATAAGACATCTTGTCAATATTTTACATTATTACAAAGCCTTATAAGTTTCCTTTCGTATACAACCTGCATAGCACTTGGATAATGACACAACCAATACCTTGTTGTTAGCAATTACCTCATTATAAGCAATTACGGTTAATGTCATTTGCCATCCGCAGTGTTACGTAACAAGTTGTAAATGTTGTTTTTAACAAAAACTCATGCTAACAGGTGAGATGTTAAAGAAGTATAGAAGATACTCTTGTACCGTAGTTTGCCTGGTCTTAAAAAAAAGACAGACGAAGGTTATCAGTATTAATACTAATATTAAATTTTCAAGTATGTAATAGAATATAATACAAGAAAAAATAGAAACACAATAACTGTGTGTCTAAAATGTCGTGACCTTGCAATGTTTTCTTAACCTTATTAAGTAAATTTGTAAGCTAAACTAAGCTGTATGTAGTTGAATAATAAATATAAACTGTATCAACTTAGTTACTCTAACTTAATATAAATTAGTAATACTTACAATTTTATTTAAATTTGAAATACATTTACAATTATTTGTCTAGACTTGCAAAGCATTTTTTTAGATAAAGGTTGCATTATACATCTTTAAGAACATCTTCATATAATACCGAATATTCGAGATAATAGGATAGAGATAGCGGAGTGATCTTCACCCCATCACCATCTTGAAGGCAAGGTTGGATAAAATTCCAACTATTGTCTTAAGATATAAGGTAATCAGACAAGACTATTTGCAATACCAATAAGATGATATTATATTTAACTTTTAATACCCAACAAAATTTCCAATTTGCAATAGACTGATATTACAATATTAGTATTTTACTTGTAATTTACAAGCAAAATTCTATTACCTAAAAATTTGTCCTACAAAGCCTACACAAAGCCGGTAACATTGTAGAATTTATTTATTTTTAAATTAAAGCAATAATATTATTTACACATACACAATTTTTGTCCCGCAGTGCATAGATATAATGGTGCGACCATTGGCGCGCGGTCGCCAGCAATTACCCTATTGGCAGCAATTGTTGTGCGACGCGACGCTGCCCGGCGTCCTGCTTATCAATTTCATTGCTTGTTAGAACGTTTGTTATCATCCGCATTGCCTTGTAACATTCCAATAAGAATTATTTCTTTTGATATAAACTTAAATAACTTTCAAAAGTAAAATCTTAAAGCAAAATTTCGATGTATCTCATCAATATGTAACGTTTAAGGGAATAGACAGCCTGACGGAAAATGGCTTGATTTCTCATTTAAAAAGAACTAGATATTGTCTGGCATGTATTACAATGCCTCTATAATTTGTAAGCATTAATCCGATACGACTTGCGCACTATCTATTGTATATTAATGGTACTAAGCCAGAAACCTTCACGCGAGTGCCAACAACTGTACAAAGATTTAACTGAACCGTTAACAATGCGGGAACGCATATAATACGTACCGTAACAAGCACTTATTATAATACGGATATTTAAAATATTATAGATATACAAAAATAAACCTTCAGGCTTTTTATTATAATTTCTATACAATGCTATTTTTTATTTTTAGCATGTATTCTTAAGCTATTTTGTGCATAAAACATAAAATATAACGTTGCAGTAAAGTTGAATGTTGTATTCTTGGAATTTATTTGAAATTAAAAATAACTTTTGAAAACCCACGCATCGTTCTTATTTTTTCATCGAGATAATATACTGTATTCATAGAACTAGCGAAAGACTTTTTAAAAGAACAGTAGTGTTCAAAAGCGGTCAAGTAGTACACATTCAATGTCATCTATTTAAGGGAAGCGTACGAGTTATACATACGTATCCTACGGCTTCATAATTTATTTTTATTTTTTTATATTAATATAATATAGTTTGGTTATTAAAATACTATACTATGAACACTGCTTAACATCAATATAATCTATTAAAAAAAAAAAAACTTTTTTATGGTGTGAGAAAAATTATTATTTTCTTTTTTTTAATATAATAGAACGCAGGTGGCTAGAATGTATCTTAACATTATTTGATCTCATACGAAATGTATTTATGTGTTACTAATAATTAAGCGCCTTTTTGTGCAAAGAATACGGGCCAGCCGCAGCATCATCTTGAGTAAGAAAGCAAGCAGACTAGACTATCCATATGCAGCGCGTTTGTGCATGCTCCGAGCAGGAATTTAAATTTTTAAGTGTCTATTTTTAAAGTTAACAGTATTTTTTTTTCTAATTTAATGTATTTGAGGCTTAAGTAATAAATGAATTTTTATATATAAAAGTTTCTTGAAGAATAACAATTAGACTATAAGTAATTACAAAAATAAATAAGAATAAGTAAAGAACGTGCATAAGGAGCGTCCGAGTAGCTTACGGAGCCCTTACCTCGTACGTGCCCCTACTGCAAGCCATACGTCACGCCAAACAACTATTACCCAATATAAATTATTGTTTATCTTTTCATATGAAGTTATACTTTTCGTTATCTTTATTTGGCAAATTATTATTTTACATAGAAGTTAAATAAAACATCAAAACTATATTCAAAGCTATTAATTGTTTTTTCGATAACATTTTGAGTGAAATGCAGTTTCATTTATGTGAGATACCGACCCATTACCTACATAATATCTAATACACGAATCTTATCTTATTTGTATAAATGAAAAGTAATTGTTCAACACCAAAAATAATTTCATTAACAATGTGCAGTGATGCAGAACACAGGCGATAATATGTAATCCGCTGTCCGGTAATCTATCTAAATTAAATAGTGATTACGTATCAAAAGTTAATTCCTGATATATTCCTATAGGATTCAATATTAATCTGGATTATGGAACTATTATCAGATATATAAGAGAGATTCGAAATGTCCTTTTTTCACTTTTTTATCACTTGATTTTCACAAAAAAAGATGGTGAGCCACCACCGCTTAAGACATTGGTGGTGTCGATTGTAATCACTCCTTACATCGCTAATGCACCAGCAACCTTGGGATTTAAGATGCTAAGTCCCTTTTGTCTGTAAGTTACAGTGGCGCTCTAGCACTTTAAACTGAAAAACAATAATACTAAGTTTTGGTGCTTGGTGGTGATAAGTGGGTGGTACCTAATTATTTATCTTTTTATTACGAATAGAAACACAAAATTAAGTTTGTTATAGATATTTAGAGTGACCAGACGTTTGCGAATAAAGAGAGTATGATACTTGTATGTCTTATTTCACAAATATTGTGATACGGAAACTGTTATTATTGTATTGTTCTTCGCATCGGCTTCGCAAGGGGCAATTGTGGATGGAGTTTAAGTAACAATATACTAAAAGTAAAACACATAAGCTCTACGTCCTTTTGACGTAGTGCTTATTCAAATATCGAAGGATCTTTGAATGATAAAATCAGAAATGAAATTATTTGGAGATGGCCCGGAATTAGTGATATAGCTTACAGGATTAATAAACTGGAGTGGCAGTGTTGTGGTCAAGTATGTCGAAGCACAGACAGAAGACAGACGACCGATGGAGTGGAAACCATAGATGGTGAAGCGCAGAAGGTGTTGGCAGTGGACATCAGAGATTTACGATCTGATTGTGATGATGACGTTGAAGCCAAGTTAACGTGCCTTACTACTTTTACCAAATTAAATATTGATATACTAACTAACCTTTCTTGGAGAAATTCAAATAATAATCGAATTATAAAATCCATATTAAAATCCAATGGTTATAGAATAGAAGAAGTTAGTGAACAAAGAGATATTATTACGTACTATTTAAAGATTAAAACTGAAATAAATCATATAATATAATGATAATTTAAAATCATAGGAATAAAAAGACAATGCGAAAATTTAATTAGATCAAACAAAACTCACACGAAGACCTTAATTCTACCACGAAGATTACCTTAAAAGTCAACCGTGTGTATAACCGACTGCGTCTAATGAAAATGTACGACTCTTTGATAACCTGTTTTGGTGCGAGACGCTGCGTCTCCGCAAATTGGCTCGAAGACTTCATACAGGGATGACCAAAAAACTTTCTATATTTAAAAAACGAAAAAAACAAAAATATTGTATTTTCAAAAATAGACATTGAGAAACGTCTTTATTATGCACTGAAATTTATATATTTTAAGTGTTGCCCATTGCGAGTAAACTTTGCAAGACAACGTCTGCAATCTATAAGCATACAACGTGTTATATTTTATTGCTTTTTCTTTGTTTTACTCATCTTTCAAATTTTGAAGATATTTTTGAGTCAGCCTGTATTAACAACTATTGTCCGTTCTTGTTTGGCCAAATGAGAATGTTTCGTTGGTCATGATGAAACTGTTGTTTATGTAAAACGATGACGCTTATATGTAACTTAACTTATATATTAACATGGAAAGACAAGTAACGAATTTAAACAATTGTTTGTTAATAAATTCAATTACTGTATTTATTCATACAATATAGATTTACCAATTATAATATAATACATATTTATTTATTAACTTAAACAATAAAACTTTAAACAATTGAAACACGCTTTTTTATAATTACTAAAATTGTAAGGTGTTTGAAAATAGTTTATTTGAATTTGAAAATAGCTTTAACTTTTTATCGCTAGCTATTCTACTAAGGGCATGAAAATGTAAATGAAATGCATGGTACTTTTGATTATCTCCCACTATTTGTTGGATTTGTAATAAAAAAACCTTGTTCCTACAATCGTGTATTTACTTTTTAATTAATTATATTTTATAGTATCTATATACAAGTAATTGTATTGTAAACGGTTCGCATAACACGAATTAATACAGATTTTAATAGTTTATCATTTAATAATATGTCAACATAAAAAAATTGTTTCAAAATGTTTAAATATATTACAATTAAATGAGTATTGAATATAATGTTTAAATTGATTTATCTACTAAAATAAACTTTAAAATTTATACTTTTCTCCAATGACTGAGACGTATAGAAATAAACTTCGCCTTAGTGAAATTATTACTGATACGATTGACGTATAAACGTTTTGAACAAGGAGAATTAAAAAATATATTTAATAACAACTATATAGTCGGTTAAGCCGAGATGGCCTAGTGGTAAGAACGCGTGAATCTTAACCGATGATCGTGGGTTCAAACCCGGGCAAGCACCACTGAATTTTCATGTGCTTTAATTGTGTTTATAATTCATCTCGTGCTTAACGGTGAAGGAAAACATCGTGAGGAAACCTGCATGTGTCTAATTTCATTGAAATTCTGCCACATGTGTATTCTACCAACCCGCATTGGAGCAGCGTGGTGGAATAAGCTCCAAACCTTCTCCTCAAAAGGGAGAGGAGGCCTTAGCCCAGCAGTGGGACATTAACAGGCTGTTACTGTTACTGTATATAGTCGGTTATACAAAAATCATAGAAAATAAATATCGATAAAATGTTATGATAACGGTTACAAAATTGCGTTTCATTTCGGTAAGTAATAAATTTTAAATTTAGAATTATCTTACACATGTACATACCTTTTTGTGCATCTTTTGGAACAAATATGTTTATCGATATATATATGATAGTAATATATGATTTTTCTTTACGTTGTAATTAGCTTTTCTGACTGCCTCGTTGGTCTAGTGGCTCGATGTGAGGCCGCAGACCCGGAGGTCCTGGGTTCAATTCCCAGGTCGGGCCAATAAAAAGTTATTGGGTTTTCTGTCAGAAAATTTCTCAGTAGCAGCCCGGAGTCTGGAAGTTGGAAGTGTGTACACTCCCGTGCCTCGGAAAGCACGTAAAGCCGTTGGTCCTGCGCCTGAACTCTTTCCGGTCGTGTCGGATTGCCGTCCCATCGGATTATGAGAGTTAGGGAATAGAGAGTGCACCTGTGTTTGCGCACACACCTGTGCACTAAAATAACCAGTACGTAGTTGGCTAATCTCTCTTGAGATTGGCCACCGTGGCCGAAATCGGTCTGGAGGACATTATTATTATTATTATTATTATTAATTAGCTTTTATTTGTACATTTTTGCCTGCTCGTATACTGTTATATATCTCTTCAAACGTGCATACCATGTTAACACTTATATATTATATACAATACTATACTAAATAATTAAGCATTTACTTAAGATATATATGTATTGCATATATAAAATTTAAAATTAACAAAGAAAATAATTAAAACAAAATATTTAAAGGCAATATTTCTAACAAATTGTGTATTTGGTTGTACGTGTAGAGATGTTCAGAGACCATCGCCCAGTAGATGGCGTTAGTGATTTATTGCTAATGCGAGAAAGAGAAAACGCTCGTAAATAGCTGCCTTCGAACGTTTATAGCGTGTTGTCGGAGTCCGCAATTATATCATGTGTAAAATTTACGTATTCCGTGGTTAGATAGTTCAGATTTGTGGATAATAAAATTAAAATTAAACGCAAACGTACTTTATTTAAGCTTGAAAAAACCTTTTAAAATATTTTTTTTTAAACTAAGGTCATAAGCGTTTGTGAATTCTATTGAGAAGTTGCGACAAAATGACTTCCCTTAACTTAACTGTTTATAAAAAAAAATATATAATGATAATATTATGGGACATTATTGACACACGGCCATCTGATCCCAAACTAAGCAGAGCTTGTACTATAGAAAACCAGACAACTGATATACTACATATACTACTCTTCTTCTTTTGTAAATACATACATTATATAGATAATTACACCTAGACTCAGGACAAACAGACATGTTCATGTACACAAATTTTTGTCCTGGGTGGGAATCGAACCCACAACCTTCGGCGTGAAAGGCAAGCATACACCAACCACGTCAACCGGCCCGTATAAATTATTACTTACAATTACAGTTATATTTATAAAATGTCTTATACCCATCCAATATAATCTTAAATTCTTTAAACGTGCAAATAACAAATTAGTAAGATGTTAAGGGATTTTTTACGCACGAAAAATCCGTTATAATAAAACTTATTGAATTGGTGATGTTAGATAACTCATCCTTATCAACGACTGCTAGTCTAGGAGTCCTGTAGTGTTAGTGTGTGTAAAGTGTATGAATTATTACCTCTAAAATAAGGCTCTAAAGAACTAAGTAACTTCTAGTCTAATCGTCGTTTTTCGGAATTAAAATAAATGTAAGCCGGTTCAAACCGGAATGTGGTGTGTAATTAAGTGTGTGAATAAATAATAAACAAGTTTTTATTCGAATTTCAAAATAAGAATGAAATAAAGTAAGTACAATGAAAGTTTTGCTCAGCGAATAGATAATAATAACAAATCTTATTCATCTCAATTTCTACCAATCGAATAACGCTTCCAGAAAATTCCAGAGTCGTTAACCAGCCACGATCGTACAAAAGCCAAACGGCGTATACTTCAAATGAGACTATCTAATGAAGCGTAACTTCAAATACGATAAATTTCGCCAACCCATAGCAGTGACATAACAAAGCCCTGGCTTCGTGTATGAAGATCGTGTTGGACGGTCGGACCCTCTCACGCCGTGCATACTTTATGCAGCCGGTTAGGTGATGGAAGGATGATAGATATGGATCTTTAAGATTAAGTAACGTTGGGGATGGCCATTAGTTTTAAATTAATCTATACATATATAAAATGTTTTCTTAGAAAAATTCATAATAGGAAATATTGTTTCGGAAGCCCAATAAGTCAAATTTTTAAATATCGAATGCTTATTTTTATATTTTATTATACAAAATATAGCAAAAACATTCAAATATTTATAAATCCTAAACATTTATTTTCATGAGATCATTTGTAACATTGTCTAATACTGAAGTAAATATGACATTCAAAGTCCTATTTTTTAATAAATATCTATTACATTTATAACATTTAGACAATTTTCACATACGTTGATGTTCGTGGGAGAGATGAAGGCTGTCACGAATTCGAGACACGAAACACTTATACGTTCGAACATATTATGTATTTTAAACATAATACACGTTTAACCAATAGCCGTATAAAAAAGTTAACACACATTGACATAAATAGAACACTACGTTAGAACCATACCAAAATTTGCACTCAAATTATACCTACATCTCGCAAATTCACGAACCAATTAAAACTTGATACAATTCGAAAAGATAAATACATTAACTAAACTACGTCAGTACAATAATCGTTTCCGTTAAGGCTTTATTTCATAAGAGAGTAAGCGGTCCGTGGGATCGCAGCATCAGTAGATGCCCTCATTCAGGAGATGAGGGATGTCACGACCAAAGAACACGGAGGCACCGCTGGTCTTTAAACAGTTATTTCTTGATGAAATATTGTCTTATTCTTGAATAGTAAAAGTTTATTTAATAGCTTAAATTTTAAGAATCGAATAATATCTATCACTATATAACTGTTAGTGATAACGATGTAAAATTATTACATTTAAAAAAAGACTATACTAATTTATGTATTATGTCATATAAAATATTAATTTAGTAAAATATTAAGATGGAAAATGAATTGTAATACCTATATAATTACAAAAATACACCATATATTCGCCGCCAGCAATACTTCCTTTTGGTGTGTTCTTCGTTGTGTTGTGAAAAGGGTGATTGAGCCAGTGTCAGGTTGGTGGTACATTGGCGATGTAAGGAATCGCTAATATTTCTCACAGCGCAAATGTCTATAGGCGGTGTTGGCTAATTACCATCAGGTGACCCATTTGCTATTTTGCCAAATAAACATATATACACTGTCCGACAGATTATCCTACATCAATGTACACAAGATATTTCTATTGCTTTTCCATATTTACTAAATAAATCAAGCAAATTTAAATAAAATTAAATATATTTATTTAATTCATAACTTATTATTAAAGTGATATACTTTTTAATCCTTTATTACTGAATTTGTGTTGTAGAGGACGTATAAGCGACATTTCGTAAAACATTATAATTTTTGTAGTTCAACTATTAGGGCGTCCTTAACGAGATATGCGCGAGCGTCCATCCCATCGATCACGCGCACGCTCAGACCCTCCCCGGTCCATTGATAAAGGCGGCAACAGCGCGCTGATAAGCTTAGAGGATGACATTATGCAAAAGGTATATTAAGTAACATTTCATTTATACTATGAAATATATTTTTTATAATTACGTAATATTACGTATTAATAAATAGTAAGGCTATAAGTAAGATATCCATAATTATACTTACTTTTAGGAATAAATTGTAATACAATATCAAGTCAACTATACTACAAATTATGAAACAAGGTCCCTCCGCCGCGTTTGTCTTATCTGTGTATACGCGATAAACTTAAAAACTGCCGAATGGATTTTCATATAGTTTTGACCAATGGACAGAGTGATTTATGAGGAAGATTTAGGTATTACATATATATATATATATATATATATATATATATATATATATATATAGTACATAATAATATATACGTCTACTTTTATATCAAATAATTACATACCTACGACGATAACTAAGAAACTAAATGCAAATATAATTAAACTAGAAACAGTAAACGATAAAATACTGATCAATCAAATCGTCTAGTATGAATAAATAAAAAATATTATATTTTTTATTTTATTCATTCATTTTTAATTTATATAAATCAAATTACCAAAAGTAATGTAAGGCTAGTTATTGCATAACACCGACTCAAAAGGCTATGTAGATCACAATGTACCTAAGTGAAATGATTGACAGCTACAATACAATAAGCGGTAAACCATTATTCTCGAATTATTGCTATATTCGTCGGATCACGCAATATTGAATAAATTTAAAACGATTCAAAGGTCGCAAACTATTGACTTTGTTTTGATTCCATTGTTAGATAAAAACAATTGTACGCTGATCCGTTTCTCTTGCGTCACCGTTGCCACTCATCGAAACCATATGATACATTTAAAAAACACACTATTAAATTAGTAAGCTTTTGTTTTTGAACAGATTTAATAAAAATACTTTACTATAAGTCCATCGTTTTTTTTTAAAGAATTTATGTTAGTATGAAATTTCTGAGCTTAATATCGAAATTCTTTAAACAACAAAATGCTCGTAGTAAATTTTTAATTTACGCCCTAAGCATATACGGTATGTAGAATTTTGTTAGACTGGGTGGTATAAATCCAGATGTGCCTGCATAAAGTCCAACCGCCTTTTTATGAACGTCCAACGTGTTCGACAAAGACGTCTTCTGTCAAAAAAATGAGGAGCCTCATAAACAACTCTGCTTTACTGGTGAATAATGAATATGCATGTATTTAAATTTTTTTTTATATAAATTTTTAATCAATCAGATTTTTGTGACGAAACCATTTGATAAAAAGCAAGATGAAACAATAAAAAAAATGAAGATCTATTGTGGTAGAAACCACGACCTATCCCTAAAAAATAACGTACCCATTTCAATTTTAAACGGTATAACATTATATTTCGATAAAAATAATTTAAATTTATAAATCTTTCACGGAAATATAGACTAACTAAACGAATACTGACAACACGCTTTCTAATATACCTTATTTATGAATATTTTCAACATTAACTTTCAATTTATTATATAAGTGTATATATGTAAAAGATAGAGTATACGTTATTATTATAATAGTGAAACATGCAACTATTGTAGCGATGCCTGGATGAGATGACCTTGAAGTATCTCGGATCCGTACATCCCCGTACCCAAAGGACGTACACGATGTACCAAAGATAACTTGTTCAGGGCCGCTTGCGACACAGCAAATGCCAAAATAAGGTTAAAGGTAATAATTGTTTTAGCGTCTCGGCAATCCCGAACCGATTGATTTATGCAGGAATGTAACAATATGATAATTGACAATTGTACCCGTGTGCTATAATAAAAATACACGTATGCAATTATACACCGTAATCAATTGTCTTTAAAGCTTATTTCCCAATTTTTCGTAAATTTAAAAACATGCCTAAAAACAATGCTCTTTATTTGTGAGCAGAATATGACATTTAGGTGCGAACGAACAACATGAAATAAATTTAACAATTAAATGCATTTATAATGATTTTATTTCCAATACAATTTACTATAACATAAAATGAGCATAAACGATTATTTTAATTTTTTTCGTCTTAGATTTAAAGCAATTAATTTATCGATAGTTCAAATGTGTAAGGCGGCAGTGGGTCACTAAGTCGGACCTCTTCGTTCCTGCGGGAAAGGTCAGCCCACGCTTAAATAGCATCAGTATATAGATATATATGTATGAACTTTAAAGGTCATACCAATATTTTATCTTTACTAACCTTACTGTCAAAAATTAACAATTTTTGTACGCTCTATTCAAATGTTGTCCAAAATAGACTATAAAAGAGCCGTTTCTAAATAATATTTTCGACTATTGTGTTATCGATGTTAAAATAGAAAATTTCTACAACGATGACGTTTGCCTAGATTTCGTTTAAACGTTTTTTAATCTGTGCAGTCACATAAACTAATTTTGATTTTAGTAGTACACAAACAAGAAAACTTTTTAGCTGATATAGCTGTCACCGCATTGGCTTTTTCCAGGATCAAATATCAGAATACAAAATAATCAATAATAACAATGTATAGGATATTTTGATTTTGGAAAATAAATATTTAATAAAATTATTTTTTTTTAATTTTTAAACTTAGTGTTAAAAGTGTGTCTAAAGATTGGCTTCGCAGTAGTTTTGCTAACACCATTTCTATCAGAAATTGTGTAGCTACCGTAAATATTTATTATAGTAGATCAAGTGGATCACATAAATAATATTTTAATTAAAAATCAGGAGAGCAACATACACTAAACAATTAAACATCGAATTGATTATCTATTTCTTTATGAAGTCGTCCAAAAACAATAATTTAGACCGTTATTTTATAAAGTCTATATCACGAGTCATATATCATATATAAATTCAAATTGACAGTTTTTATGTATCCTAACTGAATGCTTCGATAGGTCGCCTCGGTCAACGACACAGCGCATCGTGTGCACTGGGTCACTGAGCCAGACCGCTTCCTACGGGAAAGGTCACACGCGTGCAAACATCTCGAATGCATTTTATAGGGACTTTTTATCCTTGATCCGAGATCAACCATAGCTTCATTATGTAGAGGCTACTATAATATTTTAAATCTAATATGATTATTTAATTATACATGATAACTACAAGATTGTGATATCACAGAGATAACAGAATTAAGAAAATTTAGACACACTATGGGATTTAGACCTTATTTGTAGAAAATGAATTAAACAGTTGATTATTATTTATATTAAAAATATTTATCTGTTTAAATTTTAAAATTGTTCCAATTCAAATGGAAATCAACTTTTTATTCAAACTTTTTTAACAAATGATATAATAATAACAATATGATCGTTTCCTCAAAAATCCATTTTATATTCTCATATTTAGCTGCACATCGTCGTGAGAAAATTTTATGAATTATATTTTATATAAATTTAGTATTCACGGTTCCCTTTAAACACTGTTTTCACTTTTAAAATTATTTCATTTAATTATTTTCTAAAATTCTCTTTAACGAGTATACAAATTCTTGCTAGAAGGCGATTTGTTTTACCGTGTTTACGATTAACCTAAGATTTGCTCTTCGGAAAGCTCTCGATGACTGTCAGTGTAACTAAAACCTTTACTTCATCAATCATTTCGTCCAACTTGAACTCTATAAACATTACAGTAAAGATCAGTTTCGTTCGGCGAATTGCAATAACAAATTTGCCAGCTCACCGGCCAGCAGTCCTCGCGCTGTCCGCTCGTTCATTGAGCTCTTCCCATGACATTATCCACACTATCCATTTACACCTGACTTATTATTATATAACCGTACAATTAAAACTCGACCTTAAGAGTTCGACAATTGAGTTGAAACTTAATTTAGTTAATGAACAATTTAAGACGTTCAGACATGGTCTCTGAAATGGCGCATCTAAGGCACCGATGGCCCCAAAGATGGACCTCGCGTTTTATTTCCACCAAGGAAGACACGACTTTAGTACGATGCATGGGGAAAATATGGCTCTAAGTCCGCACAACCGTATTTCACCGGGGTCGGTTAGGGTCACCCGCGCGGACATTATTAAACTGTTACTCTTCTGAAATCGTGAGGCGTGACTTATGCAGATGTTTAAGTAGTACTTTGACTGATAGTTTCACGTGTATGCAGTGGTCGTTCTCATGCGAATCTGCCTCGCACGATTCCCTATGTGGAAATTAGTTGGAAAGTTTTGCTATGACCGTATTCAGCGTTTTGAATAGACGGGCAATCATGTACGAAACGCTAAACGCTGACATTACAAATAGTTTTCTCAATAGCTGATTGCATAAGATTGTATTGTTTCGTGACATATATAATTTATCTAAGAACAATTCAAGATGTGCATTCGTCAAAAAATATAAAGGTATTGTCACCATAAATTATATTAAAGCATTATTAATATAATTTAATTACCAAATTAAGGTTAATTCACAACAATTACCTAACGACTAGAAGATGCATCGCTTCCTCAAGTCGACAAAAACGGACACGCCGAGCTAGAGGCTGGTGGGATGTAATTAATACTTTTTGTCCGTAAATCAGGAAGGCAAGTGTAACAGTAAAAGGCGAAATGTGGGAAAATCGGCGGGAACAATGGGAGAGATGGTTGTTTTTTTTCGGTTGAAAGAGCGTTCGTCGAAGATAATTATTCGCGTAACTCATATACTTACAATATTAAACGGCCCGGTAGTACCATTTTAATTGAAATATAGCTAATTAATTATATTGTTTATAATGAAGATCTAGTTTCATTCAATATAACATTCAATTAGTTGTTAAATTAACATTAAAATAATTTAAGCTTACAACATCAAGAATATTTAATAAAGTTTAAAATAATTATTTACGTGTAATAAAAATGTAATATATAATATAGTTTTTAAACAATGTATACATTTTTAATTGTATAAACATATCTAAGAAACTATTTATAAAACATATGTCAATTTATATGATTATAAAAACTCCGATTAAATATAATACTTCGTGTATTATCATAGTTTAACCTTAGTTTAACACAGTTCGTAACACCGTGCGCCCCCATAAGTTTTTCACGAGGAAAAGCGCACACAATGAACGCACAAGAAGATGAGAATACCACTGGACAGTTATTGTGTGGTGATCACACCATTACCACCGCCTTCCTCATTCCTAGTCTGTTAATTGCGCGGATTTCGAATAATGTGATTAGTTTCTTTGTTCTGTCCTTCATTGTCAGACTTGACTTTGAAATTGGGTAAAAGCCATTGTATAAGTCTTTTGCATTCAGGACTTATTTAGCAATACTAGCAAACTCGTTCACTTACTGCTTGGAGATAAGGTGTCTTTTTGCTTGCAATATTTTCACGAGATCTAATATCATAAAATGTTAAACGGATCGTTTTTTGGTGAACGTCTAAAAAACTAAGTATTATATCATACTTGTATTTTAATCCGTTTGTAGGGTTTTGTGCTGGTCCGCGTTCACTGGTTAGTGGATGGTATCTACCCGGTACTATCCTCTAACCAAATATCCTACCGCAAAAGATAATCACCCTTCAGTACCTTCTGAGAGATGCGTATAATATTTGTGTATTAATGTTTATTCCAATGTATTTTTTGTATTTATCCATATCGACCATATATTTATATATATTGAAGATTACAACAACACAAAAAATACCGATAAAATGGGATCTTTATTAATATTTGAATTTTAAAAAGTTTTAACTCTGCACTGCTTCGCGTTATGCGTTGATGTCTTTACAAAGCTCTCTCCTGAGTGTTACAATTTATTCAGGTTGAAGTTTTTTTTTAATGGCACATATTGTATTGTTTTGCATTAGGTACTTCTACAAATTATACAATATTTTTTAATAATACATTTTTTGTAATTTTACTCGAATTAATAATATCATAGTAATAGAAAATAATCATCATTAGTTTTCAAAATTAGTAGCGTCATGTAATTGAGATCCGCGTAAAATATATATAAATAAGTAAAAACTGCATATATATATATATATATATATATATGTTCTAATGCTGAGCATATATCTCATCTTTTGTAAAGGAGAAGGCGTAGTGCTTATACCACCAAGCTCCTGGTGGATATTTTATAAATGAAATATATATTAACGATATGGAAATTGCGCTATTAAAAGAACACAGCACTGACTGACTTTTAAATTATTTTTGAATTTTTCACGTACTTCACCCTTAAAAGAAATCTGCTATACCAATCCAAATATTATATCATTTATTTAACAATTTATTTTGCGCAGCACATGGACATTACTGGACTTTTACTTTACTACTTGGCGCGTTACAAAATATATAGGATTCCTGATTAGTTCCTAGAATAAGACTTAGTGTAGAAATAATGTCCTAATCTGCATTCAATGAGCTTTGGACATCGAAAGTAAGAGGTGCGTGAGAATTCTCGTTCAATGTGAAAAATCTCTTTAATTGGAAGTCCGACATACAAATTGACGTTAATATACACTTTGTAAGCAATTGATTTGTTACCAGTCGAAACACGCAAATAGTTCAATCCAATTTATTTAAAATACCGATGTGTAACTGACGGTATTACTATATTAAATTGAGATGAGAAAGATTGTTTATACGAGTTGGGAAAGGGATGTTTAAAGTAATTAATTCTTTTAATATTTCATATATTTGCATCTTACATGAACAAAGAAATTAAAAAGAATTGCAAACACACGTCATGGTAAAATTTTTATTTCTTCCGGCTTCCAGCGTAATGACAATTTTCAATTAATATTTGTGATATAATATATTCCTTTCCCGGTTTTTGTCTCCTACTCATTGCATTAATACCATTCTTAGGTATTAACAAGAAAAATATTTTACTTTAAGTAACGTAACGTAACATTAACTGTTAACAATACTTTAATAAGCTCTTCTGGGTAGGTACCACCCTCTCATCATCTGTTCTACCACCACATACTTTATATTGCCGTATTGTGGCTTGAAAGGTGAGTGAACCGTCTTTGTTGGTGGAAGGAAAATTTCCTACAGCGCCGATATCTATGGGCACAGAGGACCACTTACCATTAGGTAGTTACCATTTGTTTTGCCACCAATTTATTATAAATTCAAAAATACTAAAACAATTAGCTCTTGCAATACAGATACCCCTTAATACGGAAATTACATTACTATCGTCTTTACAATGTGATTGGGAACATAATGTTATAAAAAATTTATTAAAGGAAATAGTTTATAAAAGGAAATGACAAAATTATTTATCGATCTATGATTCATCTTTTTGTATTTTCCTACACTGTGTACTTTTTACTTTTTCTTTACATATAGAGAGCAGCGAGTTTGACCTATATAAATTATTGTTTCCATTTACAACACTAATTTCATAACTTTAGGAGCCGAATACTTGTAAAGCGATTCAGACTTAATAACTTTAACAATAAGGTTTATCACAAAACTCATGAAGAAGTCGTGTTTCTGGTTACCATGGCGACCGAAATGTCGGTGAGGTGCAATGGGTGCAATAGTTTAATCTGGCTGCAGGCACGACCACACGAACTTGCCGCCCGTTGAGACCTTGCGGGACAAGTTACACTATATTCAAAACATAGATTATAAATATTCTTAAATAACTTATATATCGTAAAATGCATACATATAATACAGTGTCAGTAATAGAATGAGAAGATCTTTTTGGCCGCAAATGCTCCACTTTTTTGCTGCTCCAGAGTAATTGATAAAAATGTTTGGTCTCAAATTGGTAGCATATGTTAATTTCAATAGGTAATTCGATACCCAACACGGTGCAATTTTATTTATTTTTCAAATACCTGATCTCATACTCTCTAGACGGCGCTATATTTAATTTCCAGTAACATAACCAGCGGACGATCAAGAGCTTCCAACAATACCTGATTTGTCCAAATATGACAAATAGTTTAAAGCTTTTGCGGTAAAATATGAACATACATGTATACTGGCTGTTATTACAATATAGGGTTATATTGTAAGTAGTAAAGTAAAAATCACTCCAGTTCAAAAATACTTAAATCTAGACTTCTTATAATTAAATATACACCATTCAACTTTAATTATATTAGGCGTTTAAATAACTGCAATATAAAATTCCACATGCAAGGCATATTTCATCTCAATGTCTTTCAAGTATAAACATTTTGTTATCTGAACGCACTGAACATTAAACATATATAATAATCACTATCATGTTGTAATGAAATCGCTGCATAAACTAAGATTAAAGGACGGTACCAATAGCCTTCGACATAGCGGTCGTGTCATCTTCGAATGGCGCAAGGGACGACTAAATACCAGCTCATCCTTACCTAATGAAACCAGCAAATGGTGAGGACACCTACACCTGATGACGTGCTGATGATAAATGTAACAAGTGACAGGCTAATCGGACTTGAGAATTTCAGCATAATATGAAATATAATTAAATAGTGTCGTTATGTAAAACATTGTATTCTACCAACCCGCATTGGAGCAGCGTGGTGGAATAAGCTCGAAACCTTCTCCTCAAAAAGGTAGAGGAGGCCTTAGCTCAGCAGTGGAACACTAACAGGCTTTTACTGTACTATTATATGTACAACAATTAAAAGAATATATTTTCGGTAAAATTACACACTTAATTCAAACTGTAAAGAAAATATTTGATTTTCTGAAATTATTTTAAATATAATAAAATTTCTCGTCGCTTGGAACATGATAAAAGATAATTATATAATATAAAAAAAGGATAAATGGCTTATAAATTAACCTTGATAATTAGCCTTTATCCTGCGGAGCATAAATTATATTAAATATTTATTTAAAAAATAGTTCTATAAGTTTTGGTTTCCAGGAAATCGACAAAAGTATTGTTTCTTCAATCTTTTATATATCATATTCGACTGAAGTTATATAGCCCGTTATCTTTGTCAATAAATGGGCTATCTAACGCAAAAATATTTTATCACATAAGCCTAGTAGATCTTGATATTAGTGTTTTCATAAGCAAATAAACGCATCTAAGTAACACAAGTGTTTGCTTAGATGCTCATAGAACCTATAAATGTTCTAGAAAAAAATCACACCTTAAAGATGGCGCCAAGTTATGATTTCATACTATCGAAACATAATCTTGCTTAATGACTTGAATAGTTCAGACACCCACGTTCTTCATTGACGGGCCAGAGATAAATGTAACTCTAAATGTAAGATAGATTCTTAAGCATAAACGTACAATACCTTATAATATTTCTTCGTCACAACAATAATATGTCTATTACTGGTGGTTGAGCTTTGTGCAAGCTCGTCTGGGTAGGTACCACCCACTCATCAGACATTCTACCGCAAAACAGCAGTACTTGGTATTATTGTACTCCGGTTTGAAGGGTGAGTGAGCCAGTGTAATTACAGGCACAAGGGACATGAAATCTTAGTTCCCAAGGTTGGTGGCGCATTGGCTATGTAAGCAATGGTTGACATTTCTTACAATGCCAATGTCTAAGGGCGTTGGTGACCACTTACCATCAGGTGGCCCATATGCTCGTTCGCCTTCCTATTACTCCCATACAAGTGGGATACATATTATCTAATGATTTTTAAAACTAATACATAAGTCAATACTCAAGCAATGAGCTCCATAGTATCCTATCCAAAGTAAAAGATTCACAACATACGTCTTTATTAGTATGATTATATGATATTATTGAATGATATTTCAAACTGAACGGAGCTATAACTGAGACCTTACAATTTATTGCCCAATAAAACATTGCTCAATTGTTCACAAATACATATAGGCTCATCTAATACTGAAGACTTAGATGCTGTAATTGTGGATATTTTATTTATAAATCGAAAATTGTACTTGTGCATTTCATCGATAATCGTGAATCGTATGCAAGCAGTTAATGGAATTTGAATGGGTGGGTGTCGGGATGAATTTATTTTAACCCGTAAATAAAATGTCATTACATAATTCATATTTTTTATAATGTGTGACATCATAACCTACGGAAGGAAATGTTTCATGGTTTTATTTTTTATATATATTTGATATTTTTCCTCTTGTCGATATTAAATTTTTGTCTTCATTTCGCTTAATTCAGCATTCCTCATATCTCATAAGTATGTTTTATTATATAGGAAGTGAATATTCATTTTATTAAAAATGTTAAAAAAGCACATAATAATTAGAAATCTGTCTTTCCTGCACAAAACAATAACACTATTAATAAAACATTATACCGTTCAATTCAAAAATCCAATTAATAACGCCCATTTATTCGGATATTTGTTGAGAGATCTGAACTAAATAAGGGAACAAGAGAACACTTTCGTCTGACCTTTTTATTTTATTTTAATTTCATACATATAGTCTCCGTACAATTAGCCACTTATAAAAAAATGTCTTGCTAATGACTCTTATTACGTGGTTAATTTGCTTTTCATGACACACCAAAACCAACAACACACACACACAACTCCTTGCATAATATATCAGCCCATTCGTGACTGAATCCGACTAATGTGTGTAGCTCTCATAGAATCGGCCGGCAATGGAGATAGCATGGCAGTATTAATTCATTGCGGCGGCTGCTACAAGCCGTAGGTCATTATCAACGTTTCCTGCAGAATCCTTACACCCTGTACGCTGTACCGGCGGTTCACACGGACTCTGATTTAAAGATGTGTTAATTAAGAGCAATGGGAGCCGTGATACATATTTCGAGGAGTTTCATTGTAAATTGTAATGATATATGCCTTGAACGTGGGAATAAATAGTTTGATAATACTGAGACTAAATAAAAGCTAAAGGGCTATTATATATTTTTAATTAATTCAAATAAGTTCAATTTGCTTTTTTATCTGGGTACGTTTATATTATATTTTTTTTTAAATGTCCGTGGATTTGAATTTGTTCAAAATTTTTGTTTACATTTCACCCCGACTGAGAAGTTTTAATATTATTTTGAGAATAAGAATGAGGCTGCGTAATGAAACTAAGCTACTTTTTTACTAATTTTCATCATAAAAATAAATCTTTGCACAAGAAAAGAAATATTTATAAAGCGATATTTATAATAAGTAACTTACATAATTAGTCTTTATACATAGGTACTGATATAAAATCTTAGTTCCCAAGGTTGGTGGCGCATTGGATATGTAAGCGATGGTTGACATTTCTTACAATGCTAATGTCTAAGAGCGTTGGTGACCACTTACCATCAGGTGGCCCATATGCTCGTCCGCCTTCCTATTCTATAAAAAAAAAAAAAAATATTGGTACTCGAAAAATAAATACAGGTAAGTTTAACATCCCATCTGTGGGACTAAAGTCACCTCGTAAGTAGAAGGTTTGAAGCTTATTCCACCACGCTGCTCTAATGCGAGTTAAAAAAATTATATCTTTTTTTTCTTATATTTCAATTTTTATTTTTATTATATTTTTTATTTTAATTTTTATTTTCTTTATAACAAATTACACATGCAAACTCAATGGTGCTGCTCGATTTGAACTTGCGATCTTAATCAACGTGATCAATTCATTGAGACATATCGACATTTTGTTTTATCACGTCATGAATAAAATTATTGAATTCTAAATTTAATTATATAACGTCAATACATATATTATAACATACATAATAACGAAGATAATACTGAGCTTAATATGTAGGTACGTGTTGTTTCGTCCGTCTTAAATTAATATTTCACATTACACGATAATCTCGCCCGTGTAAATAGTAAGTCGTGATGAGTCGCTCTCTGGAGTGCGGCTAGAGATTAGATTGATGGCAACTGGACTTATGCCAGATGAAGTACCTCTGGATACTATAATTGCTTGTAATTATTTTCTTAACCGCTAGCTTTAATGTCCATTAAGGTAATCGGTGAAATAACATCGTGTATAATTTAAATGCGTCGTATATAAAAGTGAAGTGTTATTTATAGGAGATTTTATTTTTTTATTTTATCTAATTTTATTTAAAAAATGTATTACATATATATATTTATATTTTTGTAATTAATTAATTTACATGACTTGACTATGACCTTATACATACAATGGATATTAAAATTATAAAAAGACGGTTTCTTTGTAATTGCTTATCGTATTATAACAAAAAAAATATTTAGCAAATCCGAACCTGAAATATATAAATGTGTATTATATGATTAAATTCTTAATTTTTAAGCATTTTATGTAAAAATATAAGATATATATACATTTTAGTAATTGGATTACAAATACAGATAATAACAAAATAAAACATAACTAATTTAAATTTTATGAAATAATTTATAGTACATGTAATAAATTAGTATATATCTTGATAAAATATTATTATATTTACTAGGCACTTGCTCACGCATCACAATCTTGCCCGCTGTAAATCAATCAACGTTAAGAGGAACTAGCCAATACTTTCTAGCCTAGGGCTGGAAAATACACAGAGTAAATATATATAATGTATGTACACTATAAGTATGAGCAATAATTAATCATACACTATTAGATATCTTCTGCCTCATGTATAGTGGCTCAAAAGGCCGGAGATAAAGAGGTTCTGGATTCAAACTTTAGTTCGAATAGTTATTGGAATTTCCAGTAAAAAAAAACTCACTAACAATCCGGAGTTTAGATGATGTTGTTGGATGAAGGGATGAACACGGATCTGGCAAAAATAAAGATCTTAGATATATGTTGTTCTATTGTGCTACAATATATATTATATTTTATAATAAGTAGGTGGACGGGCAAATGGGACACCTGATGACAAATGTTCACCATCACCCATAGACATTGGCGCTGTAAGAAATATTAACTATTGCTTAGAGCGTCAACGCACCACCAACCTTGGGAACCAAATGTTATGTTCCTCGTGCCTGTAGTTACAATCCTTCAAACCGTAACACAACAATACTAAGTATTGTTGTTTAGCTGTAAATTACCTGATGGGTAGTACCGAGCCAGTCGGACTTGCACAAAACAACCACGTCAATATACAACATATATTAAGAACAATATATTTATAATAGTTTATGTAATAAAAATTAAGCACAAATATGTAATTTTTTTTATATTATGTTACCTTAAAAAATGCATAGTTATTGAATCCACACAACTATTTCAGAACGTCTAAGAATTCGTGGGAGGAAGTTTGTCCATCAGACCACTTCTCAACTGAATATAATTATCAGCCTGAACTGAACCACTTTACGTATGAATGGTCGAAACTTCCGTTACCGACATCTATTAGAACACAAAGGCAATTACACATCAACCCACACTTACAAGTTAATCACTAGCTAATAGATTCAGATGCGTGGGCGCATGCGAATGCTCACGCCATTGTACCGCGCCCATCATGTTTACACGTCCATATGTTTGTTAGGTTTGCTTTCTTATGAGCTCAATACGGGAAATAAAATATATTTTATTTTATTTAAAATGAATGACTTACTTATAAATTTTTATTAGTATGTTTATCTTATAGTATATACATATTGATATAGCAGTAGCAAAATCGAATAATAAGGATAAATGGTGTATTTGTAATTAAAAAGACGTACATTATATTCTCGTTCTGTGGATTATTGTCGATGTGTATTGTAAAGCTTATATATTAAGCTTCTTCAGCAGGGGGTGCATGTCAGTCACCTCCACGTGGTGCACCCTGGGCAACAGGGTCGACCAGCAATCCGATGTTTTTTTCCGGAATGCTTGTCGATCGCGGCTGAGACTGACGCGGCGGAAGTGTCGCGGGCCGCTCCTGGTACTTCTCTGTTGCGCAGAGTGGACCAGCGAGCGGCTTCGTGGCAAATAAGAGGACTCTGGGGTACTTATGGGCCGCCGGAGAGAGATAGGAGGTGTTGGTCTCCGGGGTCATTTCGGCTGCCGGAGACAGGAGGAGGAGTAGAAGGAGGAGGGAGAGGCGAGTTCGCCCAGTTTCGGTATCGATGCTGGGTGGACAGACTTCGGTCACCACCTTCTCAAACTCCTTTCACCATCGAGGCGTCAGCCTGTGGTGGGACCGAGGGCCTTGCCTTCACCGGCCGGGCCGAGAGGAGACAACCTCAATAAAAAACAACCGGTGGGTCGCTCACCCAAAGCGACGGCCGCAGGCGGGGTCACGGTGGTGTGCTAACGCGTTCCCGTAACCCCACCACCATGCGGTGAGGCGGAAACGAGGAGGTTTTAGTGGTTAGGACGGTGGCCTTTTGCCCCGTGAGTCCCACATACCCGTCCCGGTCGTGTCCGGGCGGGAGGCGTGAATGCCTTTCCTCCTCGAAAAAAAAAAAGCTTCTTCAGCAGATGTTACATATACTTTACTATTATATTACTGCTAGTTTTCTTTCTTTAAAAGCACTTTGAGGCTGCAGATCCCGTGCCTAAATCACTTAATTCACTTGATCCATTGCTCCTGCGCAATCTCCGGTCGTATACGATATGTCGTCTCATCTGATTATAAGAGTAAGGGAATAGAAGCGCACTTGTGATTGTGCATATGTCCCGCACAGTTGGCTACTCTCACTTGAAAACGAGTGTCGTGCTCGAAATCGGTCAGGAGTACAACATAAGAACTTATCAGCTATCATGTTAGCTAATGATAAATAAACAAAGGTCTACCACAAACCACTTAGATATTTCTTTTATAGATAATTAGACGTACCGACAAATAGCAAAATGTACTCTTTTTATCTTATTAAAATACAAATTATGTAATATTACGAATAACGAATAAACGAATAAAAAGCTTACATAGATTTGATCACTTTCTACTTCCAAGATGTAATGATATAACTGTCAAACTATCCATAAAAATGCCTGTGAAATTGGAACAGCAATACAAATTGGATGGAATATATGGATATGGAGAGATGGATGGAATGATTATGATGGAGTGGTTGATACTTATTTACGTATTATGTACACCGTTATCATTGATTTCCCTTACTTTAAGGTCAACTACTTCCTCTTGTACATACTTTTTGACACTATTCTGGATATTTCTTTGGTATAAAATAAAATCGTTTGTATTGTATTGTCTGGTAGCTACGTTTATTAAGTCACAAAAATAAAAAAGGACGTGTTTTTTAATTAAAAAATATCATCTATTAGCTTTGGTTTAATTGTAGTTAGGGTTGCCATTTCCAAGTTTTGAAAACGATAAATAGAGTGAAATCTACATTTATGTTGATAAAAATAAATAGTGATGCAATAAAGGACGTGTAACAAATCAAAATGGAGCGTCCATCTTGTGCGTTGCGATTCTTAGTAATTTTCTAATGTCAAATTTCACAATATGTCATAATATTTATCAAAGGTAAAAATTTCAAAACAAAAGACGTTGATAGAATATAAATAACACACTTTAGCGCTTCTAAACACTAATTTCATCTAATGTTTCATTCTCCTGACATTTTTCGTATATTACAATAAAACGCCTACGCGCCCATTGTAGTCGAGTATATTAAAAGTAAAATATTTTATTGTATATCTTATATTAATTGTAATAAGGTTGCAAATGTTTTAAATGTATTTTTGATCGATGTATATAATTTTGTATTATAACTTTCGCTAGTTACATCAAATTCGCGAATTTCATTGAGTCATAGCGTAGGTTTGTTAGTTATAGACACTTAATGTCAAGTAATTAGAGACTCTACGATTTTATTAAACTTTGACTTCCTCTGGTATTAAATTAACACCGATACCAACTTTTGTTTATAGAAGTTTAATGCAATTTTCTTTATAATATATAATATATCTCATAATATATAATATAATAAATACATATTATATATAATACGTCACAGTTCTATTTATATAATATACTAGCGGACCCGACAGACTTCGTCCTGCAATACAGTTTTTTCTTTTCATTTGGTGACAGCAGCGATACCTACCGGGCCCAATTGTGTTTTCAAACCAGAAACCCATTAAAGTATATTTCAACACACAAAATTTCATCCATATCGGTCCATCCGTTTAGGAGGAGGTGGGTGACAAACACACGTACAGAAGAATTATATATATTAAGATATATTTAGCTAAAATTGTATTTGTATCGATGTTAATCATACAATTATTGTAAATGTAATAAGTACGAAACGTAAATTCTATCGAGTAGAACCGGCAAAAAACTCAAGATAGATACTATGTATATGTGTGTGTCTGACTGCCTCGTTGGTCTAGTGGCTTGATATAAGGCCGCAGACCCGGAGATCCTGGGTTCAATTCCCAGGTCGGGCCAATAAAAATTTATTGGGTTTTTCTATCAGAAAATCTCAGTAGCAGCCCGGAGTCTGAAAGTTGGAAGTGTGTACGCCCCTGTGCCTCGGCAAGCACGTAAAGCCGTTGGTCCTGCGCATGAACTGTTTTCGGTCGTGTCGGGTTGCCGTCCCATCGGATTATGAGAGTTAGAGTATAGAGAGAGACCTGTATTTGCGCACATACCTGTGCACTATAATATCTCCTGCGTAGTTGACTAATCTCTCTTGAGATAGAGGACATTATTATTATTATTTGTGTGTAATACACATATACATTGCAGCATTTTAATTAAATACAATTAAATTTATATAATGGTGCATGAAAAACAACAAAATGTTTACTTATTCGCGATTTGAAATATCAAAAACAATCTATTAATTTAAAAACTAGATAACGATTATATTTTTACTTGAATTAATCTCGCGAGATGTATTACATTAATTTGATATTTATTACATTCATTGTCTGAATAATGACAACTCGTGATAACAACAGGTGCAAACCAAAAAATAAAAAACTGCTATTTTAATAATATTTGCTTGGTATAATATTTGTTTAATGTGTGTGTATACATGTAAGTATATATACACACAGAATCCAATTTTTATTAATAATGTAAATATAAATAAATAAATAAACACAAAATATTGATTATAACGTAATCGTGGTGATGAATTATCTTAATTGTGAGCAAAAACGTTCTCATTCTAATCAAGTGGTACGTGCGATACGCTATCTGGTGGTTCCCATGGCCGTGTTTATAAATGACCGTCGCGGGGTCACTGATGGTCGCGCTGATGGTCATCTCTGTCTCAACGGTACAGACGAGACATCAAAACATTGAGCGATTAAATTCATATTATAAGTACAAAAAAAATTAGATTAAATGAAATTAAATCAGTAGTTATATATTTCTAACTGGTAAAAAGAGTTTTTTTATTTGGCTGATCCGTATTCCTCATTGCTCGTTTTTAAATTTAAAAAAATTAAGTCAGTTTTTCTATATTCGAAAATATTGAAATTATGTATCTCAATAGTGCTACAGTTATACATCTAGACTTAATAGGTCAGCTACCGGTTTAACAAGGATCGCCATCAACTGACCTATGCCTCTTCAATCTCGTTAAGATAAACGAAATAACACTTTAGATTAGATTAATTTAGTACCTATGGTGTTAAAGATTGCCATCTAACGTCCGTGATTGGGATCTTACACATCTGTTGAATGCATAAATTGTTGAATCTGCATTTTGCTACTAATCGTGAAGTTAATAAAGGTTAACGTTGATTAATACTAATTCAGCTCGGAGCTAATTATAAATATCGACATCGTTATAACTTATAAATATCACTTATGTATATAACCCTTTCCAAGCCTTGATCTTCGCTTGATGTATTCATGTTACCTTTGTAGATGAAAATATAAAGAAAGGTAATATTTATCTATATTATTAAATGAGAAGATGTTTTTCATGTAATACCTAACTGAAAAACTAATAAGCCATTATATATAAAACTAATACCAGTAGATGCAAATGTAGATGTAGAGGGGGAAAACGAGCTGGAGGCTCATCTGATGGGCAACACCCGTTGCCCGCTTTTAAGGAATGAATACGCTCTTTTCTTGAAAATTTGTATGTCATATCGGTGTGGAAAAGTCGCCGGCGAAAGCCGGTTCCACAATAGTGGTTATGCGAGGTAGGAAATGGCTTAAAATCTCGCTGATGTGGATTTCCAGATTTGTATAAGTATTCCATCGGCTTTAAATTTAGACAATTAACGTGACAAAACATTTCATGTTCTTGACTTAAATATTACATTACATTAGTTATTTTTTGAGTACAGAATATAGTGTTTCACTTTAAAGGATACGTACACATTGTTTTATTACAGACGGGTGATCCAAACGAATTTGCAATTTTTTTCCAAAAATATAATGTTATAATTTCAATTTATCATTTTCCTTCGGAATGTAGACTCTACTACAAGAAGCTCACTAGTTACTCGTTTCCTCTGATTGAATTACATAATCATGTCAATTAAATTATTAATAATCAACATTATTCATTTTGCATCAAAATCAATGAATAATACACCACGCTTTTTGTTATTAGTCTTATTTTGACATATATGAGCAACTGACAATATTAATAAGTTTAAATGTATATCAATTGGTTGTACCAATATTTTGAATCTATAACTTTTCAACTCGACAGTACGAGATGTTTCTGTTGCAGCTTTTTAGCGATATTTCGAGAGAACTTAGCGTCAGATAAAACTACTTTGTATGCTCAGTTAGTAATTTAGCACAATCTCTACTCATTCGTTATTTCTAGGAATTATCAAAAGGCAAGGAAGTCACTAAAGAACATCAACGTTATTTGTGTGATACGGACTATTAATGATTACCGCCATTTTTAGTTTATTTAATTTAATTTATTATTATTCTACGGCCCTTTTACTTGTTTGAAAATATATCATTATTATTTTTCACTTAGGATATTCCTAGTTTTTCCTCATTAAACAAATGAATGAATGAAAAATAACTAAGTAAAACAAATGACTTGAAATATTATAATATTGTTATTTTGTGCAAGTGACGATTTCTTTGTTACATTATCAATTAAAATATGATATAAAAAAAAGTTTTATAAAAATTAGAGGAAAATATACCACGTACATAATCGCAGGATCTGTGACGTGTGAGCGAGATAACATCAGTTCTCATGGTCGGGCCACGACGTGTACTTCCGAATCTTCCTTCATGACGGACGAGATGCTGTGCTCTTTATCTTAACAAGATTTTTTTGTAATATTTTGAATGTATATTGAAGTATGTAGTAACAACCTTTAAAGTGTTCTGCTGCTCTTTTTACCTCTTTTCCTGTTTCCTTCACTGTGTCATTCAATTCATCCCGTGCTCGACAGTGCCTGCATGTAGTGGATGAATATCTGCCACGTGTATCCAGCAACCTGCATTGGAACAGAGTTAAACCTTCCGCTCCAAAAGAAGAAAACATAATAAATAAAATTATAATGGACAAACCTTGCTTTTCTTTCTTTCTGACTTCGCAAAATAATTCTCAGACTTGTGAAATAAAAAAAAAATACAATACAAATCCAGTTACAAGGCATCATTAACTTGTTACCACGTCTTACAGACAGACAGACTTTCTCGTTGTCGACATAACTAAGACAACGTGACAACCCGCGGGGTATCATAATAAAAACATTGAACAGTTTTCTCCTTTATTATTTTCTACATAATTAATAAGAATCTCGTCATTGAAAATATAATACTATTTTCAATTCACAATGAAATAGCTTATTTTTGCCCTGATTTTTGCTAGAATATGTGAAATAATAATTATTAATTATTTATGATGTTTCCATTGCTTAACAACAGATTCTTCTTTTGTTAGATATTAAAACGAATTGTGCAATGCTGAACATATCTAAGAATTTCGTTGGACATGTATTTTTCCTAAGGGTTCTTAATAACAAACACATAACATTATCAATTGCTTATCTATAATTACTTAATTAAATTATTAAACTTTCATGATACCATTTTCTTTTTTAGAATAGGTAGGCGGACGAGCATATGCGCCACCAACCTCGGGAACTAAGATGTTACGTCCCTTGAGCCTGTAATTACACTGGCACAAATTCTAGAGTTCAATCATGATCATACACGTGATGTTCGTCAGGCGCAGGATCAGATAATGGCTTTATGTGCTTTCCGAGGCTCGGGTGTACACACTTCCAACGTCCACATATCCCGGGCTACTACTGATAATTTTTCAGACAGAAAAACCCAATAATTTCTTATTGATCCGACCTGAGGTTTGAACCCATGATCTAGAGATTTGCAGCCATATCAGTCACGAGACCAACGAGACAGTCAAAGATTATAGTACGATTGTAGTTAACGCCAATCTAATTAAGAACTACGATCACGTTCACCTTTACTTCACCTTAGAACAAAATAAAAGTTAATATTTTTTTAAATGGATATAATTGTAATCATATCAAGATACAATACTCCTATAAAACTGATATAATAACAATGAAACTAACAAACATCAAGAGTATTATGAAAGGATGTATAGTTATTTAAACGCGCTTAAAATCTCAACACAGTAGCTGATGTCAACCGTACAAGGACAGTAGTGACATAAAAGAATCGACAAACGTCACACAATCACCATGACAATATAACATTGACCCCGGTCCCATGTTGACCCCTAACCCTCACCTGCGATCTATCGGCTCCGTTTGGGACGTGTGCTGGCGCAGGTGACCTTAAACATTATGCTTAACACGGAATAATGAGTACAGGAGAAGTGATATGCGGGTAAACACTAATGATTTACTGGTGGTAGAGCTTTGTGCAAGCTCGTCTGGGTAGGTATCACCCACTCATCAGATATTCTACCGCGAAACAGCAGTACTTGGTATTATTGTGTTCCGGTTTGAAGGGTGAGTGAGCCGGTGTAATTACAGGCACAAGGGATATACACATATTACATAACACCTTAGTTCCCAAGGTTAGTGGCGCATTGGTGATGTAAGCGATGGTTAACATTTCTTACAATGCCAATGTCTATGGGCGTTGGTGACCACTTACCATCAAGTGGCCCATATGCTCGTCTGCCTTCCTAAAAAAAGGTTAAAAAAAACACTAAAATTTCTTTGTTTGTTATTGTTTCTAAAATCCATGTTTGTCCTAGTCCTTTATGAATCTGTATTAACAGTGGCTCAGTCGCCATTCAATCCCAAACCTAGTAATAAATTAACAAGCGAGGTAAATGTAAATAAATAATGTTAATATATAAACCACAACAGTTTATTGAGAAACATAGATTTAAAAAAAAACAAAACAGGAAAAGCATAATCTCCAAATATTTTTTAAGTTACATTGAATGGAATTGTTATTTCATCATATTTCGTAATTTTAATAATCTCTATGAGTCTATTAAAATTATGTCAATTTTAATAGACTCTCATTTCTGTAACGCTAGCACCAGTGACATACTTATACATAAACCTAACATACTGTGTAATTTTAACATATTGCAGCAGGAAACTTTACACTCTGTGGCACATAGAATAGCATTATTTGCGTTCTTAGATGAGTTATGGATCTCGCTTGCCCTCTGCCCCCCGATTTGCGTCAGTCTATAGAACAATTATGCCGTATGTTACCGTCGCACTATTTTGTTGTTCATTACTAGTATTGAGGCGTATGGAATTATTAGAACTTTAGGTTTATCTACATAACGGTATCTAAATTGAATCATGTTGTGTGCGGCGTTTCAGGCTAAAGGTTGTTTGCAATATGTCAATTTGTACGAGTGCACATGCAAGGTCGGGGTTTGTGGTATGCGTACAAGGATCTCTTTGTGAGAATATTTACTGTCGTGTCAATAATAATTTACAAAGAATATATACTATTAGACTAAATGAATATAATACACACGCCGGCCGGAAGTCAACGCACCTGCAATACAAGCCTTCCTGTATTTTCATATCTATGGACGGTGGTAGTTTTCTATCAGGTGAGCCTGCTATTGGCTTTCACTCTCTACATTTAAAAAAATCTCTATCCAGTTACCAGTTACTCAGATGTTTTGAAATGGAAGATATATAAGCGACTATTAGAGATGCGTTATATAATATAATTTGTTTGACAGAAGCACATTTGAAAAACGAATACTACTCTTAATCTATATTCGTAAAAATTACAACCTCAAGAGTAAATTACCGTTAAGACATATTACCCGTAAGTTGAAATAAATGCAAGAGAATTTGCAAGAAATTTAGTTTACAACAATCAACAATCGCTAAAAAATACCGTAACAGTAACAACAGTAACAGCCTGTTAATGTCCCACTGCTGGGCTAAGGCCTCCTCACCCCCTTTTGAGGAGAAGGTCTGGAGATTATTCCACCACGCTGCTCCAATGCGGATTGGTAGAATACACATGTGACAGAATTTCAATGAAATTAGACACATGCAGGTTTCCTCACGATGTTCTCCTTCACCGTCAAGCCCGAGATGAATTATAAACACAAATTAAGCACATTAAAATTCAGTGGTGCTTGCCCGGGTTTGAACCCACGATCATCGGTTAAGATTCACGCGTTCTAACCACTAGGCCATCTCGGCTTTGAAGCTTAAAATCAACAAAATTGTAAATAAAATTTGTTGTAAAACTATAAACAATTATTAGTCAATGAAAACACAACACTAATTTCTAACACATGTTTCTTATTGAACGAGTCATAAACAGTCGAACGACTCGAGGAATCCCATCATAACTGAGATGAGATGAAAAGCAAATCATTTAAACGGCATATTGGCAGTATTGCATCAAGCGAAAGTCTACAGGTTATATTTTATGATTTACAATCGAGAATATCGAGTCCACAAGTGATCGACATTAAAACAAAATATATAGATGTATTAAAACTACAACATATGAAACAAATATATATACTTACAAAGACACACGCACACGGACTCGCACACACAGTGTATAGTTATAGAATTATATATCCATGCTATACATTATATTATAAATGCGAATGTAACCGTACCTGTCTGTTATGCTTTCATGCGACCACCGAACCGACTTTGATGTAATTTTGTATGAAGTAAGGTTGAACCCCAAAGAAAGTCATAGGCTATTTCTCTTTTATTCCTACCACAGGCAAAGCAGGCGGGTGATTTTTTTTCGTTTTGTCGTGGTGGGTGTGCTGGGGGTAAAACCCCCACACCTACACACACAGGTATAAATCTAAGACAACCTTGCGACTATGTGCTTTATTATAATAAATAATCTTTTTTTAATCTTAATTTATCTGTCTTATTTTAATCTCTCTTAATTATAATCAATAAAACACTTTTAATCATGATGATGAAAACAGAAGCTGAAAGGTTGATAATTATCATCGTTGTCTGTGCCTACCTAATATATTATTTCATGACATATGACTATATATATATATATATATATATATATATATTGGTAGTCATTTTTCAAAAACACAACATAAGTGAAATTTATTGAGAATACAACTATAATGAAATAATATTGACGGCTATAATCTAGACTGATATTTATACTTCAACTTATAAATCGTTCGCTCGTTTAAAATAAGATAAATCACTGCAATTAAATGTGACACCATCCCATTTAATTTGTCTTAGATTTTATTTATTATTTAAGCTACATATCATAAACTATAACTTCTTTTATAAATGTCAACAATTGAAAGAATAGTCTACATACCTTTTATACAAATTATGCACATATTTCGCGACGCATATCAACAATTAAATATTATAATATTTGTGTACTGCAAAGCTTGAAATATCCCTTATTTACAAACGTACAATCATAATAATGAACAATCAAACATATTAGTTAACTTTATAGCGAAGAAAAGTTAGTAGCGGTAAAAACCGCAAACTAACCGAGCGTCGATAAATCTAAGAAGCAATCCCTCAATCCGTTTCCTTATTTCCATCTCCACACCTGTTTATACTATAAAATTGTCTGAGTGCACAGCTGTGTATTGCCAAGTTCTAAATAAATTTAAAAAAATTAAAATGTCATTGTTATATCGGTGAAATATTTAAATAAAGAATATTAATTTTTTATAGCACAATAATTATACATAATCTATATTGAAAAAGTGTTGGGTTCTATATTTGAAATTATTTTTATAAATATGTCTTAATTAATAGTCGTACAATAAATAATAATCGGTCGTCTTACAAATTTTATATCGATTAGAATATTATGAAAAATAACGATCTTAATTTAATAAAAATAAAAGATATATTATCGAAGCCTGTTTGCCAATCGTACCTGAGTTAATATTTGAAAACGAAAATCGCTATCTTGAAATTATTATATTACAATAATAGGAGAATAATAAGCGAGTTTGACCGCAAGAAGTTCGAATAATAACAGCATTCACCTTGCACACAATGGCGGGTAGAAATGCATTATGTCATTGTGGGGCCGAACGCACTGCTTTCGTTAACTATAACTCATCATTTGCGACTGCAAATAAAATGCTTATAAATAAGGTGTTTATTATGTACCTGGAATTAGTCAGAATGAAGATGTCAATAATACTTTAGTTTTAATTATTTAATTATTATAAAGGGTAAATGTTGCTGAACCTTTTAAGCCCCTGTTAAAAATATTTATTTTGTACTGTGTCCACGTTTAAATAATTACGTGGTTACGTATAGAAAACATAATCTACTTTGTGTAAAAGTCTTATTTAGATTAAATTAATATAGCGCATTTAACACAGTACATGAATCACAAGTCAAACTTTTATTTTTTGAAAAGTCACTCAAACTCAAATTCGAGTTTAATAACTCACATAGTGCCCAATGAAGTTTTAAGCACATAGTTAAATGGCAAACGTTAAACTACTCTTTAATACGCTGGTAACGCTTATACGCTGTGCGGTTACACCGGGCCCCGATTTTTAAATAGTGAAATGTTTATGTATGAAGGTGTCAAAACATTATGTTGAGCACAAATTGCCGACGGCCAACTAAGGGCATGTATTTGAATACCAGCACAATGGCCGCAGTCGCATGCGCTCTGGATCAGATAGATTATTCCTCCTCAGATAGCCTTCTATGAAGATTTATTGCCTACAACCCTTATTGAATTTTAATGGTCATTATTGTACCATTGTCCTCAAATTTACAATTTTAGATGGCGATTCATTAGTTTAAAACAAACGCTGTGGGAACGAGACGGTCGACATTTCGAAGCCTTTTTAATATTTTGTATTACGATCAAAAGATTCGTGCTATTAAGTTATTGCTGTAAATCTTGGGTCAGTTACAAATGTCAGCGATCGAACTAAACTGGAGAACGATCGGAACTATAATTTAAATAAATTGCTTTTTATGTTCGTGATATTTATTGTTACAAATTTTGCGCGAATTTCAATGCAACAATACATATTAAGGTAGTTTCTTATTTAGCTAAAATATAATGCTAACCTCGTAGTTTAATTGACAACAAAAAAAAAGAAGGCGTTCAAATGGACCATCTAATAGTAAGTAGTCACCTCGGTCTGTAGGCATACTAAGTGTCAATGGCGATAATATTAGGCATTTCTTCACAGCGTGAGCGCTGCCAGGCTCAGGGTATGATGTTATCATCCTTGTATGTGATCATACTAGTACACTTCTACTCACCCGTTGTACATAGCTTTATTATTACAAATACACAATAATGAGCGGTAAACGTATGTAAACAAACGCTGTATTCGAATCCATTTATAAGATAGTCCATTAGCAGTTGGAATTTCATGTCTCGTTTGCGCAAAACTAACGAATAATAGGAAACAACAATAGCGGCTTACGTTAAGGCTTTAAGGATGAAGCGTATAGGTCAAGCGGACGGCGCGGGACGCGAAATGTCACCGTCGCGGACTTTGTGTAACGGTTTTATACGAGAACGAATACGTGAAATGAAATACATACGTGTAATCTATATATAGTTATATATACTATACATGTATTAATTAAAATTTATATTATTTATATAATTATAAATCAACTGACTCATGTTTTAATGAGTAATTAATGGCTAGAAGTGTATGAATTCTATTTACCTGCTATCATGCACAGGATCGTGTTGTTGCTTCCACAGAGTAAGTAGTAGAATTCTGTCATACTTTTTTCATTGATTCATTAAATCTATCTGTTCTATACGAAGCCGAAGTACTACTGAAACGTAGTTACCGTAGCGGCACTCTGGACATATTAATTTACTGGACTCGTATCGCATTGTAAGCACTTTGCGTATATTTGCACCACAGGCTCGTGGATTTATAGTATGCTTTGAAAAATGTTAACTTTATAGCGTCTGGTCAATATACGTGTTATATTCGCTAGGACTGACCATGTCCTGGCTGACTGACTGATTTATTTATACACAATCTAACTTATATTTCACGGAGACAGCAATTTTTTGTGAAAGCTTTCGTTTTAGATACGCCCGTCAAAATATTCTTATTTTATGTTACAGCCGCAACCCCGTTGTCAATCTCAATCTTCAAATTTATTCAACAGTTTCATTATTTTTAACACGCCGAGACAAATTAATATGTTCATATAAGCTTATGGGCCTAGCAAATCTTTCAGTGCTAATCCGTCTTAAGTCTTTTAGCATTAAAGAAATTATCAAAGTATTTATCGATATTTTGCTATGGAATTACATTTTTTTTAAATAATTAACTAAAAAATGAAATTTGAATTATTATTTTAAAAATCTTAAACTTAGTTTCTATTTACACAAAAAAATGCATAATTTTATTTAAATTGCATTATATTCTAGATTTTTTGCTAGGTTATGAAGTTAAGAAAAGTTAAGTAAAGAAATTAGAATTTATTTACCTTTCATGAAAGAACATCATAATAAAAACCATAATTTACTGAATACTTTTTACAAATTACTAAAAATTTCGCTCACTAACGGTATTTATAAGTGCCTTAAGATGTACAATCTACATAATACTCGTGTATAGATAACAACGATCTTTTAGAAGGAGTAATAAACATTTTTGTGTGCAATACTGCGGTTTGCCCATCTTCTCAAAGGTCACCGCCTGACCGATAACGACGTCGGCCTTCTGCGGCCCGAATTCGAGACTCGTACCATAGCGTACTACACTCCTACGAACGAACACCGTACTTACAGATATTGGGTCTGTTCTCGTTAATATTTTAATATTCTTACCCGACTGGAGGAAGACGAAAAGAGTAATTAATTTAGCATGTGTATGTATGTATGTTTTCACTTACACCTGTAATCTACATCAATATTTATGGCCGATCTATCGATAGAAACCTAACCTAACACGTAGACCCCTACACATGCGAGTGAAGCAGTCCGGGGCAGTTCCGGGGGCGGAAGCTAGTCTATATATAAATAGGCAAATACAAAACAGCTTAGTAGTGTCATTTGTTTATCAAAAAAAAAAACTTTTGTTTTTGTTTGGTTGGAAATACAAAAAGAAAAAAAAATTGTTCAAAATATGCAAGTACTTTAATTTTTTTCAATAATGATAATGATCGATTTTCGACCACTAGAGGAGCTCTAGGTAATAGAAATTTGTATATGTTGTATGAACTTATAAAATACTTCTAATATGAGCTTCTTGCAGACTTACCTTGATAGATCAAACATTGCTTTCATAACGCTTACACTTGACGATGGAAAGTATTTGTAAAGGCATTTAAAAATTTTCATCTCCCTCAAAAATAATAATAATAATGTCCTCTAGACCGATTTCGGCCACGGCGGCCAATCTCAAGAGAGATTAGCCAACTACGCAGGAGATAATATAGTGCACAGGTGTGTGAGCAAACACAGGTGCACTCTCTATTCCCTAACTCTCATAATCCGATGGGACGGCAATCCGACACGACCGGAAAGAGTTCAAGCGCAGGACTAACGGCTTTACGTACTTTCCGAGGCACGGGAGTGTACATACTTCCAATTTCCAGACTCCTACTGCTACTGAGAATTTTCTGATAGAAATACAAAATATTTTTTATTGGCCCGACCTGGGAATTGAACCCAGGACCTCCGGATCTGCGGCCTTACATCAAGCCACAAGACCAACGAGGCAGTTAAATCACCCTCAATAATTGCCACATTGAAGTACTTTTTAGAATTTGTTTGTTATATATGCAAACGAAGTATTTTGTTCGGTAGGTTTGTGTTATATGTATGTAAATTCTTTAAAGTTAATACTTGGTTTTATCTCTTATTATAAAGTGATTATAAGTATATGTATCGATATTACAGCGAGCTCAGGACACGAATCCTGCGGGACAATCACGCGTGGGTGGCGTCTCCAGTATCAAGATTATGCACGCCCTCTATACCGTGTGACGGATGGGAAAGATGCTCAACTTATAAATAGTAGCTAGTAACTTTGTTACCTACTTATTACCTACTGCTTTACCTACTTGGAATATATTTTAAAAAACAAATAAAATATAGTATGTTCGTCAGCATGTTTCACTTTTAAACTAGATATATATAGAAATGTTTAGGCGTAACACAGGACACAAAAAGTGATTGAACATTTTTTCTGATTAATTATTTTATTAATAATTAATACATATTACACAATACCGGTTGTTTCTGGCATTGTTTTTTCTACATATTTTAATCGCAAAATATTATTATAACGCACAGTACTATATGATTTAAAATAATTTTCAAATCATATAGTTTATTAAACTCAATGTAATTATGAAAGGATAATATTTATACTGCTGTAATGTTTACATTAAATCATAATTCTAAATCATTTAATGAGTTCTCCTTTCTTTTAAATCTACATTAAATAATAATTTTTCTAACATAAAATGACTATAAAATATTTTATGTAGAGCAAACTTAAAGGCGTGTCATATTAATAATCGCCATGGTCCATTCTATAAGAACGTGTTCGCATTAGGCTATCTACACACTATAATTTTCGCGCCTTGTAAATTGTAATACACTCCGATATCGTATCTTTACCATCCTATATAAATCTAAAGTTTCATTGTATAGGAAAACTATTTAATTTCTTAATTAAAAATATATCTTTGAAATAGTTTATTTTTCCTACTCATTACGAAGCCTGAGTTCCGTAAGTGCGACTCTATAAAAGCATGTTAAGAAACGCGCGTTGCTCGTATCATCTGCACAAGGTCTAATTGAGACAAAGGCTTAAAACCAATAGCATGCCATGATGATTTATTCATCGCTAATGCGCATGTGTGGACTTCATTAACATTTATAATGCAAATGTTTTAAACCTTTAAATATCCGCAATATTGAAAGGGTAAACAAAGATCGAAAACTATGAAGTAATAATGTACGAAGATTTCTTACAAAATTTAATTTATTTAAATAGAAATTTTTTTTTCAACACATTTATATATATTAACTAATGATATTTTAATCATTTGGAAGATCGAATGAATTAGATTTTCTAGAAAAATAAGTTTTGTACAAAAATTAAAAAGGAAGTATAACGGGCCCACTACGCAACGTTTGTTGTTTGTAACATATTAACGTTTTACTTTGATCATAAATAACATAAAATATATGACGTGTATTTTTTAAGGAAAAAAAAAGAAAGACTCTTTTATTAATTTTGCACAAATACATTATATAGTTGTTTGTAAAATATTGACGTTAAAATCATAAATAACGTAAAATACACGTAAAAAAGTACAAAAGAGTGAGTTAAGATGGCCTAACGGATAGAACTAATGGATTTAAACGAATGTAGCAGATTAAAACCCCTTCAATCCCCACTGAATTTCACAGCAGTGAATTAAAACTATCGCGAGGTGATCTGCATCAACCAAAGAGTCTGATGTAATAAGCATCAAACTATTTCCTTAATAGTAGAAAAAGTCCAGAAGAAGGATATACAGAGTTACAGTGCTATTCTGTAAGACCGAACTTCACCTGGAAAGGTTGATAGGCGAATTACTGTGATATAATTCGATCGATTTCTGTTATTTTGCGACCGTTTTCTATGGTGACTTTCAAATTTGTTGTTACAGGACAGTTTACTGTCTGAATGCAATCCCGTTTTTAGATATAATCAGATTTGAATAAATATATGAAGTCATAAGACATATGACGTCACCAAAAATCTGAAACGACATTTCCAATTGTAATTCGATATACAAAGAATCAAAGATAAATCGATTGTCAAATTGATAATAAAATAACTAAATAAATAGATCGTTAAACACCCTTTGGATTTCATTACAGTATTGAATTAAATGTTAAGCTTTTACTTATCCGCTTTAGATATATAGCTACACTGGTTTGATGTAAAGATTCTACTGAGAAGAACCGGCAAGAAACTCAATAGTCTCACAACCCTTTATTATTGATTGATAACCTTTTGTTATTGTAAACTTTTGTTAATTACATTCTAGAGTTTTTGTTTTTAATTATAAATAATAACCTCATATTATTTATTAACTGGCAACATTGGTTTCGTGAGCACTGGTTCCGTATCACTCCTCCTTGACCCCGCATTAGATAAACTAACATCACGTTACACAAAGCTCTTGCAAGAACTGAGGTTAACGAGGTCTATAAAATTCATTTATTCAAATTGTTTTAAGATAATATTTAAGCTTATTCGATTGTGCGATCAAATTTGTAGCGTTTTATTTATAATCATATATTTCAAATGACTGACTGAACACATTTTAAGTTTAAGAGTAAGAAACCTCATGACACTTCATAGGCTAAGTCGCAATGCTAATCAGATTCTAAATAATTAATCAAACTAGACTTTCAGACTTTAAAAATCGTTTTGAAACGATTGTTATATTAAGATAATATTTAAGTTTTGTCATAGATTACAGTCGAACAAAATATCTGAAGGAAACCACGAAGCAACCGTTATCATTTCCACTACAAAGAGAATAATAAAGTCGAAAACTCGTCAAATTACGACTGAGCCCGAAGTGGGAAAACTTTAAAGTTGGCGAAACTTTTCAATCTACCCCTATGGTCGTGTGAGGAGTAAATTAAAGGGTCTCTCGCTGTCCCTTGGAATAGTGAGATATTATGGCAGAGGCTTACTATTTTTTTTATTTTAAGGACCACTAGTAGCTACTACATGTTTTAATGACAAATGTAAAACAATTTAGTGAAAATAGCTAACATGTGAAGCTTTTTAAAGTAGCCACAACAATTACAATATTTGTTTTAAAAATACATTAACACATAATTATAGCAACATGAGTAGAAAGATTAAAAAAAAAAAAAAAAAAGTCCAAATTGGTACAAATTAAAGATCATAAAAAAATAAACATGCACTTAATAAAATTAAAATTAATAACACAAATAGTTTGAAATTGATATAGGTACAAATTAAAATTAAATAATTCATTAAATTCATGCAAAGTTTACGTTACAAAAAAATTACTAAAAATATACTAATTAATACAAAATAAAATTAAGATAACATTATTTATTATTTATTTATTTATTTATTATTTATTTGCATCTCTCAACAATTCTAGCGCCCGTTTACGATAAATCATGGCAGAGTCATTAAAAATATCTAGATCTTGACAAAAACCATTGTACAACCGTGATGATCTAGGCATTGGTGCATTACATCCTAATTTCGTTTTTGATATTCTGACATCAAAAGTGCCCAGAAAACTACGAACATTGCGCCTTGGAATACGATAGTATATCTTTTCAAGTAAGTAAGTACAGTCGATCTCGTTACGAATTATCTTAAATAGGAAAGAGAGATCTAATAATTGTCTGCGTACAGAGAGACTATCCATATTCAAGTCTTTCAAGAGATTGCTGTAATTTTTATTAGATTTATTGTATGAGGTTTTTTTGTTTCTGGATAGATGATATACAAATCGCTTCTGTATTCTCTCTATACGCAGACGATGTACATTGTAACAAGGATTCCACACAACACTACCGTACTCCAGTACACTACGCACTACTATTGTCAAATAAGCGTAATATTTATAAAATTGTGTTTTCAGCGTTGATTTTTAACTTTCGGCCCTGTTTGACACCACGAATTAAATGTTTTGTAATTCTTACAATGCCAGAAATAACCAGATGAGGTGAATGAATGAATGAATAGTATGTGAGAAGTAAATTACCAAATTGAAAGTTATATTTTATTTTTTGAAGGTTAAATTGTAATTATAGGTGGTTAATATATTAAAATTAAAAAAATATATATACACATTGTAAACAAAAACTTAACCTGTAAGCGTTTGCTCGCTCTTATCTGTATTGTTATGCCACAAATCCATTTTCCTAATAATTTGCACCGGTAATAAAATAGAAACAAAAAAATAAATTAACTTATGTATTCAATAATACTAATTTGACACAAATGTATCGAAATATTATAAATATAATATTTAGCTTTCCAAACGCATATATATAAAAAAACTCATGCCATGTTATCCTAGTACAAGAACCACAAACTTATCTCTTACTTAGAACTACCTTCAGTCGAAAAACTTACACAGAAGTCGAGCGACAAGTGTATAATAAATACACTTGTCGCTCGACTACACCAACCGCTTATCCGCGTCACGGATCACCTACATTACTATTAGAATAGACAAATCTATTTACTCTATAAACAGAAAAAACTATTAATCACTGACAAGATTATAAAAAAAGGTTTTATTTTCTTAAACATATTATTATTTTCTGGGAAGACAAGTATGATTTCATATATATTTTACAATTAAATTCAAAATAATTTGGTTAAAAATAAGATAATCTCAAATAATATTATTAAATTATTTTTACTACCAATTATTTTCTCCCACCAACATTTTTTTAATTATAAAAATAACCACAATTTAAAAGATATAAAAGGCTTTCTTCATAGAGACTCCATTCTAAATAACGTAAAAACTGGTAGCCAATAAAACTTTTCAATATGAAAGTAACTTGTTCACTCTACAGGAATCGGAAATAAAATAAAAGCAAGCGTAAGCGAAACAAAGAGAAATATGGACAAAACGTCCGAGCCAAATTCCGGCTATTCATGTCCCGTTTCCGAAAATAAAATTTTCGAACGAGTTAAATGCACTTTATCTGGGTACAACGCGAATGTAGGTATTTGCGATAGGTATGCCCTATTTCGCTATATTCGTGTCATATTTATCATTTGATAATTACTAAAGTTTTGTCTTCTAACTTAGTAGGTCTCTATAATATTTTCATACTGTCTTTAATTTCTTCAACATATTAAGTGTGTCAGATATGTATTTTTATACGAAACATTTGTAAAGCTATCCTCAGAACCAACGAGGGATATGTAACATGATACATCATGATTGATTATCACTCTGATTATAACTATCACATCTGCCTTTAATTAAATGAAAGAATAGGTACCAATTCATTATAAAAATAATAGTAACTTGTTCATATTTACAAAGGCTAGACTTTTAAAATATTTAATATATAATGAAAATTCTGTTTTAAGTATTCCTAAATATTAAATTGCTTGCTCTCAATTTGTGTGTTTGATTGGTATTTTTATCGCGGGCTTAGTTTTCAAACAAGTGAAATAATATTTAATAATTACATTATTAGTTAAATTTGTGATTTCATTGAAGATACATCATAATTTGAGTATTATTAGTATATAATTTTACAAAATTAATATTATAACAAAAATATAACAAAAAAATTTAAAATCATTATTATTACAAAGAGACGATTTCGTGATATAACGACAGTCATGGTAAAACAATCGAGCAATCAAATGGTCGAGTTGCAAGTATTAGGATTATTTACAATTGAAATGATTGAAAATATCCTTTCAATAACATTCATAATGTATAATTTTATTAAATAATTTTAATCATATAAGTTACACGTGTTAAAATAACGATGGCAAAATTTTGAAAAATTATGTAAAATATTAAATATATAAAATATTTTTTTAATTACTTAATTAACTTAGTTAACTTAGTCAGGACTAATCGTCCCATTTATTATTATATTCTTCTGAATTAATAGTATACAGTTATACTAATAATTCAAAAAAAAGGTCACAGTTCACAGGAACTTTAACGGTCGGACGGTGAACATTATAGTGACATGGTGGCCACTAGTGGTTAGCGAGTGGATGATAGATTCTCATAAACGCAATGTTACAATTTAACAGTTACGCTTACTCCCTTTATTTATAACCAATCAGTATTACACCCAGATTTGTACGTGTTTTCAGAAAATATGTGGAGATATAACTAAGTACCATATGCTTATAAATAATACGTCTCAAACAGGGATGTGCCTAACACTCATTAATTGTCTTCTTACAATGAATATTCATATACGTTTTGTAATACAACAAAATGTAACCTAGTTAAATGAGATGTTATTTAGCCTGTTCTAAGCAATATAATCGTTATAATACATTATTATGGGTGGGTTTAAATAAAATTCTTATCTATATATATAACTTCCAATATTACCCTTAGAATTCCAATAGCAGTGAGTAACACATGCTTACGCGAGTGTTGCCCGGCGCGATGACCGCCGGACAAACATACGAACGTTGTTATTTATGTTTTTTGTTGGCTCCCGTCCAGATGACCGCTGCGCAAACGCATACGTTTATTTAGAAAGCGTTCAATTCTGTCTGCGAAATCGTTTGCGGAAAAGTTAAATGGCACACTGACTCGATGTTTATTTTTATGCATTTTTTTTATTGACGACTTACTGTCAGCTAAAATATTTATTTATAACAATTTTCAACTTATAAGTGTAAAGTTCATCTTATAAAAAATATACAGCACTAAGAAATATATTACAATTTTCAAAAAAAAAGTTCTAAAGCACATTTTATTAAAAAAAAAAGTGGAGAATGCATATAGTTAAAACAGACAAGCATCGACAACCATAATGGTCCATAGAGATAGATGCTTAATTTGTGCCAATAAATAATTTTAAATTCTGACACATAAATACCAACCCACATTGGAGCAGCGTGGCGGAATAAGTTCAAAAATTTGCCCAATTGAAAGGAAAACTTTGTTTATTATTATATATTTATTATTGTTTATTTAAAAATGAATAAGCCACGACATACCGTACGTAACAAATTGTGCTACAAATAAATATATATATATATATAAAAAATCCCAAAAATCATTTTAACACATCCTAAGCGTTTATAACAGTAACCTTTTATATTACACACTTTTACCAAATGACATAGCGATTCACCGCAACAAGCTGATCTCAAATGATTTAGCGATAAAATGCGCAATGTAAAGTTAAACGGTCAATACAGCACCTAACAATGGCTACGATGATTTTGCATAATTTTATTGATCCAAATATCCGTGGATCATTGATCATTGGGTCAATAATGCGTATTAAACTTGTCATGATTTGGTAGAGATGTACTGACATAAATAATTAATCGATATTACTATATCATTACTATATCACTTTATCGAATCGATATTATTTTTATTAGTGATATATGAAATTTACTACATTTGCTTTGCGTTTATAGTTCATGTTATGCAGATATTATTCAAATGTATATATTTAAGAAACAATGTTTACATTTCAATTTCAATTTCTACAATCATTGTATGAAAGTACCGGTGGCAGGCCGGTCTGGGAAAGTCCTTCCTCTCACCGGGTATTTTACGGCCAAAAAGCAATATTTTGTATTGCTATATTCTTAATGATGAGTGAGTCTGTGTAATACTGCTACAAGCAAGATAACATCTTAAGCCTCGTGGTTAGCGGCGCATTCACGATGTTAAACTTAGAAGTGGTTTACATTTATTATAATAGTGGCAAAAGTAGTCTCATCAGCTTGGCCAGTTACTCTACCTCTTGAATACATTTGAAAAAAAACGAAGTTACTTATTAACTTTAGATAACATTGTAAACTTACATAATAAAAATAAACTTACACCAGTAGTTGCGCATGTAATGTAATGATCATTTCTCATTAGAATTGACAAAATAAAACCCTAAATAGAAGAAAATGTTAAGTATATATTTAAACACCGAATTCATGAAATAAAAAAAAAATGATTAAATCAAAATCAATTCAAATATTAATTTACTATTTGATTCTAAATTTAATTAATAATTTAATCAATTATCGTAATTTAAAAAACCGATATCGATAAAAATTCGATGCTCACACGGTACGAGTACAACACGCTTTCGTGCAAATTCGCTGTCCAACGATGCGTACCAAATGACATGATCGATCATAGCTTTATACTTAAGTCCAGGTGTGGGTTCGATGTGTGCAACAATTTGGATACACAAACTTTAAGAAACCATTTTTATTATTACAGCACGTGCGTTAAATTTAACATTTGTGCGGGAGACGTAACTTACTGCAATTTTTTATTATTGATTTTACTCGACTATTAATCGATGGTAAAAATTACTCGTATATAGTATTCTTTAACGCTGTCGGCCATATAAACCATGGGATCTTAAATGTCTTGCTTCTTATGTTTGAAATCATCGTGAGGAAACCTGCATATGGATGAAAATGGGATGAAAATCTGCACCTTTGTATCCATTAGAATATGGAGTTAAGTTAATTAGAAATTGTAACCATTAGAATATGGAGTTCCACACCTACTCCTCAAAAAAAGTGGAGGCCTAGTAATATATACAGGCTGTTACTTCATTTTAATTTAAAATATTAATAAAATTATATGTTATAAAGTACTATACAGATAAATTAATCCAATTTTAATCAGTGTCTTAAAAACTAGACGCAATACTGTACTTTATTTTTTGTATAAATAACTATCCAATCGTCCCGGTTTCGCACGGGTAGATAAGAAGAAAAAAGTATTTTGCATAGGATTTGCGTAAAATCCGTTCTTAGGGAGCGTCTACGTCGGGGAAGGAGTATCTGTAACAAATTTCAAGTCAATCAGGCGGATAGTTTAGGAGATTTCGTGATGAGTGGTACTTCGCTTATATATATATAAAGTTAAACAAGCACTGAGTGATCGTGTTATACCATTTTTTTGTAGTTTTATTTTTACTAAATAGAATGATAAGTGAAATGTACATTTTAATATAATCATAAACAATAAAATATAAAAACAGAATAATTAAATAAATACAAATAATATTAGATGGATTATTTATTTATGCTACTATAGAAATTATCAATTACGTACATCCATATTGTTACGACTCTTAAGATTTAGTACATAAGTAGGTAAATCAGCACATATTTTTTAATTTTAAGCTGGTTACCGTCGGATATACGTTGCAATGAATATAATTATATTATTTTGTAAAAAAATATATCGGATATGATTCACGTGCTTATTGTAGTTTGAAGCTACTACGCCAAAACCTTCAAGCGAGTAACAAGAACAATCGTTGGCTTAGGAACGCATACCACATGCACACAGAAACATTAATTTACAATATATCTACATGTACTTACTTACACATATCAACTAAATTTAAATAAAGAACATTATAAAGTGATTCTGTCACACGTATGAGGTAATAAAAATACACGCAAAACTTCTCAACTTTCAAATCAAACACCGGCCAATATTTGCACCCCATTGTTTACGCAAACTTCTCACATGCCGGTTAACACGCAAAAACCCTTGTTGCCCAATAAAAATCACCAACAAGTCCGGTCGGATATCAGAAATTTTCCCACCCTCAAAAATTCCTTGCAACTATTTTATTATATCGAATAGCTAAGCGAAATAGGACCTTATAATTAAAACAGTAAGGGTTACTATAAGTGTATAAAATATTTGTGGATTTAGGCTTTCCCTTTCAGTAAATTTGGTCCATATGTTAGGACAAGTGAACTGACTTCTTTACTGGACACCCTAAATTGAGTGCGTGAGGGAGGAAATGGTATTTATTGGAATTTCCTATGGGTGAATATCTCGATCACTCTCACTGTAGGGTTCTTTGATGGAGGTGATAAGTGAATTTACAAATGGCTTTTATTTGGTTTACTTTTAGAGATTGAAAATTATTGAAACAAATCAAATTAAATGGTTTTAATTGAAAATGTAATATAATTTTATGAATCTTTATTTCCTGAAGTTAGGAAACATAGATATAGAAGCTGTGTGTTGTGTGTGTGTTAATACATTTTAAATTAAAAATATTAAAGAATATCAAACAATTTAGTTGCGAAATAACTCAATATCCACAAGTATTTTTTGTAATCTTCATAACATTTATAAAATCCTCTTTATTATGTAAAAAAGTTATATAACAAGAAGTTTTGAATAATAAAAAAATAAAAAAACGGGTTATTGTCGGTATGTAGTCATGTAAGGATCAATTTCAGCATCAATAAACAGCATACATACATATTATATCGATACAATAGCTGTTATCATAAAAGCCTGAACGAAATATTTTCCGTATTTTCTAAAGATTTTCACAGCTAACTGTAACATGAAACTTGATACGTTTAATAATATATTATATAATAGTTATTTCCGAATAAATTATAGTATCCTCGTCTTATAGATTATAAACCGGATGAAATTAATTACCGTTCCACTAAAAGCCTACACTTTGCAATTAAGGTTATATTCTCATAATTTCAATGAGCAAATTAATTCTTAAAAAATAAACATTTCAAATTTTATGCATTTCAAATATAACGCTAAGCAAATATTACTTTTATCAGCCCCCAGTCCTGAATAATTCATTTCTCACACCGGAAGTGGGATCAATTGGGCGGAAGACTTGACCGGGTCGAGTGACCCTTCCCTTGTCCCTTCATCATTTTAAGCCCTCATGAAAGCGGCTTTTAGGATTCCTTGAGCATATTTACTTGAGTAAGCTAAGGAGATATTCGTTTTGAAAGATTGTGATACTTCAATAACAATATATTTTACAGAACTTTCTGCTATTTATTTAAAGGCTAGCTAATTAATATTTTTTTATCGAAAATAGGTCAATATAGTTGACAAATGGGCCACCTGGTTATAAGTAGTCATCATAGACATTGGAACTTTAAGAAATATTAACCATTCCTTACATCGCCAATTCGCCATCAACCTTATGAACTAAGATGTTCCATGTGCCCGTAGTTTCACTGGCTCACTCACCTTTCATACCTGAACACAAAGTATCGCTGTTTAGCGGTAAAATATATAAATATATATATCTAATATAATAGTTAATCTTTTATTTTTCTCTTTCTGTCATCTTTAATTTAACATCCGAAACAAGACAGCATTGTTTAACTAATAAAAGGTACATGACCTTTAGAATTTTATAAAGAGCATTTAATTTACACTTGATAACATGATTTAAATACCACGGTTGCATTTACGATTTATGTGTAACGTTAATGTACATTTCTTTTCTTCTAAAACCTAGTCCAAAAATGTTGTTATTATAGTGAAATATGAAGTGATGCAAAACTTTAGCAATTTAAAAGGAGGAATCAACGAATAAAACGTGCATAATCAGCAAGGAAAAGTAGTATTTTTTAATGCAATTAAAAAAGAATACAAATTAAAAATAACAATTTATTAAACAACAATACACTTAAGAAAAAAATTCACAAAAGTCATCACAAAACTTACAATTTTTTGTTATTAAAATATTCTTGATTACAAAATTTAATTTTCTAGGAACCAACACACTTGCGTCAGCAGTAGGGGGTAATACTTTTATAGCTACAGTCTATCTGTATATATAAACAACTACTAAAAGCATAGAGTTACGAGATAAATACAATCGTAAGTTTAATTAATATATTTAACGATGTACGATACAACAGCGATACTAATAGTAGCCTATATGCACAAGTATGGCAGTAGCATAAAATTCCAGCAAACCACATGAAACCAAAGAACAGTCTGCTGACGCTTATAGTAATGTGACAGCGTGTATGAATTTTCTTGGTATCGCTTCGTTGTAAAAAAGTGTAGCCAAACTTTGAGAAACACTGTCACTCCTACTTTTCTTTGTCACTCAGGTATGTATTCTTTTTCTCTACGTACATTTTCTCTATCTCCTATGTTCTTTTATACAAATGTGACCTTAACAACCGTCTGTAAGACTAACAAGATTGTAACGAAGAACAACACTGAAGGAGGAATACTCTTCGAAGATTTATTGTCTTGCACCAGTGCTTTGGGTGCCACTACAGTTGGTATGGCAAATGCTTGATTATTACAACGGTTTAACTAAAAACAGAAAAATGATTTGATGAAGATGAAGCAAGGAATTCTAGTAAAGAACAGATAATGCACATGTAAATAATATTACAAGATTTAAAAAAAAAAGATTTAATAATCGAGTTAATTGTTTGAATTTTAAGTACAATTATTATCATTAAGAATGAAAAGGTAGACAGGCAAAATATGACCCTTCTTATGGCAAGTAATATCACCATTCATCATGCTAAATTTTATTTGAATCCATCTCATCAACGGTAACAATTTGATTACTTACGTCACAACACGTCGTCTCCGGAGAACCGATACATCCTGACTTACAGCCTCGAATGACTGCCTCAAAGGTGTTGCCCTTTGATACAACTGATGTGGAGCACTTATCATCAACACTATGACAGATGATCGTTTGAACTCTGAAAACAAATTAAATACGAACGACCACTCAAATATACTTGTAATTGCAATATTTTCAAACCGTTCAATGTTTCGTCGTTAACCTCATCGTCATGAAACATTTTCTCACATCGTCTTAAAACATTTCTCGTTTATTGAATTATACAAATTTACAAACGCTAAAATCAAACAGTTTTAAAATTTTTTAAATTTACAAAAGCCCAAAAGTTTTCGCTGAATAAATTTAATTACAGAATTACTATCATTATCTTACACAGCTAACTAAAGGCAAACTGAATTAAGGGTTAGAGTAACAGTGATGGACGTCTGATAAAATTTATTGATTTATTGCCGAATATGATAAAAAGAAGCCTTGTGAGGGTTTTGACGTGCAAGAACATGTTCATACAATGCATTAGAATCATGTTTTCTTTATGCTATAATCTTAAAAGCTTAATAATAATTGTACCTGTATTTTGTAGGATCCAGACACGCTTTGAGTGGTGTATCAGACTTATATGCGCAAACATAGCATTCCAGAGGGCGCATTTTAGTCGTCCTAGTTACTGGAATTGAACGCGTCGTATGCAGTGGTACAGCTGGTGCCCGCCTTCCCACACTTTCTTCAGCTTTATCTGCTATAAGATCATCTTCATCATCATCATCTTCGTTCTCATCACTATCGTTTGAATCGACTTTTCTTTTATGCAAAATGGACATGTTATTTAAACACTTATTTACTTGGTGGTAGCGATACCACCAACTCATAATTTATTCTACTGCCAAACAGTAATACTTTATATGACTGTGTTGTGGTTTCAACGATATCGAAGACAGAGTAATTTAGGTTTAAGGGACGTAAGATCTTAGTATGATATGGTTGGAATGTTAAACTTTGATCACTAAGAATTAGATGGCTCATTTCCCCGAAAGCCTTCGTCTTTAAAAGATTATATAAATAATATAACTGAATAACATTAATTGGACTTGATTTAATTTGTAGTCAAAGGGATTTATCGCTTCTATAGGTGTCATTAACAACTATGATTTATTTAACGAAATACTCTAAGACCGAAAGTCAAAACATTCTTCCCATTTTCAAAAAATGCTGTATTTCTCTAAAATTAAAAATCATAAACAATTATAAAGTTTGACAAAATAAATTCGCTGCGTTTTTTTGCGAGGTCCAGTGTTTTCTTTTCCGATAGTGATAGTTTTTACTTTGAATGCCAATAAGTAAGTGTTACGCTTTATTATTGGATAAATTAATCGAAATTAAGTATTAGGAACACACGGCTCAATCAACCCATACGCTTAACAATATGTTGCAACATAACTCTTCATAACAATAATATATAAAAGACTTAAAATATTATAAGCTTTACATTTCAAGTCACAATACAATGAATTATTTTATATATAAATTGAAAAAAAGATAAACGAATGAATAATAAGTTAAAGAAAACCAAATTGAAACAAACTCACTCGTCATCATCATCATCCTGTGATTTGGATATATAAGGTAGAAGTAAAAGGACCGCAAGCACCAAACAATACCTCCACCGAACCATGTCACTTTCTGGATAACTTCTACACTACAAAATTTATCCTCTCTTACACGATAGATTTGTCATTTTATAACCTAAACTGTTTAAAATCCATTTAGTGGTTGAAAATTTTATAACTGACAGCGGTCGACGAATTTTATGTTTGGAATTTTTCTTTTTGTTCTTCTTAAAAAGTTTTATTGATATTATAAACCTCTTTCGTTGATAGTATGTTAATAAATACTGATAACTAATTCAAACAATAATACCAACTTTGTAAGTTATTTTTATTTTTAAAGAGATATAAATACAGAAGACTTTATTTTATATTTAGTTGTCCCATAATTATTTCAAATCTCAACAAAAAGCAATTTATTCTTGCAAACACATTTGTAGTAAAATTTAAATTGACTAGTGTTGAAATCTAAACATATAAAAATAATTCGATCAATCCACATTCAAAAATCGTACAAACCACATTCAAAAATATATTATTAAATACGAATCTGGTTATGTTTAAAATGTGTTAGACATCTATCGACGAGTTTCCGAACTAGCTACTCGCAAATAGGTGGCGCTTGAACGTAAAAAGATCATAAAAGAAACTATAATATTATTATGAAAAATAAAAATGTTAATATACTGTATTAATTTATATTTAATTTTATTTACTATAAGCACATTTGTATAAATAATAAATAAATATCAATAATAATTTTTTTTATTTTTTTTTACTTGTTTGTTTATGTATATTCTTTACGTCGGTGGTAATAAATTACATAAAAAAGAACATTATTTGATTTGGCATATATCGATACAAGAATATATAGACCATCTATTCTTTAAAAATGAACTCTACGGATTGTTTTTAAGCTTTTAGAGCATCCCGAAGGGAGACTCCCTCGGGATGTTTTTAATAAAGTAGCAATACTTACGATAGCGTTTCAAACGATTAAGCTCTATATCTTGATAGTCACAAAAAAAACTGATAGACGGTGAAAAATTTGTATTAACAGAAGAAATATTTTTAAAATTGCGCAGATCCAGTACCCACCCTTTTTAACGCTGGAAAAACGCGTTACGCGTTTCTCCCACGGGAACAGTGGGGGGGTATGGGGCTCGCTGGTGTCCAAACATCGCAATACCCACTAAAAAAACAGCGGTACCCTTTTCGTCTTAACGAGGAGCGACACGGGATCCAGTACCCACCCTGGCCTAGGGTGTTCGATTTTATATATCAAATTCCAACAAAACATTTTTTTATTTAAAGCTCATAGTATTATTTTTTAATAAATAAGGCGTACAATGCCGTTCAAAATTATATACCTAGATGATAAAAAAGCTTGAAGTAAGTGTTCGTTGATCTTTATACAGGATATATTAATGTAATTGTATATTATGATTATTACATATACCGTTGTACTATTTGATGAGAAATAACTGCTAAGAGTAGGGTCTAAGGGCTATTTACAGCATTACAATTCAAGGCTCCCTACTTGATATATTTAACAAAGTTTGTAAAACTTATGGTGGCATCATAATATAGTTATTTACAAAATAAAATATGGCGATTTTTTGATAAGTAAAATAAAAATTAACAACAATCATGTTTCCGCAATTGCGAATCCGACATTGCTGTGTTCGCTTCTATTATAAATATACTTATTTATTCATACATTTAAATCACATGTTAAGATTTTTTTTATTATTAAGGCCTATTACTCGATAAGGAATTATACATATGATAAAAATATGTGGTGCATGGTATTTGATAATGTTCATGCAGGATAAATAATATTGCAATTGTATTTATTCATCTATGTAACTTGACTGTCGGGAAAGAGTAATGACTGTTTTTTTGCCGGTTCTTAGTAGAATCTACATTGAAAACCGGTGATAGCTTTAAATTTATTTTATTTTATAAATTGTTGTTTCAAAAGTGCTTTTAATATTCCTTCCCATGCTTTTTTTAACGCTGGAAAAACGCATTACACGTTTCCCCCACGGGAATAGTGGGAGGGTATGTCGGGCTCACCAGTGTCCAAGGCGCCGAGTGCGCTCCGAACATCGGAATACCTACTAAAAAACCAGCTGCACCCTTTCCATCTTAACGAAGAGAGACACGGGTTCGCTTGCGCATGCTACCGTGAATCTTATGTCCCACCCTGTGGTAATTTTTTATTTTCCTTAACATAATCTAAAATACCTCCGTCATCTATTGATGAGTTTCGGAATTAACAGCAAACTTAGGGGATATCAAGGAATTAGGAAACTTGTCGGGAAATAATAACATCATTAAAATCACAGAGACGTTTAAAGTCTGTTATGCCAATTTTTACAAATACTGCTTTAAATACTTTTCTGCTCTTACTTGTCCAAATGTATCGTAATATAAGCTCTAGACTATTTAAATAAACTTGATTGTCTGTTAAAAAATTGCCATATGATTCCGAAAATACGCAAAAAAAAAAATGGAAAAATCCAACAGCTTATATGTTTTCATCGGAAATATTCACTCTCTTCTGCACCTATATTCATTCGCTCTTAGTTCGAGTGATCTTGCTTAACTTAAGAAGTCACTAGAATCGCGTAATTATCTAAGATCGTTTAAAATATAATGTAATTTTATTAAAAATGCAACACGTCTGGTAATAAACCAGCATTCGCAAATTGCACAGAGAATCGCGATTCAAAAGGGAAATGCTGATAGCATTCTTACTATAATTCCATGTAGTTATGATACGTACAGTAGCTATTTTAAGTTTTAATTTGTATGTATTTTATGCTTAAACGTAAAAAATCATCAGGAAACTTAACTATACTCTATGATGACTGTATTGTGATGACTATATTGTACGAAAAAAAACCTAAGAAGAAGATCTTTATCTTATAGGAACAGTCCAAATATATTTCAAGACGCTGACCTTTTTACCTAACATGTCCGTTCGATGATGCTTAGAACCGTAGTCAGTTTCAGGAAAAACATGACGAGCATTCCATGATAAGAAATATAGGGGAATTCAAAATATTTAATAATATTAAACATCGTTTATAATTGTCAAATAAAGTATTGAGGGTTCAAATTTACTGCAAGGTAAGCTAATATCGCCTTTGCTTTTAAATTTCAAATGATCCTTCTGATATTACCATAAAATTGCTAAGATTTATAATTTTATGGCGCTGAAAGACCATAAAATAGCCACCATTTCGATTTTTATGTTTCGTTATCGCCAATCCAAGTTGCGGCGAAGTAATCTAATTAAAAGTTATGGAAATCGCCGTTTATTATTTTTAAAAATAGCTCCTTATTTATACAATCAATAGCTTATAAAACTATGACACATTGTAATAAAGTGCCTTCGTTTATTTATACAATTCATCCAAACGTGACTTATCAATGATTTCTTGTTTTTGTCTTTTTCAGTAACTCGCCGTATCTAATAAGATAATATTGTACGTACATCACAAGCTATTTACATACAGTAACAGTACAGTAACAGCCTGTTAATGTCCCACTGCTGGGCTAAGGCCTCCTCTCCCTTTTGAGGAGAAGGTTTGGAGCTTATTCCACCACGCTGCTCCAATGCGGGTTGGTAGAATACACATGTGGCAGAATTTCAATGAAATTAGACACATGCAGGTTTCCTCACGATGTTTTCCTTCACCGTTAAGCACGAGATGAATTATAAACACAAATTAAGCACATGAAAATTCAGTGGTGCTTGCCCGGGTTTGAACCCACGATCATCATTTAAGATTCACGCGTTCTTACCACTAGGCCATACTCCCTTCTATATTACATCCTCTCTCCTCAACTCTTTCCTGTCGTATCGGATTGCCGTCCCATCGGATTTTTGAGAGCTAGGGAATAGAGTGCACCTGTGTTTGCGCACACACTTGTGCACTATAATATCTCTTGCGTAGTTAGCTCATCTCTATAGAGATTAGCCGCCGTGGCCGAAATCGGTTTTGATGACTTTATGTTACATCCATCTTACCTTAGTACATTACATCTTACATGTAGCCTTCTCTTTGACAAACGTGTTCAAGTTATTATAGTAGCTAAGTAGTAAGTTTTTTTTTTTAATATTGAACATTACAAAATTCTGTTTTTAACGATCATGATACAGTTGTAAATTGAAATGATAAACACTTTGATATGTATCATCCATTATTTACAAAAAATCTGTATTGTATGTAAATATAAAATTCTCTTTGATTTTGACGCCGTATGTATTTTTTGTTTAAAATCGAAATATTCTTAATTCAAAGAGGGTCGTATAAATACTTACGAATTGTCATGTTGTGGATTGAATTGGAATTAAATCTACCACCAATTGGAATTGTAGTCTTCTAATGAGAAGAATCGGCCTGAAACTCATTATTTACTCTTTTTCTCAATCTTATTATCTGCCTTCGGGTCATCGGTCTAGCTGAATGAAAGGCGTGCTTGGCAAGGTACGATGCGTTTGTCGGTCCTCACTCTCCACATTAGGACACGTTGGTCCCTCGACATAGTACGTGACCAGACCACTGTTTTTAAATTTGTTAATTTTACTGATGGTAGCGCTTTGTGCAAGCTCATCTGGGTAGGTACCACCCACTCATCAGATATTCTACCGAAAAACAGCAGTACTTGGTATTGTTGTGTTCAGGTTTAAAGGGTGAGTGAGTCAGTATAATTACAGGCACAAGGGACATAACATCTCAGTTCCCAAGGTTGGTGGCGCATTGGCGATGTAAGCGATGGTTAACATTTCCTACAATGGCAATGTCTATGGGCGTTGGTGACCACTTACCATCATACTATAAAAAATTTGCTAGCTATATCTATAGTTTCGTTCTTTCCATATAAAATCAGATCATGTCCTTACATCTAGCATTATATTATATCTTTTTATATGTGTGTTCTAAAGGCAAACAGTTTTTGTAACCAACAATACCCAACAAACAACATAATAACCAACTATTCGGTTTTAAAGGATGGCTGGCTAAATATGTTAACAGGTACATAAACATAATACTTTAGTTCTACTGGCTGGCGCATTGACAACCCAAGGATTGCTTAATATTTGTTGCAGTGCCAATATCTCTTGGCGGTGGTAACCACTATTTCGTTGTGTTCTTGATAGAAGGTATGCATTTCTATTTTAAAATTAAACCATTAAATGTACTACATGTAATATACATGCAATGATTATTTTTACATAAGAATTAATTATATTTCGTACGAATAATAATCGTATAAAATATGATACTACGATACAGTAACAGCCTGTTAATGTCCCACTGCTGGGCTAAGGCCTCCTCTCCCTTTTTGAGGAGAACGTTTAGACCTTATTCCACCACGCTGCTCTAATGCGGGTTGGCAGAATACACATAAAACATAATTTTAATGAAATTGGACACATGCAGGTTTCCTCACGATGTTTTCCTTCACCGTCAAGCTCAAGATGAATTATAATCACATGAAAATTCAGTGGTGCTTGCCCGGATTTGAACCCACGATCATCGGTTACGATTCACGCGTTCCAACCACTAGGCCATATCGGCTAATTTTTTTATCAATATCAATAATAAATTACGATTTTTTATTTTATCTATAAATAAATAATTTTTAAATGAAAAATTAATATTAGCATATATGTATATGACATGATATTTAGAGATCGTTAATTTTAATGACATTATTTACCTTACCCCCTTTCTCCAGATGGAGAAATCTCATTGGATATCTTGGTCGTCAACTTCAAGAAAACCTTTTATAAGTCTTTTTAATGTTTTTCTTATTCAAGTAAAATAACTAATTAAAACTGCTTGTAAGAACTTACTCGAAGAAATGTACCTATTTTAATAGACGTTCTTGTTCCTATACGAAAACTAACTCATATATAGCTTTTCTTGACGAATAAAATTTCTCTCAATATTAGCCACTCTAGTCGAAAGACACTGTTTTTTTATAGAATAGGAAGGCCGACGAGCATATGCGTCACCTGATGGTAAGTGGTCACCAACGTCCTTAGACATTGGCATTGTAAGAAATGTCAACCATCGCTTACATATCCAATGCGCCACCAACCTTGGGAACTAAGATTTTATGTTCCTTGTGCCTGTAATTACACTGGCTCACTCATCTTTCAAACCGGAACACAACAATATCAAGTACTGCTGTTTTCCGATAGAATATCTAATGAGTGGGTGGTACCTACCCAGACGAGATTGCACAAAGCCCTACCACCAGTAAAATTTGTGTTTAATAATGATTTCCTAGGAAATATAAGTATATAAATAATTATGTATGATAATCATTTTAACCCAATATTAAAGAGAAACTGTATTAAGTTAGCTAGGTAAGAAGTTATAATCATGTAATGACACACAACTATCCTTAAAAGTTCTATATAGTGTAGGATCAAAATTATAATATAAAGGAGAATTATACATAAGCTGCTACGTAATAGTGAACAGCTTAAATTATTTAAAAAAATGCCAGTTTTCTTGGTGGTAGCGTTTTATGCAACCCCGTTACTACTTAGTATTATTGTATTATGAAGACGCTTTAAAGGATGAGTCAGTGTAATGACAGGCACAAGGTTCGTGGCACATTGACGATGTACGGAATGGTAATTTTTTTACAGCACCATTGTCTATAGGCGGGAGTGAGCACATTCCTTAAAGCAACCTATTTGTCTGTGAATTTGATTAGAAAATAAAAATGATATTTAATGTATTATCTATGTCACTATATTTCAGTATTCTTTTTGATTTCCATATATTACTCTCAGTATATTGTATGTCAAATCAAATAATTCTTAATCCAAATAAGCTTATAAGGGCACGTAACAGTATTGAATTTTATGTAAAGCTACCACCAGTTCGGAAAGTAGTAAGAACCGGCAAGAACATCTGGTTCATACTCTGGAAACATAATAAAACGTCATATCAGAATTTCTTAATTATTATTTCATTCAACTATTATTTTATTCTTGTATTCATATAAAAATATATACTAGTGGTTTTATTTTAGTTAAGTATTACATGCTCGTGAAAAACATTAAACGGTCTTAACAAAGCGAGGTTATTGTGGAAACAATTAGAGCTCGCCTAGACCCTAGGCCAATCCAGCTACGTTTAACGTTAGGTATATCAAAGGGCTTAAGCTTCCATCAAAGGTGCTATTAATAACGAAGAGCAACCTAAACGTGGCTTTTTCAAACACGCACACAGGCGCCCCTTTCCGTGTCTCTCGCCTAGCCGGCTCCGCTGTCGCCCCACAAAGCCGGCCCGCCCGCAATCCCCGTACAAACCCGAATACACGACCTCATTAAAAAATGAAACTCTACAAACGTGCCCCAGACTACAAAACGCAACTTGTCAAAGCGAAAAGCGCTACCTAGCGGTGAGTAGCGGAACTACGCCACTCGCGGAACCAACCTCTGTACTTTTTTAATTAGCCTCATACACTGAATGAATGCGTGAAATACGTTAGATTTTTTTTCTCTCGTACGCGGTTAGTTTGGTTGCTTTGAGTAAAGTATGTTAATTCAACGGCTCTCATGTTTTTTGAACTGTTCGTGAGGGAGCGTAACTTTGTGGCATAGAGTGCTTAATTAGCAACGAATTACTAATAATGTTATTTAACAATATTTTTTATGGGAAAGCGAAAAAATCAAGCAAAACATCTCGAATATCTTTGCTTTAATCATGAAAAGAGTTTTAAGAAGCGGTATCTGTGAAAGTGAGCAAGTCGCGCAAGTCTTTTATCTCGGCTAGGTTCGCTCAAAAAGTGCAAACTCTGTACAAAGTTCACTTTCGCCTTGTGAACTAATTTTTCGCTCGGTGTCAAGTTCATGGCTGTGGGACGAGGGGTGCGGGGTGTGCGGGAACGAGGGGGCGAGGGACGGGGCGCTATGATAAAATAAAATATTCATTATGATTGCTCCGAGCGCCAATGTTCACGAAAGCGCGATTGTGCAGCTGACAAGAATTGGCCCTTGAAGTTTTGAATTTAAGTCTAAAACTATTTAAGTAAGAAGAAATTATTTCAATTAAATAATAAAAATATAACATATATTCATGAAATATTTTTATGACATTTTTTTAGCGAACGTATTCACCTAAAATTTTATTTTTCCAATTTATTACATGCAAAATAAATAAAAGCTGACAAACTAAAACTATTTTCCTTTGAACAATAAATAATTTACGAAATTACAGCAGAAACGATTTTATATGAAATATTATTCTTATAAAAAATTTACTGCTCTATACCTATAACTATTAAAAAAATATGTCACTTCGAGGTACCACACACTCATCATAATATATCTACCACCAATTAGCATTACTTAGTAAATAATCAATCAAACTTAGTTCCCAAGGTTGGTAGCGCATTGGCGATGTAAGTAATGGTTATTATTTCTTACGGCGATAATGTCTATGAACATTCGTGAACACTTATAATAAATTAATAAAATGAAAAACTAAAGGTGCCAATACGATAGAACTCGACAAAATACTACAAGACTTGAAAACTGACGTAAAAATCGTCCCAGACCTGCCTCAACGGGGGACGGCGAGACTCGCAGATTCTTTTCTTACTCTTAATTAGCCCATTAATTTGTTGGCAAAGTTTATTCTGTTCACAGTTTGTCGATTCACTCCAGACTTGAAACAATTTATGAATACGTAATGTTTTATTACTTGTATTTTAATAAATGTTTTGTAAAATACTTGTAATTTTTAATTCCGTAGCTTCTTTAATATATTGTACTTTAACGAGACAGTAAAATCTATAAGTATATATACGTGCAAACATGATTGAATATATAAAACGTATTGTTTGAAATTATATCTTTTTTTTTTGTTTTTTTCCCTCTTGTTTTTATTTTCTCTAGCCATAATTATGCAATTTATTAAGTAAATTATATAAGTTCAATCAAAAGAACTGTACCTTCTCTTATATAATGAAGCTGAACTTTTTTTTGTGTAAAATGCTGTTGGCTCGACTAAATGAATAAAAAAAAAATGAGGAAAACATGTCTCGAATAAAAAGGCATTAATTCATGAGCAGCGGGATGCGGTAAGTTCCAAGCCGTATCCTGAAATGGGTCTTACCCAGCAGTGGGACATTCACAAACCAATACAGAGGAAAACATAATTTACAAATTTATAAGATTTTTTTTTTATTTCAACAATATTTATATAAATATTATTATTATTTTAGCTTATAAAGAGTCGGTTCAATATTATAGAAAAAAAACAATATTCCCTTCTATCGAATACCGTAAGCAGCAAATTAGATTTTGAAGCTTATTATATACACACTTAAGTGCGATCATTTGTGTGCAACATTATATATATGTTATATTTCAAAACAAAACGATATGATCTCAAATTGATCTTATTTTTACGTATCTAACTTGCAAAGTTAAGTAAAATTTAGTCAAATTTACATGAACAGTTACTATTTTAATACTAATTCTTGCTTCAATTGTATCCCAAGTTAGTGACTACATATACATAGGTGGGGGCTGAAAAGGGAGGTTAGATCACGTAAGATCGGTGATGTCATGTACATACTGAGGCTGTCAGAGTTAACATCCAACTTATTAGACATTTCGGAAATTCGGTTTAGCTCTGACATCGCTGGTTTACTGATAAAAGTGATGATAAAACGACGTATTATATCGACTATCGATAAAAAAACCCACCCATATGTATATGTCTTATAATATGTATTGTTATAAATAAATCGTTTAAAATTAAAAAATATATGTCTCCATCTTATAATTTGAATATTATTTGATTTTGGTTTTAGTTACTACCTAAAATGTTAATTATAGTTTTTTAATTATAAATATGCTAACATTATTATAATAAGTAATGAATCATAAATAAATTAATTAACAAAAAATAAAAACAATACTATTAAATAAGTACAAAATTAATTAAATGTTTTAACAAATAATTATAGTAGTATAGTAAAAATGATTATGTATCAATTGAGTTTTTAATAATAAAATTTAAATACGAGGATGAGAATTTCAGTAAACCTTTACAATTGTAGTTTCATACATTCGTCATGTTTGTTACATACACATTAAATATTTAAAACTCATAATTACATACTTAATTTTTGCTAATATTAGGTACTGACAGTATTTTTATAAGTTAATAAATGTTATCGATACTCATACAATATAACTTTAGTTGCATATATGACGCACCGCTATATAAGATGAAGTATTAAAATAAAAACGTAATTTATTTAAAAAAAAAAAACAAGAAGTATCAACCTGTGCATAACTGACTGTTAATAAAAAAGTACTGTCTTAATAAAGACGAATAATTAAGAACCTCAATCACACTGTTCCACTAGTCATTGGTGGAAATTTTCATACGGTGTTTTTTTAAACCGACAAGCTTTCGATAAATTATACAATAAAAGAAGTTAGTGACGCTTCCAGATTTGATTACCAGGTCGAATATTTATCAATCAGGTTCTAATGATATTAGCACGTGAAAGTACCAAACAAACAAATAAACAAACCCACCTTCACATTCATAATATTATTTGGATTGCCTTTGTTGCCATAATTACACTCACCCTATAACCCAGCATCAGCAATAATATCTGTTGATCGGTAGAATAAATGTTTGTTACTCAAATACATAAATAAAATTTACCTACTACTAAACTATCGATATAAAACATCGATGACAGTTACATAACTATTTGATATCCAGTTGGTAAAGCAAACGTTTGTCCGGGCTCAGCTCCACCCGGGGCCCGGGGCAAACACTCGAGTAAATAATCCTACTTACGTAAGTATAACATACCTTATATGAAATTCTATGTATATATAATGTATATTTAAATAATTAGAATTATATATCTATATGAACGGTAAAACTCTTTTGATGATCTTTATTATAGCTGACGAATATTTAATGAGATACTTTTAAGCATCAATAATTATGCATCATTTTTATCGTGTGATTATATTATGTATGTTATATAGAAAATAAAAATATTGCTTTTAAAACTAACAAATATTAAAACTTATTTTATGAAACCTATTAAATGAAAGTTACATTAAAATAAAAACCTCATTCTCAAATTTACTATACAGACGGGTACAATATTATTACAATATTAAAGTTTTCCAATTTTTTACATTTAATTTGATGGCTAATTAAAATAAATTATTCCAATAAGTGTATATATTTCTTACTAATGAGTTATATAGGGCAGAATTTTTATATCTGACACAATATATTATAAGCAATTACATTCCAATGAACACGGTAGAGTATACATATTTATGCCTTGTTTATTACTCTATTTACAAAGGGCTTTACAAGAGCTTCTGAAGCGAAATTCAATATGAACATAACCTACATGTCTCGAGGCGTTACGAGTACATAGAATTACATAAGAACATATGTATAAGATCAGAAGGTTCAATTTGATCTGCCTTCAGCCCTGTCTTCAGTGGACGGAATGCGAAACGGCGCTGTTTGTTTGTGGGTGGATGGATCTAGTGAAATTTCTCCTTTGTTGCTCTACTCCGCCCAAATGCCTTTGGTGTAAATTAAAAGCGGATAAGATCGATAATATTAGACATTATTGGAACTATATTTTAAATGTTTGCGTACTAGAAATTAAGTTATTATTATTTATTAAATTATGTGGCTTTATTGTCAACGTATTGATATATTATAAAAAAAATATATAGTTTGAGAATATTACCTTAAAAAATTTACTGAAAATGACTGGCCGTATCCGTAATAACAATACAATAAAAAAAAGAATATGTTCACTTATAAATTATCAAACTAGAATTGCCTTTAATTAGATAATATGTTATTTATCTAATAAGAAAAGCAAAACATTATTCCAATAATAACTACTACTGTCTTATTAGCCTTAGCCCGCTAAAAAAAATTTAATCGAACTAATAGTTCTTGGTATATGATCGTTAAAATATACAACCTCTTTATTTATTTTTTCTTTGGAAAAGTAATAATCTTTATTTATTGTTAATATTGTCAGCTCGTTTACAACTTGGACCGTCTTCGAGGTTAGATTTGGTGGGCATTATGTAGCAGCTTTGTTTCTGTTACATTATGTATTCTGCCGTGGACTTCTGTACATATATCTCTATGTAAGTTAACTCGAGATTACATTAATAATTTATTCGTCATAGTATTAAAAAAGCAGATGTATATTCTATTCCGTCCTTCCATAATACTTTTTTAATATAAATTATATTATAAATAAAATTGTATCAATGTCGATTTATCGCACTATACTAATTTTAACGAAGGTTTTTAATTACACGTATAATTATTTCCTCAAATAAATTAATGATACCAGTTAAAAATATACTAATATTACTTAAAAATAACACATTATTCTTTAATGGAACGTTCTATTTCCTCTCGCCACATTCCTGCTTAGTTGTCTTGATATATGCATTATATTTAGCATCTGAAATATCTCTTTCTGTCGTTTCGCATTTCATTTCGTGCAATAAAACGCTGAAACTGTAATTCGAGACGTGAACGTGGACGACATGTTCTCTATATTATTTCTTTCTTAAATTTAAATGTGTACTTTTATTTAATGTGTGTATTGTTAATGTCGTATCATAATGAATCATATGAATTATAGTTGTATAGAAAAGGAATCTTGACTATTATGTAAAATTTGTTTGTTTGTCTATTTGTTTGCTTGAGTGCGGTAATCTCAGGATAAAATAGTCCGATTTTATTATCATGATTATGATTGTCCGTTTCCCGTATAACATCATGCTGCGAGGAACGGGTGCTGAATTTTAATCGTGTTTAACGAGATTCCGAGTTAAGAATTAGTACATTATTATAAGCAGTACTACTAGTACAATTAGTAATATTACTAGTTCAAATGTTTCATGTTTATAAGCTTTTTACTCAATTTGACACGAACATCTTGATTGCATAAGAATATGCATCTTTGCTAGAGGTCGATTATCACGTTGAATACTATATACGTTTCCTAATTGTTGATAAAATTTCATTAAGTAAGTTTATTTGAGCAATATTTTTCTTAATAATTTAAAAAAGTTACCAATGGCCTACTCTACTCTTTAAATAATGCCAAACGGTATTTCAGTCCTTTCAGCCGTATGATTGTGATTTTCGAAATCAAAATGTAAATATACTTTATTCAAGTAGGCCTTTACAGGCACTTCGTGTTAAGTTAGAATACAATCAAATAAAATAAAACAATTTTATTAAATTAAATTTAATTTAAAGTTACCACCAGTACGGAATATAGATTCTATATATTAAAATAATATAGAATTTTAAATAGCGTCATTATTACAAATATATAATTTACATTAAAATAGTATTTAAACTAAAAGTATACACATGTGCACAATTTCTTCGTATCTAATAAATTGATATTCACACATCTGAAACTTCCAAGTAAATGGATACTTTGTAGTTTATATTAGTTACTTAAGTTACAACTAAGCTATACAAGCTTATAAAGTAATCGAGTAGATTGAGTAAAATTCAATACATGAAAACCTAAAGTGTATTTTGAACTTGGAAAGGCTGGATTACGTTAACTGCTTACGGAGTATGTAGCTCAACGATTTTTTGAAGTATATGAATTTCATCTTGTCTATATCTTACTTAATAGCAATTTTATGTGTTAAGTATGTAATAAGCAATAACAACGCAGTGTTTATTAATTTAATCTTCAGTGCTTTACTGTAAGAACTCACTATTCGCGAGTTGACGCTGAAAAACGACTTAAGGTGATGCGTAATTTTAAATCGAGTATCCTTTAAATATTATAATCATTATATTCAATGGTTTACCGGCCGCCTAAACTGACGTAAGTTTAATTGGACGCGTAAATAGGATTGTTATGCCCTAACTCGGGCATTACTATTATTTATTATAAAAATACTTTTGAGTTCGAATATTCGAATTATTTTTATAATATAGTTTTACTGAATTTAAATTAAAGCTCCTTATTGTATGCTATTGTTTATATGTAATATGTATATTTTATATTATAGTCTTCTACTTTTATTTTTTATTAATAATTTTTTATTATGTGCTCACGTGAATATTATAGGATGGCAGACTGGCCACACGTAGAGATAGGCACACTATCCAACGAGATGGAGCACCTGTCAGACACTGGCATTCAAGAGATATAAATATTATTCTTCAATTTATTAATTCAAGAGATATAATATGGCATTTTTACATCGTCAATTACGCCAGAACATTACACTACTTACTGTTCGAGTTTCTTTTTGGCGGTACAATAATTCGCCAATACGGTCCTTTACTTCTACATACTTTTAATATGACAGTACATAATAATAAAAAAACAAAAACAATACGGTCACATATATTTAAAGTCTCTATACGCTTATGAATCTTTTATAAGATGTAGCAACATATTATAAGTTAATTTTTTTTTGATTCAATAAAACAATTACGATAGCATTTTTTCTCGCCAAGTTAATACCTACTGCACCCTGATTTGTTTATTATACTAAATAGTAAATTAATTCGTAATTTAAAAAATCATTAAATTCTTGAGTGAAAATCAGTATTTCGAGTTCTCGACAAAGATTAAGAATCTACTCATAAAGTTAGACTAGCCTAAGTGAAAGCCGATGACTAAAAGACATTAAAGTTACGCGTGTGCCCGAACTCGGAGGAAAGGAACGGATTAAACCAGGAGTTGCGAACAATTTAGCAAATTGAAGTCGTAACTTGACGTATCCGCTTGCAGTTCAGCTATGCGGTAGATTTTGTTAAAATCACTTATGTTTGAAATTCATTTGAGTTAATTTAGTAAATATATATTGGAAGATAAATTATAATGAAACTCCATTTGGAATCGATCGAATTAGCTAACGTAAATTATTTTGCATGTCCAAGTACACATTTCAATATGAAAAACTATAGGCTTTAAATTAAGATTTCGAATGTTTTACAATATTCGCTATTAATTTGATACCTATAAGTGAAATTTTCATACTATTCTTATATATTTTAGTGTTTTAAATAAAACCATTTAAAAATGAGTACTGCATTTATTTTTAAAGACATTTTCGACACATTTTACTTATATACTCAGCTGAGATTATATATCTTCCGCATATGTAGCTAATTAACGATTCGAAATACATAAGTGGGTACATAAGCGGGCGAGGGGAGGTGGAATAGACGCGAAGTTGCTTAGATAATGTGCATACATTAAACTAAGACCGAACTAACGCGTATCTTGATGAAGGAACTTCGTACGCCCGCGGTCTAATTACGAAGAGGCGGGGTAAAACAGTGCCTTTGACGTGGTTACGTGGAGAATTTCATTTGCATATAAAAACTACATATAATACATAGTATTATAAACATTATGTTTTATTTCATTAATAATATTTAATATTTAGTATATACAGCTATTGTTATTACCTGTAATGTAAAAAATATGTTATGAAAAGGTTTCCAAACTCTGTATAGAATGACTGATGCCTTTGTAGAATAATGTAAAAAAAGAACGGCGTGATGTTTGTATTTGAAATTGTAATAAGTTAATATTTATTATCTAATTGCTCTGTCTTTCTCTATTTTTATTTTATCCTATTAAGTTTTTTTTTTTCAAAACTTTCCAACAAGAAACTTAATCTCTTAAAAACGTAATCACAAAGCGTGACTACTTTAGCTATGATTTATGCTTTTAAAAATATCCAATCTCATATATTATAAATAGAATGTACGTACAAATAAACAAACTTTCGTACGTTTATTTAATTGGATTTTATTGCTCAAACATGCTTAACAGACTAGACGGATTCTAATAAGTTTTATAAAGGTAGAAAGAAGCCAATTATGTCCCGGAATAAGAAACTTTTTTAATATTTTTTATTGAAAAAAAAAAAATATTTTTAAATTAAATCCAGTGAAACGATTGTGTAACAGATATACATATTTAAAAGACGAACAAATTTATAGTAATTGATCCTCAGCCTATGGACACTGTAAGCTCTTTTTCTATCTTTAATACGCGACCACCTATTGGAAATTAGTCTGTTATGTCCCCTATAAATTCACTTCAAAATGGAACAGATCCCACTAAAGCGCTTTATGTAACAGTAGAATAAATAGTGAGTAAGTGGTTAGGCACCAGATAGGCCTAAACAACGTCTTACAATATAACTCGTAAATATAATACCACTCCACAAAGATAATTTTTTGTTTGTATACCATAGCAATCGGCAGCAAGAAGTACGATTTTCTTAAAAAATCACTGTAACTTCTATTAATGTTCTGGTGCTGGTGCAACTGACTTTCCTCTAGGATTCCGGGATATTTCCGACTGGAATCCAATAATAATCTAACAGTTCCTCTACGGTGGTCACCAATTGTCAATTGCAACGACATTATTTCTTCCACATTCACCAATAAGTGAAACTATTTTTTTGAGAAAACGTAAATGTAGATGATGCAAATAAGCTACACCATATTCTTGAGAATAGAACAGAACCACAGACCTATGTATATTTCGATACAAAATCACATTGAAATCCAATTTGCCTTCCATTGCTCAATAATTCTGCTTTATCATTGGGTAAAATAAAATATCTTATCAGGTCATTAAGCGTGGTTTTGTTAACAAAAAGATGCTTCGATACATCGTACTGAACAAAATCATGCTATGTTTCTAGATTGTGTTTGCGATCAACCCAATTTTTAACTACCCACATTTTAAAAACAAAGCTTCGTGAAAAAATTGCAAATCAAATTTTTACGCTTCTATGTGTAATGACAAAATAAAATGACAAATATTCATATAATAAATATAATTTTAATGTTTATTGTTGACTAGACAAAATGGGTTAAACTAATTACTTTTGCACTTAAATCGATTTAAATCTAAGGGTATGATTAAGGTATATGATTTGAATATCCGAATATTACATTTACATAGCTAAAAGCAAATTCGACGGTAATGCAGATATCGGTCTCAGTTTATCCGGATTACGGCTAAGTCCGCTCGTGTATTGGTTTTTCGTTCTTTATTCGATTTGAATATGAATAAAGCGTAAAAACTTGAAATATTATAATATGATAGTGTTTTATATTAAATTAACTACCAGTCCTGGCTTCGCTTTTTGTAGAATAAGGGTAAATAGAACGTTTATTTTTAAGAATAAAAAAAAACAAAGAAAAAAGAGTTATTTGGAATAAAAACCTTCTCAAACTTTTTCAGAACAAGTTACCACAATTTCATCAGAATTGAATGAATGGCTTAAGAAGAAGTTATAAATACAACAACAAACACTCATTTTTATTTACATAAATTGAAAATGATTGCTGATTATATAAAATATTATTGCTATTTAAATTTTCAAATGGAACATCATAATTCACTGTTTATTTTTATATAACATGCAACTGTTAATCAGGTTTTGTCTTATAAGATAGTTAACGAAATTCAATTCAATTTCTTATACTTATACTATTATAACGCCATCTGTCAATGAATAGTGATTTTAACAATCGAATAACACTACTGATTTCTTAGTTAGATGTCACCAGTTGCAATACAATGTCGATTATATTAATATTGGTGCCTTAAGCACGCGTTTCAAAATGTTTTCTTCGTTAAAAGAATAATAATAATAATTCCTGGCTCCCCTTTCCTTCATAGGTATACGCGTACTGGCTCTTGATATCACTGTCTAACTATGACATCAATTCCAGCGCGCACGAAGAAATTTGGAAACTCTTTTATTTGTCATACTTCCAAAGAATTAAATTCTTTACCAGCACACGTGCTCCTCTCCTCTTATAACATAACTACCATAATTTGGGTTCCTTCAAAAGAGGCGTGATGAGGCATTTTGCGGGCCGGCATGGCTGGGGCAGCTAGTGCAGATCATTCTTTCCGACTGTTCTTGCCGTCGTCGCGTTTGATCATACGGTGTAGAGTCATTTGCCATCCCGGTTATTATAAAGTAAATACATAGAATATAAATAATATTATGTACAGCGTTCTATTATTGAAAATGTAGCAAGTGATTTGATTAATAATGTAATTTTTTTATACAATATATTAAATATGATATATAATTATTATTTATTTTATAAACAGGAATATATATAATTAAAGCTTTTTTTTTAAATTACTTACGACACAAATTATGTAAACCATTTTCGTTGACTTCAAGAACTGTAATATGTTTCTGAAGAAATAATTCGAGTGTTTCCAATAAACATCGCTATTCAGAAACCATTCGACAAAGCGATAGGCGGCTGTATCTCGAAGTGAGTCTCCACGGTCTAGTGGCTTTCCATCAGCGGTGATTGATAAGCCGCGTCCCGCGAGATTGTCGTGACGTGCCATCGTAATGGGGATAAGTCTACGGAAAATGTTGCTACATTTGAGAATTTGGTACTGACTTTTGATAAGCTATGTATGTATCGTACATGAGCTAAAATGAATGCCATCACGTTTGTTATTCGTCGAGTTGTTTTTCTCGCTAACATTCTTTATGAGTTTTTTGGATATGTACATATATAATTTGTTTTTATTAATCTCTTGCAATATTTTCAAATATATATTTTATAATAAATATTATTGTATATATATTTTATTTGTTTGTGTGTGATTCGAAAATTCGCTTTTTTTATTTCTCTTATTTCCCTTATTTTCATCGAAATATTATTTACTTAATTTCTTATCCAGGTTCTAGGAAGGTTATAGGAATCAATTCGAAGTTACTGTCACGTTTATTTTATTAGTCTCATCATATATTGTTCTCGAGCTCGCAAAATTGAATACGTGAAAGGTACCAAAATTTGTTATGATCATAAATATAATTGGCGGCAGCCGGCAGGTATATAGAGGATAATCTTTCGTTAAAACCACCTATATCATATACACGAGTAGAATTTATAAACATTATTAAATATTTCTGTTTACCCCCTCTTAAATGGCCCCTTGTTCATTTCGTAACATGTCAGATCACAGGACCAAGTCGTTTAATCTTTAAAAAAAACTTTTTTTTTTAATTTTGTTGAGACTAAGTTAAAGCGTTGCTTTTTTGTTTTATTATTCCATATTTAAACTTATTTTTTTTTTAGTTGTATGCCTCAAAAATACAGACTCGAATAGACTCAGAATCAGTAAAAAATAAATTGTATTTTAAAGAACATTTTTTTATATTTATCCTCAATAGATGAAAGCCTTTGTGGTACCCACTAGCAAGCTTAAAGCTTAGATGACAGGGATGATAGAAATATTAGCAATGCCTTGAAATTTCTAGTAGTCGTATTTTTAATATTTTCATGTGTAAAAGTAGCTTAACCCTAAAATTTAATTTAAAAATGATCAGTGTGTCATGGTTTAACTGGCAAAAAATATACTAAATTTAAGTATATTTGATATAATTTGAAGAGAACAAGACTTGACAGCCCATTATATAGATTCAAGTGACATATTTGCTTGAGTTTGTTTATCTCTACTATAACACATATCTGTATTAAACAAAGACCGGCCAGCGGCCTCGTCGTTCGAACAACTAATAACCGGAGAAGACAAGACTTCGTATAAAGTCCACTTGACATTAAAAAAACGGAGAACAGAATGCCTTCAGAAGAAGATTTTGAAGACACTGCCGTTGTGACACAAATTGGAGTCCTATGTCTGCCGCAGTTCTGGCTGGGGTTTTTAGGCTGATGAATTTTTTAAACGCTAACAACAATTAGCCCCATAGTGATCATGGCTATACTCTAAATTTAATAAAGTTTCCATTCCGGATTCTACATATGAAATATATTTTATCATACATGCAAATTGCAAAAAATTTTGTAATAAGCTTATAAAATATTTAAACAATATGAATTTAGTATGTAAATAAACAAACGATCTTTATTATTGGTAATGATTGTTTGAACTTAAATCTTAGCATAGCGTCTTTGAGTCAAGTTGCGTGGTTCTATCAAAAACCGAGTGTCGTATGATTGTCGCAGCGTGTCAGAGTAATAAGAACAAGTCAATGGGTTTTATTATATTCTTATATTAGCTTCTTATAGATATATAACATCGGAATATTGTATTATCGTAATACTTTTATAAATATTTTATAATTTCAAGATCAATGTATGTAACGTCAATAAGTAACTTTTCTAATATGAAAAAGAGTTTTGCTCCTGACAGTTGTACTAAGTTGCAGGCAATCTTTGTTTGAATACATAACATGTAATCCACATTAAAAAACATTTAATTCATTAAAAATGTATATTACTTTTACACGTATTGTCATATCGGTTAAATTATGATATTTAATGAATGTTTGACATTTTAAACATTCCTATTACAATGCAGTATTTTAAATTTCGAACAAATTTTTGAATATCTTCACTAAGACTAACCTGCTAACATTATTGATGGCTAAACCACCCCCCTTTCGGGCCGCGGACCCGAAATACGAAGTGGGGTCAAACGCTAACATTTAGACTTAGCTCCAAAGTCCGAGATCCTTATTTATATTATGCAAAACGAAACCTTAAACTGAATGTCTTTCGGTTCACTTTGAATCAAACATATTTGCTTCAAAAGCCTTAAGCGAGAATAAACAGGGAGAGGGTTAACCCCCCAGGTGGTTGAGTCGTTTTACCACGTTAGCCTGTGACGGTCGCCTGTAATTTTAAGGCCTAATGCGACTATTCCTATTTCAAGTTACCCCCGGGGGCTTAAGATGTGCCTGACGGGAGAGATAAGGCCGTATACAGGTTTGAACAGCCGTGATATATAAACGCATGGACATTATAGGGTTATTGTGAACGTTATCTTTGCGAACAACGTACGTGATGTCAAACTTTTTAGATACAAAAATGTATTCTGTAATGATATTAGGTTTTATATATATTGATATCGCAAAGTATCGAAAATGAAAAATTGGAACGTTTTCCTAATATTTATTAAGATATACTTAATTTTTTTTTATCAATATTTTAACTACAAGTAGAACCTCTTTATATATACTAATTATGTAACTATAAACCTTTTTTTAAGTTATTTGTTTTAAGCTGAAAAATAACGAAATAACATTCGAGCTATCCAACTAAGCATTAATTCTATATTAACAAACCCATGTTTGCGGCTTGGGTGGAGTTCTAAACAGATAAAGGCGCGTGCAGATAAGGTAGCAATAGCGACAGGCGCGGAATATAAATCGCTGCAGCAAAAGTTCTTAGTCTAATTAATTGTGTTCGGATTACTGCGCGCGGATTGCAAGTTTCTGTACAAATGTGAACAAGGGTTGTTTAGTTATATTATTAATTCATTTAAAATCGTAACAAAGAATATTTGAAAAGATGAATACGTCCTAATATATGTTTTCACATATTTCTTTAATATATTGTGTGTAACTTTAACAACCGAATATATTTTATACTTGTATTTAAATATGTTAGAAATACAGTATTTGTTTGTAAACTTTTTTTCAATATATATTAAAAAAGTAAAGACAGTATAAACGCAAATAAATATTATTATTTTTATCAAATATAATTTAAAGTATTGTGGAAGTATCGGTAAACGATAAACTCTGTTTATTTGAAAGCACTTTTCTCATACGCTTTAATATGAGTTACACCGGAGCACACCTGAACGCCCCAACAAAAACCAAAAATTAAACAACGTCCTTTGTTGGCGAAAACGCTAAATTGAGGAAATTTCCATCCATTCTCCAGCCAGGCGTCATCCGCGCCTAAGCCCCGCTTCAATTTCAATAGCACCCCACACACACCCTACACCCTTTAGGACGCCCCCACCTTATGGGCGTCTCGCTTCAACCTACGATTATCTTTCGAGAACGATAGAGATGGAGCTACCTACAGGGCCGGTCCGAAAGTTAGACATATATTATTGTATTATACTGCCGTAGGTGGCGCGGGGGTGAAGATTGATGCCGCGGGCGGGGAGGGGTAGTTTCGGCAACCCTATGTCGACATAACGAAATTTGCGTCACGCACGTATGTGTGCGTGCGCGACCTCATATTTCACGTGGAGGAAATTAGGTGGAGGAATTAATTTTCAAGTTTTCAATAAAGAGAGGAAAAATCTTCGGATGTGGGCAGAGGTATCAGTGGCTTCGGAAAATTAAATACGTATAAGGTTTCCTGTTCCTCTTTCGAAATTACTTTTGTTTGATACGAGTATAGATATACTTGTTATTAGCTCTCCGGAAATATGTATCCCCTAATATTATTATCTTTACAAACAAATATATAACTGTATTTCCATACCGTAGCTGTTGATTTAATTTATTTCGTAATAACTGTGTAAAATACTTGTAAGGCTCTTACAAGTATTTTACATTTTGCAATAATAATCATTTAATTTTAAAGTAAAAGGAACTCAAGTACAAATGGTCTTATGCTAGTAACAATAATAATAAAAGAAAAATAAACGTAATAACAAATTGATTAAATGCTACTACGGTTTGTTTTTTTAAAGTTTACCTATTGTATTATTTAACATTATGTACAGTCCAATAAATAGTACAATTCGAAAAATATTACTCGTCATATATCGCAATTTTTTTACTTTAAAATAAACTTCGAAAATAATACAATGCTAATCTTAGGCGCTGCACAACCATAGACACTTTTTGTCTTATGTCTGTTACATGCTACCTTTGAATATCTTTTTTTCATATAATCAATATGAAATCAACCATAACTGCGCAGACGTACACATTTTTTGTGTCGACTAGCTTCCACTTGATATATCTGGTGTAGGTAATTAAAAACTGAAAGTATAATCAACACAAGTAAAAGTGGTGTTTCTTCATCGACATCCATCGTGAAACTAACGGACAATTCTTTGCTACTTTGCTACTAAAGAATTATTACCAGTGACCAGAAGTAGCAATCGTGTCCGATTGTCAGAACACAACAATTAAGGTTTCCAGTGACGGTGTCCTAGGCAGGAACAAAAAGAGTCTTCGTTTGCGCAGCGCCTAATACAAACATTCTAGCTTCGTGTACTAAAACTGTTAACAACAATCTCTATCTATTGTTGTTCTAGACTCATTTAAATTATACAAGCAAAACCCGGCAGACGTTGTCCTTCCTGTGTATACATGTAGGAATATTACTTAATAGTAGGATTTCGTGCAAGCCCCTCTGGGTAGGTACCAACCACTCATATATTCTAACGCTGAACAGCATTGCTTAGTATTGTTGGTTTGTTAGATTCTTCTAATCGAAGATTAAATGAGCTAATGTAACTACAGGCACAAGGAACATAACATCTGTTAATACTTGTGGGCTTTATGAAATGAAAAACAGTCCAATTATTACACTTCATTTATAATAGACAACGTAACGTGGTGCCAGGAATTCTTAACACGAATGTGCTCCTATGGCGTGTCCTACCCAATTTATACAAAAATAATCGGAAGTCAGTTTATGAACTAATAAATTATGGTTTACAACGTAATTTAATAATATGATGATTAAAGAAATTATTAATAATAAATTATAGAGATAATAAGGTAGAGGTAAATAAATCACAGAGATAAATATCATTGGGAGTATTATATGCCACAACAGCTGGGCGCCTATGTGGTACTTGTTAACACATCTTAGGTCTATATAATATTTCTAGTAATATGTATTGATAGTTAATATTTCTTGTAGTGCCAATGACTATGGGCGGTGGTGATCTTACCATCCATCAAGTGGTCCATTTGTCAATCATGAACAGATTGTCATGACTATCGTTTTACAGTTGAAACACATCAAGTTGATGTGCTGCGGTATAAAAACATTCAAAATTATGGAGAATGGCTCATTGGTCGCAGACCTCAAGGTACTGGGTTCAAATCCCAGGTCGAGTCTGTCGAAATTAGTTTTTTATGTTGAAAATTCTCAGTACCAGCCCGAAGTCTGAAAGTTGAAAGTGTATATACCCCCGTGCCTCGGAAAACACATAAAGGTTCCGGTTATGCCGGATTGCCGTCCCATCGGATTATGAGTGTTAGGAAATAGAGAGTGCACCTATGTTTGCGCACACACTTGTGCACTATATTATCTCCTGCGCAGCTGGCCAATCTCTCTTAAGATTAGCTGCCTTGGCCGAAATCGGTCTGGAGGATATTATTATTATATATCAATATCATATATTCTGAACAAGAATCAAATTTATCACGTTATTATTTTTTTCCTATATAATTGAAATTTAAAAATAGTTTTGTAATTGTATTCATGTATTTATATGAAATAAAATAAGAAAAGAAAGGCCGGGATGTAATCTGCCATAGGTAACCTTCTTTATTTATATTCCTAGCTATTGAATGCGGTTATTAACATAACTGCATTGATTATAATGAAAAAAGGCACAAAACACTGAAGTTTTTCTTTTCATGAGTTAAACACTTATGATATTATTTACGTTTTAAATTTATGTATTATATACATATACTACATAATAAACATCATAAACATTCACAAAATCGCTTTCTTTTGTATCTTTTTTTAATAGAAATGTTGTTATTTACTTCAAGCCTTAAATACTTGCTCTCATTTACTTGTATATAGCCATATTCCTTACCCATCCTGGGGGCTGGTAATTTGCTATACTTAACACAGGTTATCTAAATAGCCCATAAAGGGTAGTGAGTTCCAGTCGCCGGAAAAAAAACGGGTGTTGGTTACATAGATTTAAGTCTGCAATTTTAATGTACTCGTGTCTATCATTAAATATATGCTTATAAGAATACCTATTACAAGATTTGCATGTCATATATGTGACTTGACATGTATGTGTTTGTTAAAATGTATACTATCATGTTTTATGCAAATAAACTATTATTATTATTATAAACTAACTAATATTTGTGTTTATATTTATATTATAAGGATGAAGAGTTATTATTGCGATAGGTTCATTTCATGAAAATATGAATGCTAAATCCGAGTATATTTTATCAAAAATATTATTTACTATTCAAATATTTTCATTGCTGAGATACAACAGGGTTTATTTTTGGAAAATGATAAATTTGTGTGATTATTTTTGTGTGATATTAAAAGAAACGTTATAAATAATTTAATCTTTTAGTAACAGTAAAGAGTAACAGCCTGTTAATGTCCCACTGCTGGGCTAAGGCCTCCTCTCCCTTTTTGAGGAGAAGGTTTAGAGCTTATTCCATCACGCTGCTCCAATGCGGGTTGGTAGAATTTAATCTTTTACTTAAAACTAAATACAAAATTTTTAAGCTCTGGACTCAAGATTCACAAGTCTCAAATATTTTATAGTAATCGAAATTAATCCTAATACATTTATTTACATAAGAATTATTTACAATGAGAATATACGAATCATAACTTAAAATAGCCTCAATGCAGTTCATGACCTCGTGGAATGGTTCAATCGCAATTCTCTGTGCGAAAAATGAACCATTACTATCAACAATACCAATAAACCTGGTTATGCTTAAAACACGATTTTACTTCAATTTTTTTTCACGGCGTGGAAACCTTCAGAAAAGTATCGTGTATATATAACGCATCTGTGAAACCCCCTCCCCCGTGCTCCCCACGACCAGGTTCTTACATGTTACACGTCTTAATACATAAATGTTATCCACTACTCAATATTTTACCTTACAATTTAATAAAATCGTAAATTTGAAATGCGTATTGACAAAACGAATTATAATATGTTTCAATTCATATAAAAGAAAAGTATACAAAACTGTTACTGAAGTAGAAAAGTTCCCGCGATTCCGAAACTATTACCATATTTACAGCTTATAAAACCTTGAACGAAGATCGCGCCAAGACAAGGAGAATTTAAAAATAAAAAATACTATTCAAAGTTCAAAGTCAGGAAACTCCATTGTACTAATTACGCGGCAGACGGCGCGCTTTCACTCTCGCCGCGCCGCCCGCGCCGCCCGCGCCGCTCGTTTTAATTATTTTTTTAGCGTCTCGGCGTCTGGCGGGAACTCGGAAAAATTGTGTAGATCATAGAGGAGACATGTTACTAAAGCTTAATTCAAAAAATAAAAAATCAACCAAAATTAAAGCTATGTATATTAATTAATTAAACATTTAAATTATAAAAAATACTATAAAAATTATTTATTATTCAAACTTAAAAACTTCGGTTTTATACGATTATTCTTTAAGCACCAACATTACTTCGTACAAATATATGTAGCCATGAGATATACCTACTGTATACTATACTGACTAGATAACAATTAAAATAAGTAATCATTGAATGCGAATAATTTTATTTTACGTAATAATATTTTATTTCTCACTAAGCACTCTTAATTAACTAAAACACACACATTAGTGAGATATTGTAGTACCTATCGTACATCATATACGTATGACAAATCGGACAGTATTTTTGAAAATAAAGAATTGCCTTAATGTGAAATTTGGGTACTATTACATTATTTAAAATCTTCCATTGTTTAATATAAGTGAACAAGAAGTGAGCCGCTCCTTAGCGTATCCACACACTGCTTTCGTGGCAGTTAGCAAAGTTCGCGCTCCGCTCAATCTTTGATACTTTCTTCGTGCATTTTTTTAGCTCGCCTTATTAATGAAAAGTAGGTTACTAACTTGGTTCGCTTTAAGAATGAAAGTTACGGCCACGTTGCCGTAGGTCGACGAACTCTCAGCTGTCTTTTGTTTTTGTTACGAGTTTCGTTAGCACCCTGACTCTGGACTTTGTTTACTATCAACTGATAACGAATTTAATCGATTCGTTGGTTGTCGATGTATGATTTGAATTAAATAAGTCAATTGGAAAATTAGTCTGTTTCATGATGTATTTCGACGTACATGTTCATCTTAATTAAAATTACATATAAATTAAGAACTACAGTTATCAGATCGGCAATATTGTATAATACAAGTACCTAATAGGTATTATCTGGTACGCTTCATTTATTCGGTTTTTATTTGTTTTGAAAATAAAATTCTAATACGATTCGGAATTTATAATATTTGGATACTATTGCGTGTATACGCACGTGCCAAAAACTGTATAAAGCTTAAATCGAGTCAGATGAACACGCAAAAAGAAAATATAATAATAAATACGAACAATAACAAGGATTATTTTTATTTAATATAATAATTTAGCATCACTGACATTATCTATAGTACTTAAAAGTAGAACGAATATTTAAAACGAAAAAAAAAATACTTTTTATTACTAATTTAAGAATGATATTAATATTATATCCAACCGAATAATAATATATTTAATTAAACAAATACAAATTAAGCTATAATCAAATATAAATAAAAAAAATTGTCGAGCACAAAATCGTGATACCGTGGCATCATTAATTATCTATTAAAAAAATAATCCTTTTATATGTCAAAACCCATTCAGTTACGTGAGAGGACACGGGATTACCTGGACTAAAACCCATAAAAACTAAACCAAACAAACACGGTGAGCACAAAAGATAACCCCAAACGCATGTAGCAGTTTTTTTTTAATTCGAATATAAAAAGTTTATCTGCGATATCCGTATGCTGCTGTGTTTTGAGGTTAATAGATTGTTTTTATTTAAATATAGAATGCATGAAACGTATTATTTGGTTAAGTATAGATAATTAAAAAATTACGAGCATTGACGTATATAATTTTAATCGTGACAATTTTAATTCTCTTCGTTTTGTTCGAGTTAATTCTTTTCTTTGAAATAAATATTTCTAACCCTTCACGAGGGCTAAGTAAGTAAGTATATGAATGCTAAATATTGACCACAAGCAAATCATCCTTGTTTCACAGACAAAGCTGCACCTAACGTTTTTTGATATATTTTTTCCGTTAACCCTTAAATACCGAGTCCCACAAATATGACCCATAGGAAGTGCTTTATGCCTCTTTACACATGCCTCAGGCGTGCCGATTAAATCCTCCTGAGAATGCATGCATAATAATCATCTTCTAAAAGTCTCGAACCAATCTCATATTACCCCTGCCCTTATAAAAAGCCTCAGGGTCACCCTTTCTCTACCTGAGGGTGACATTTTTTATTAACACTTCCGTCAAAAACGCATATGCAAAAAGAATTGTTATTTCTTTGATATCGTATCGGAAATAATAATTATATGCATAATAGAACGGATTGAAGGGTACTAGGTTTATGCAAGTGACGTTTTTTTTTCTTTTCCTGTCACCTTGGCATTACTGTTATATTTTTTGAATACCTATTCAAAGTAACGATTTTTATAATCTGCATTAAACGCAAGCTGTTTTTCTATTGCGCAGGATATTTTTGATCAGACATCAATCGGTTTTAGGCTACTGCATGGTAAACTTAAACAATAACTTACCACTTTTTTTTTGAAAGTCGAAAAAATATTAACGAACATTTTTTAATAATAATTTTTTTTTGTAGTTGCGCAATACAAATATGTTTTTTTCGTAATATATGTGCATACATTTACCGATGGTTAACCCTCAAACGTTGAAGGTGCAAATTTGGCACGTCGAAAATTTCAAACAATAAAATACTTGAGTGAACGAGTTCAACCCAACCAAGGCGCGGGTAGTATAATACAAACCGTCAGCTATCTCGGCATGCTACCTCTTGACTTCAATCAAGTAATTACTGCCCTACGGTCGAATACACCCCCCAGATTCAAAATATTCAAAATGGCCGATCGGGGAATCCGAATATTAATATTAAATAAATGTACGTATTTGAATTTATTTCGATGTTGAAATTGATAATATTGCTTGTCTTAGATTATATACGAGTAAAAATGATTTTTTTTAAAGTGTGTTTGGTATTAATGTAGGTAATTAAATAAATAACATATTTTCTTGTTTTTTTAACTGACTTTTAATTTGCTTGCGTTATTTGAAATAAAATTAAAACATTACAATAAATAATATTGTTAATAATAATAATTTACACAGCTACAACGAACTTCATCCGACAAAACATAACACCCTTGACATACCGCAGAACCCGAATAACAATAGGATGCAGATTTTGAATCTCTAAAGATAAATAATACATTTTGATTTATAATGGACGTAAAAAAATACTCTTCATTTATCGAGAATGCATAAATAGACCCTATTATTGGGTATCGGGAAGTGCAAAATATGGGTGTAACTTTTTTTTTTATAACGGCTGAATACGTGTCAGTGAACGGGTTAACTTACTAGGGACAGTATTTTTTTTATTTATGATAGACACAAGGTACATTCAAAACAGTTCAGAAATATTTTACGCATTCATTCAATACTTATTTGATTTATTCCACTGACATGCAGATGCAAGAGTCCTCGTTAGATTTATTTGACTGCTGTTTTTGCATTGATCACGCGTTACGCATGATCGGTCATGTCGATTGGCAGTTAGTGACTGTTATTGGATGTTTGCGAGGGTGATGGTGGATTTTATAAACTACACACAATACTATGTATGCAAAAATGTGTTTCAAACTATCAAGTTAGAATTTATTTCCTTACTAATTATAATACACTTTTTTACACTAATTACTCTTTTTCTATCATCATTAATTTTACTTCATTTATATCATAGGTCTGAACGGGCCTATATATGGCCACCACCGCCTATAGATTGGCGCCGTAAGAAATACTAAATATCCTTGGGAACTAAGATGTTATTTCCCATATGTCTGTAATTACACTGGCTCACTCACACTTACAACCGAAACACAACAATACTAATTATTGCCGTTTGGCCACGCAACATTAATTAACTAAACACTCGCTCAATTACCTTTCAATAAAAGTCTCAATAATCTATTTGGTAGGAAGTGATCAGTTAAACAATTCCCGAGGATGATTGGTGGCACGCAAGCGTCTGGCTGTAAAAATAAATGCTTTGTTTGCAATGTATTTAAAGCACTTGCTATTTTTTTATTTGTTATATTATCAAATTTTTTATTTTATATGTAAGTAACATGTTGTTTAAGTCACAAATTAATTATGTATATCATATTTATTAATGTGTAATATTTTTTTGCTTATATATTTAATCTGTAACCAGATACAAAATAACGTATGATTGATTGCAATTTCAAATTATTCGAAAGTAATATTGAGTGGTTCGAACAGGTGAATCTTAACCGAATATTGCGGGTTCAAACCCGAACAAGCAATAAATTTTCATGTGCTTAATTTGTGTTTATAATTCGCCTCATGCTCGGAAGTGAAGGAAAACTTCACGTGCAACTTCACAGGAATCGTGCGTATGTTGGAAGAACAACTGCCACATGTGTATCCAGGTTGCAAGAGAGCAGCGTGGTGTAATGAGATCTAAAACTTTAGCCCTCTAGTGGGACATTAACGGTTACTTGACTTTTTTTACAATTATAACCCCCATAATAATAGTAGAAATTTCATAAGCCACTAACATCTAATAATATGTGTAAGAATAAACTTTGTGAATACGCAAACATATTAAGCGTTAAGCGCTGCATACGTATCAAAAGCTTAGAGACGCATTCGCTGTCTAAATCCTTGATAAAATCAAATCTGCATAATAAAAAGAAGCAGCCGGAAACACGAACGCAGTGTTATCTGCCACAATAGGTGCCGAGACCGAACCCCGGAAGGGTAACCATTGTCTGAACTTACGACTCCAAATTAATGAGCGCTCGCAAAAAATATACAACACAATCGAGATACGCGATCTCGGTCTGCAGTTCCCAAATGTACAAATTCACCTTGGAGGTGAGCCGTTTTGTTCCACACTTCACCTTTTTTAGCTATTACTTTATTATTGTTTTACTTAAAAAAAATTAAAACGCTTTATTTATCAGGATAAAATGTAACAACTTCAATTTATATAAGTATATATATAACAATTAGATTTTTTTTGTAAAACAATAATATATATATATATATATGTTTTATATATATTTAAAGGTTATATATATGTTTTAGGATTGTTTATTTTTTGGTGTGTTTAAGTAGTTACGGAAAACTAAATAATTATATAAAAATAACGAAATATTTACTTAAATATATATTTTTAATAACTATTAGTTTCATACCATTATTTCAAAAATTAAGATTAGAATATTATATCTTAAATATATATATATATATATGTACAAAGTTTGAGAAGCGCTCATTTATAGCAACTACCTACTGATCTAATTTCCATGCGCATACGCCGAGGTAGCGAAGGGGTTACTCTTTATTCAAAGTTTCTATTCACTATGTTGCATTTATTAAGTTTCGTGACTCCGCTTTTAGTTTGTCACGAATGTTTGATATGAATAGTTGGTTCTTGTACAAGTGCAAAAGAAATCTAGTTTAGTGCTAAGCAGTGTCTTCGATTTGTGAAAATGTGCAACAATGGCGGACGAATTTGAAAATGGAACTGTCAATGTCATCGAGATATTAGTAAAAGCAACACTAGGCAAAGACGATTATGGATAAAGTTTTAAAGCTTATACCATTAAGCTGCTGCTGCGGGTTGATATTCTATATGGACTTCATAATATGTGACAGAACTAACTTCGACACATAAAGGTTTTCTCAACATTTTCAGAGCAAATTAAACACGCGACAGCTCTGTGATGTGGCACAGATGCCGGTTAATATCCATATATTAATTATTAATACAAGAACAAAACCCTTTTTTTACTAATATTTTAAGCTACAGTCACAGTAACAGCCTGTTAATGTCCCACTGCTGGGCTAAGGCCTCCTCTCCCTTTTGAGGAGAAGGTTTGGAGATTATTCTATATCGGAGCAGTCCAATGTGGGTTGGTAGAATACACATGTGGCAGAATTTCAATGAAGTTAGACACATACAGGTTTCCTCACGATATTTCCCTTCACCGTCAAGCACGAGATGAATTATAAACATAAAATTAAGCACATGAAAATTCAGTGGTGCTTGAACTCACGATCATCGGTTAAGATTCACGCGTTCTAACCACTAGACCGTCTTGGGTTTTTAAGCTAAGCAGTATCTTATTATAAGCGAAATCCACCATAGTTCTTATAAGAAAAAATAAAATTTCTTTAAGCCTAACACTATATGGCGATCTCGGCTTTAAAAGATTAAAATAATTGAAACATCTAAGATGACTATTGTATAAAAAATCAAATCATAATACACTTCATATTTTGATTTGATTCAAGTAGTGTTAAATATGGACGTTGCAGTAAAATCCGATCATGACAATTCTTTCGTCCAATGAATTTCACTGGTGTAGGGCTTTGTGCAAGCTCGTTCGGGCAGGTACCACCCACTCATCAGATATTCTACCGCAAAACAGCAGTACTTGGTATTGTTGTGTTTCAGCTTGAACGGTGAGTGAGCCAGTGTAATTACAGGTACAAGGCACATAACATCTTAGTTCCCAAGGTTGGTGGCGCATTGGATATGTAAGCGATGGTTGACATTTCTTACAATGCCAATGTCTAAGAGCGTTGGTGACCCATATGCTCGTCCTACCTATTCTATAAAATAAAAACATTATATAGTATTTATCCATATATTAAAAAAATTTAAAAATCTCTACAAAATTTCCCATTAACTAATGTACATTATGTAATAACTTTTCACTGACTAAGACGATACGAGCTGAGTATAACAGATTGGAAAATAATATGTACCGATCGATGATTCAGGTTTTATCCTAGATATTTACATACACGTATACAAACCGTATCTGAAGGCTTAGGACGCCATTTCGCCTTACTTCCCGTTAACATAAATCCACCCCTATTCTGTACGGCGAACGCAAAGAGCTATAGAGCCTTCCATAATATATAAAGGTTTGAACGCTAAAAGGGAATTAGTTTTAAGAACGTATGACTTAGTACAAACATATTTAAATATAAAATATACTCAAAATATGATAATATAAAAAAGGGTTATTATTTTCAATATATGTAGCATAAGAAATACATTTATATATTTAATTAATATTATTATATTTAGGCAGTACATCGGTCACATATTCTAACTTATCCATATTTTTATACGATTTAAAAAATATTCTTACGTCAGTAATTTGTAATAATGAATTATTCGAAATTTTATTTTTACAATAAATTACTGAAGAATAATCATCTAGGCTGTATCGTCACCTATCCTTGCCTGTTACGAATATAATAAATAAGATAAAACAAGTTTTTTTTTTTAATATTTTACACATTGTTTCGTGGTTGAAGACTGCTTGGATTATGTATTATCTGAAGAAACTCTACCCCAATCTCTGTTTGAAATCGCCCTAACAAACCTAAGACGCTTCGTTCTAAGATGACGTTGCCCGAAATATCCAATAAGCATAGTTTTATGGTGGCCCTTCGCATAGGAAATCGATCACACCCTCGCCCCCTGACGGATTACGGAGTAGATGGAATAAAAACAAAAAGGTGTATTCTCTACTCATCGATATATTTACTTTCGATAAAATATAAAGCTAAAACAAAAAAACATTATCTTTGTAATACTAAAATGATAGGTACATAAATCTGACGTACAGACGTTTTACTTATATTTGACATAAATCATAATGTTTTTTAACTTATATAAATAATGCTAATGTAAAGTTAGATTAAATAATTTTGTTCACCTTTTTTAGTGCATGAAAAAAATAATGTTAATTATTTATATTTAAAAACCAAGTTTGTTATATTTAACATTTTTTTTTATATTATGTTAAACAGATGACAAAAAAATGAATAATTTAATATAAAATATAACTTGTAAACTATGAAATTAATTTAATTAAAATAGAAATAAAAACGAACAGACATTAAAGATACACTTAATGTTAATTTAAAAGGTTATTCAAAGCATTTATGTTCGTAGCATTTCGTCGAAAGGAGACAAAAGTGAGTTGAGTGGGGAAAATAGAAAGAAAACATTAGGCTTAAACTCAAGGGAAGGTATCTAAGGCTTTCAACGGAGGGAACGTCAACCGTGATTTTTGTTTGCTCTAAAGGTTTTTATTTAAGATGCTGTGACGAAACATGCGTGTAGAAATTTATTGATATAATATTCTTTATGAATTAAAATATATAAATTATCTGACGCTTTGAATAAGAAATTTTTATGCGATATTTTTTTTTTACAATTATTTCTTTTTTTAAAGGAATAATTAACAAATCAATATCAGATTTTTATTTTATTCTTAAAATCTTTTTACATTTAGAAATAGTTCGCCAAAAACAGCTTATGATCTTTCATTGATAAATTATAGAAAAATGAGTTACTACTTAAAATTTTATATTATCAGTAAAATACTTTTATTACGTCGTACTATTAAATAAATTAAGTTGTAAACCTATATAATCCATAAAAATATGTACTTAATACAAATACGATATAAATAGTCAATATAATTGTTTGTATTTGTGTGTAAAATTCGGAAGGTATTATTATAATAAAATATACTAAATATCTTCAAAATACCAATTACATAGTGTCCGTACAATAGCACATAGGAGGTATATAGCACCGGCCGCGAGGGAGTCGAGACGGGGTGACTTACCCGGGGCCTCCGAGACCCTTATCTTGGTCGTTATGACCATGTGAGGGGAAAGTTATTGTTACCGGAGGGTTAGGTGGGGTAATGGGGGACGTTTGAGTTTTCCGACTTGAAAGATAATGTGTTATTATTTTTGAGAAATGCGGAATCGTGACATTCTTTGTGTTTAAATTTCTTCGATAATTCTTGTTAAATATATGGATCTTCATATAATAAGACTTTAATAGATTGAATAATAGTAAATAATACAATTCATATCATATCCTAGGAAACTAAAGCATGACAACATCGCAGTTTCGCATATTTAATTATTGTACTTTTGAAACAAAAAAAATATATATATTTATACACAGAGTAAAATAAATTTAGAATTTCATACGAAAGAACGCAATAGTCATATATTTCTGTTTTACAAAGAAATTCCTGACATGTTTCGCAAACCATTGGTCCCTGCAATAAAATTATATACGCCTACCAAATAAAACGAAGTCCCCTCTGCGACGGCATTCTGCATGCAAAATTTAATTTTAGAATCCGAGCCGTTTCAATATAGGTAATATTCAAAATTTATGTTCCATGTTTAAATTTTTATGTCTGTCCCTCGCATCATAAATTTCTTTGTGCTTAGTAGTTTGTCACAAATGTTTAAGAAAGTTGAACGTTCTGAAATCTAGCAAGGAATTAGATTAATATATTTAAGAAAATAAACGCTAAACGTTTTCTAAAATAAATAAATACTATGGCAACAATTATATATGATGAATGCATTCATATTTGTATTTTTTCCTTTATAAATACCTAAATAAATCAGACAAGCATAAACCAACAATTAATACAATTACAAGGGAGAGGGAAGAAAACACTGTGTTAAAGTCGTGTTAAAAGGCAAAGTAATACAATTTTCCCGCCTTTTTCTCCCCCGCCTAATTACAAGTCATTTTATTAATAAAGGAGATCGTTACAATTAGGGTGGTATCACTTAATGAACGTTAAATAGCTTTCTCGGTATTTTTATTTCGCATTTGCTTATAAACAGCTTTATGAAAAACATTAAGTAAGTACTTACTTTTCTTACAATACTGAGTTTTATTTTTTAATATTGGTGACATTTACAAAAAAAAAGTAATTGATTTATTAAAATATATTTTTATAAACAAAAATAATTCTTTAATTTACATGTCATAAATTATAGTCAGCGGTCGTGCTGCCCACTGAAAATATTTAACCATTAAATGGTCGCGTGGGCTCACGGGTCAACCATTCACTAAGAATTTATTTGAATAACGAATGATATACGGTTTGTTTATTGGCGGGCTTGTTCGTTCCTTTTTTGAATTTCATTATTTCGTTGACCGGCGCGCGTTTAGGTCGCCGTTGGTCATTGAAGGGGGCCTATTGGTTGAGTGACCCCTTGCGTGGCCGCTATATTATGTACAAACTTTTTAATATTTTCGCAGCTTGGACCAAGGCAACCGGTTTGAGGACTTGAGTTATAGGAAATTTTACGTTTAATTTATTTTGTGAGCGCGCGTGTCTTATTTAAGGGTTAAATTAGGGTGAAAATTGTGAGGCATCGTGTTCAAGTTAGAACAAACACTTTACAACGTAACAAAGTATTAAACACTTTTTTTTAAATTAAATTCGTATATACTTACAAAACCTATCTCAAACCTTTATAATATACACTAATACTAATATTTAATTAAATTAAAAATCTATTTCAAAAAATGCATTCTACAGTTCAATGAATAAACCCTTCAATAAAAAACATTCCTAGATCTATTGGAATTGAATTACGAAATGAAACTCAAACGTTATTATTTAGTCGGAAATTCGAACCGCGGCCCTCCCGAGGTGCCCTCCGGATGAAAAATGAGAAAACTTTCCCTCTCCGTGTTTACTTTAACACTAGTTGTATAAAAAATGCGGGCCCCAAAACAATCCCTTTGCGTGATGTATAGCGTCGGTGGCTTGGGATTTCTCATTCTTTTATATAAAAACGAAACTTCGAGTTGCACGGAAATATGTATAGTATATTTAGCTTCAATTATAGTATAACTATACTAGAGTGCACATAGATTTATTAATTAAATGATATGAAGTAAATCACAAGTATACGCAGACGAAACCTCAAGTTATGAGTAGTACAGACTTGACAATAGTGTATCATATCATATATATTTATAAAGTAAAATTACCTCAATAACCAGATTTTTTTTGCTAATAAAACTATAAAAAGCACGTCGATAATATATTAATACAAAAAATAAATAAAAAAACAATACGGAAATTAAATATTCATTTGAACAACAATTATCATAAACCTAATTCCTTTTAAAGTCCGTTCTTAACAATTAAATTAAAACAAAAATATTACAGCATTTTCGGATGCAAAATTTTTTATTAAGCCGAGGAGAATGCTCAAAGGTAAAGGCAACCCTCGTTAATAGAGCTCTCATTCTCCTCTACAAGAACACAAGAAAAAAAGCAGCAAACAAAGGGTTCGTCGTAAAACGAAAGGCTACAAAAAAGTCAAGCGCCGACCTTACATATCCAACATCACCTGTGTCTGTAGTTGCAAAACCGTCACGAAAATGCTGCGTAGGTACATAATATTCGGACCCCGACGCACACACGAACCGAACACATAGTAATCTCACTCAGACAGAGAAATATTCACATACGGCCCGTATGTGGCCACGTGTGCGGGAGGGACACGTGTGGGAGCGGAACGGGGTTATAGTGGATGCTGTAGGCGCGAAAGGGACAGTGTTTGCAGGACGAGCGATACAACAAATCAATACGAGCGGTGGTGACCGGTAGCCTGTGTCACTACCCCCCGGCCTCCGCCGTCCCACAGACCGCACGCCTCCACCTACATTGTCAACTACCACAGAGCAAGTTGCCTTCTAAAACAGTCCGACGTATTTGTTGGTTTTCCTTTGTTAAAATTTGTTTTCATCTCGAACTGAATGTTCTTAATCAATGTGAATTAATTCAGCTATTCAACTTCTGGGGATTCTGTGACGTTTTGTTATGTACATTAACGTGGATTGCCCATTCTGTATTTCTTTGTTAAGTATTAAAGACGGTAAGCTGAGGAATTATTGCAATTATATTAAGCAAACTACCTTGGCATTAATTTCGCTTAAATAGGTACTAACAAAGTGATTGGACATATTACATATTTTGAACTTGTTGATTATGTTTGTAGTATTTCGCTTTAATTAATTATTTTACGAATAGTAATTAAATATTCTATTATTTTTTTATTAGATGATTGATACATTTCGATATAGTAAACTACGATATAGTTCCTACTAAAAAAATCTAAAAATATTTAGTTTTAACTAGTTTATTTAACCGAAATAAAGACTAACGGAGTTATTTATACGAAAATTATCGTATTTACAAAAAATCCTATTTAGATTTCTATGTTATATAGTAAAGCAATAATAAAAATGTTCTATCTGTATAAAGCATTACTCTGTGTTAAAAATCCGCTTGACCGCGCGTATGGAAAGCGCAGCGGAACTCCGAGCGCGGAAACTTGATACTTCGGTAACTTTTAAAAGGAAACCTTTGAGATACAAGTATTAAGACACGTTTTGGATTTTATAATTTTTCGTTGGATTTTAATATATTTTAACTGAACTTTTTGGCACATTTATAAAAAATAAGGCCAATTATATATTTTTAATTACTATTTCTGGTCAAAATGTGCTTTTAATACCTAATTAATATATTTGTTTTGACAAATACCTATTAAATAATTTACCATGTGAGTTGTAAACAATACACGTTGTGAATGAGATGTTCAACTAGATTTTATAAAGACAGCTTCTTAATTGTTACTCTAGGAAATCTATCGATTTCCAGTAGTTTAAAGCAAAAACATATTAAGTACCTGAGGCTTTTACTACATAAAAGATATATTTGAAACGCATTTCAAAATGTATCTATTGGTTTCCTTATGCTGAATTTAAAAACGATTTTTTTGATACATCACTTATATAAAGATAAGACCTCTGTTTAAGTTTTTCTATAATATGTAGATACAACTTTATCTGAATTCATATACAAATAGGAAAATGTATCAAGATACGATTTTACATTATATAATCTGTGTAAAACTGTCCGCCATATTCGGTATCCTAGCAACGACCGATGTCCACGAGAACCCTTCGTAATTCACTACCCTACGGAGGGACTGAGGGCTCATAGGGACGATAAACTGCAAAACCGCCACCCACCCTTATAAACAGGGCTGTTATTTATGACACTAGGAACCCTTGCTGCTGGACTGAGAACATTTTGGGTCTAAATTATTTCGTACTTTATATAAGATATTTAATTTTACGATACCTAGTTATGTACTTAAAAATCAATATCATATTCTAACATAAAACCAAAAGAATTCCGAAAATTTTATAACAAAAAATGTAATTTACAGTACAGAATGTAACCAATTTATTTTAAAGTAATAATTTTATTCAGTTTCATAAGAAGTTTATCCATTAAGTTTTACTTATATATTATATATAATCGTTTTGATAATAGAACGATTGATTTTATCAGAACATTTCAATACCATCTTTATTTGTTTGAAATAACAAAGAACTTTACTAACTCGTTAGTAATTACGAATTTTAAATTATAAATAGGAACCCAATCGATATATTGATAAAACAACTTTAGTAATTCCTAGAGTACCGTATAAAAGTTCTGTCAATAAGCAATAAAGTTCTTATATAATATTGTAGGTACCTGATTTTGTTACCCAATTTTGTATTTGTTTTATAAAATATCGACAACAATTTATAATTTCCTTAATAAAGTATTCAATCTGAATTATGTTAATTTTAATTATTCATATCGAAATAATACATTTTTTAAGTTACAAATTTCTCAGTTTGTATTGTAAATCAAATTTAATATCAAAATAAAAGATAAAGTAAAGTCAGTGAAACATCTCGCAACAGTATAAGGAGACGCGAAATCAATACAGACTAGCCGCCTGACCAATGTGTATACTTCATATAAATATAAACGGTTTTACCCTTATGGCCGGCACGGTCCGCCATCTTGGATCCCCCGCCTCCACCGCCCACGTTCAATCTTACCCCAAACACCACCCGATCTAAGGGGCCTTTGAAAGACCGAAACCCACTAATACTAATGTCCTATATATGCGTGTGTGTGTGAAGGTAATATACATAGTCAACCTGTTTGTGCTCAATTTGATTTGGGCTTTGAATTTTCGGAGGTGGCTTTTCTTCGAAATGAAGTTATGTAATTTATTAACATAAACACGTATATGTACATGTTATTTTTCTATGTGTTATATTATTTATATGTACGTATTTAGGCAAAACGAAACAATATTTCTTACTTTATATTAACTTAATAGATAACATATTAAGTTGGGTAGTAAAATAACACATGCTTATAAATTACTAAAAGATTACTAAAAACTTTCTGAATTTATGTTTTTGTTGTTAACTAAAATTAACGTAATAATTAATTTATAATATGTTTTCTCAAACTATTATAAATCAAAGACACTGACATCATAATATATGTGTGTTTATTAAGTAGACCACTCTATATATGTATTTTCTTTGTTTTACAAAAATATGAAATGAAATTATACCTTACGTCTTCTTTTAAATAATATTTATAAAGAACGACAAATCAAAGGCACGACGAAGTTATGCCATTTTAAATGTATAATTTATTTCATACACAGGTTAACAGTCAATAATAAAATTAATATTCTTAATAATTTGGTTATGTTGCTTTACGATATAGTTTATTACTTCTCTTTATGACTTGTTACGTACTTAAGTGCAGATTTCGCGTTAGCGGGTTGCCTCGTGAATAACTTAGTAGGTCATACATGATGTAGAACTTACGGCTTTACCTACTTATTTATAAACAAAAAATACATATGTATATGTCTCATCAAATTTCGGATTTATGCTGTAAGGCTTTTGTCGTAACTATTGTTTTCGTATTGATTTATTTCTTACAACAATTGCTTGATTATTATGAAATATACCGTAATTCATCCGTCCATCCGTCCGTAGTCCAAAATCCATATAATATTGCGACTTTTACATACAATACAAAGCTTTGTTACTTTTTATTATAAATAGGTATTATTTTTATGCTTAAAAATAATAATTGTATTAAGATTTTGATTGGTATTCCTAATTTAATTATTAATTATCTTAGATATTTTAGTTACATTATTTTTGTATTAAAATGTTCCTGAATGTAAAATACCTACGAGCTAACGACTACTACTTTTCAATCTAATCAACAGAATTCAAATTCAAAAGGCCATTCAAAGGTAAAATGACGTGACTCAAAGCAATACGTAACAGCCTTAGCGATACATTACCTAAATAAAATATTCATCTCAGTCCCAAGAAATTCCTATCGATACGGTTACTAAATACGAAACCCTGAAGTGCACACACGTAAAATATTCAGTCGCCACGCCGATACATCATTCATTCGTCCGCCGAGAACGGTTCGACACCAATCTTCCATTTGGCAAGAAAATCGATACACGTCGTGGCCATATAAGCATTCCGGGGGAGGCAGACGGGGTGTCTTAAGGGGAGTTAAGGTTTAGTCCCGAATATTGAATTTCCCTTGGGACAAACCCGTTTCGCTTTGTCCCTTCGGCCGGGGTCGTATAGGCCGTGATGCCCGGGCTCTCAACCTACATCTGTAGTTGCTCTCACACATCGGTGAGGCGTACATCGTACATTTATATAACGTAGATACATGCATACGTTTGTGCGTAAGTGTTGGATAATAACATTGCGAGGCTAGCAGCCATACGTGACTTTCAGAGAGTTTGGCGGGACGCGGCTATGTGCCCTCTAAACTGTACGCTACGTAGGTATATTTTACGCGAATGTTTGAGGCGTTCGCCCCGTATGTGATATACGGGCTCCCCGCTTCAAAGCCTCTAAATTAGGTCTCTTTAAATAAAACGTTCTACGCAACCGTTTTAATGAAATTCAATTTTGTACTTACCTCGATACCCTGTAGACTCTTTTGTAGTGTTTTATTATATCATTAAAAAGAGGAATTTACATTACAAATTTAAAAGTATTCTATTATATTAGTATGACAAATTTAAGGAATTCATTTGACTATTTTATAAAAATTGAAATATATAAATAAACTTAATTAAATAATTTTATGTAACTTTATCTTAATAATACAAAATCCAACACCAATTAACAACAAAACACAAATTGTTACATTACAAGTAATACTGTCAGTGCAGTTCAATAAACGAGTAAGTCTTAGCAGTTTATTCTCCCTATTCCCATATATTCAGTGCTTTCAGCCCCCATGCCAACTATTTGCCGCTTCATTTACTACTTGACTCGCATAATATATGGAGCACGAATGTCTACATCTGAAGCAAAACACGTTTTACGCGTGCTGTCTTTTAACATTTCTCAACAACAAGTAAACATGATTGATATATTATTGTTAAATATAACCGTAAAAGTTATGAAGGCTTACATTTACAGGTTTAAAAATTAAATTGAAATACACTTAATTGGTGAAGATTTTACAAGTACTTTTGAATAATCGTTTTAAAAGAAAATTACTGCCATTTTTGAAACTAGAATAATAGAAACGCAGTATTTAATATTCTATATGAATGAGATTTGAACTATTTACAATATAATTATAAATTCACAATATTCTTAAAAACATTAAAATTTAATGCTACCTAACAATTATTGATGATTGCAATGAAACAAAATTAAAAAGTTACTTTCCAAGGAATATCTGAGTATATTGAGAAAAGTTGCATTTCAGTGAATCAGGCCATTTCGATAAGGAAAAATCTTACCGATACTTTTATTATGTATATACGTAATTGTAAACATAAATTAGTACATAAAATCCGCTGAGTTTCTTTTCTGTTTTTTCTCAGGTCTGCGGTGTTTCTTTCCGAACGCGTGCGAGTTTTTTTGACAATCAATAAGTTATAAATTATATAAAAAAATATTGTTGTTGATTTTGTCTTATATTTTTGTTGTACAAGTACAAAAAAGTAACATCGTATATATTTAATTTCATTTAAATCTTTTTACAAATAACATATAATATATTTGCTTATATTTCATAGTAAAAAGTTCAAATATATACAAGTATATGCATAGGACTTATTTAGGTAGTCCACTACCCTCAAGGAGGGGTGTGGAGCGACCAATATATCTCTGCCACAATAAGATAGAAACTAATCTCGTGTCGTAAACTCGAGGCAAACTTGCAATATACCCGTTATTTATATAGAAATAAAGACTAAGTTTGTGATGAAAACAAACTTTACCTCGATGTTTCGTGGAAATTGAAACCACCAATACTAGTTTATATATCATTCGAGCCTGATTACAGATTAAAATTATATATTAATGAAATCATAGGAATATAAAATATACATGGAATAAAATAGTAAGTTTATATGATTGAATAAAATGAACTGCTGTTATTGTTTTTATTTTAGGAAGGCTGACATCAAAATGAGTCATGGGCATGACGGTAGGTGGGCACATTCCTCAATAACACTAAATAAAAAGTATAAATCATAGACCACCAAAACATCTAATATATTACATCTCCTGTGCCCGTTATTATACTGGCTTTATTAAGCTTCAAACATAAAACTAGAAATATAATATCAATGTCAATATGGGAAATTAACAGTAATTATTTGCATCAGAAATTTGTGTAAACATTCGCAAAACCTTGCGATATTTGATACAACGTAGAATAAAAAATACTAAATAGCCTTATAAAAATCAGTTTTAAATTATTAACAAAACCATACAACTGTCTTAAGACTCATAATTTGCATTTCAAAGTACGAAATGAAAATGGCGGACATGTGGCATCCTAATTCCTAATGGATTTCGATCATATTTTGTCCCAATTTTATTTGACTCGCTGCTGTGTACAAAGAGAGTAGTACTTGTAATAAAAAAATCTAGTAAATATATAATAATTGTTCTTTTTCGTACTATAGAGAATAAGAGTAAATTCTTCTCCTAGCTCTATTCTAAACTCTCTTACTCCTCCAAACTTGATGCATAAATATATAAAGAAACACTCTTTTAAAAAAAAACTTGCTTTATTCATAAATTTAAATCTTGTTACAATAAATTAATAAATACGTTCATTACTCAATAAAAAACTATACAGATAACACAAAACGCGAAGTTAGTATTCGTTAACTTTCATACAAAATAAATAATAAATTTAATTGTATTTAATAAACATACCCATGTAAATTTGTAGCAAACAGTAACTAGTGAGTTTTTTGCCGGTTCTTCTCGGTAGAATCTACATTCCGAACCTGAAGCTTTACATTTAATTCAAAACTGTAACTTGACGATTCAAAAGTCTTTGTGGGAGTTAATATATAAATAAAAAATATTTCGATTTTATCACACAAGATTAATAGGAATATAGAAGACAGAACAAAATAATAAAACTTGCTTTTCACTATATTTATAAAAAAAAATCACTGAAATGTTACAAAAGGCAAAAAGTTCACAGCTCATGTACAAATTTCCATTGTTGTAAATCTTCAGTATTTGCAATCAACGAAATTTGCATCAAAAGCAGACATAAAGTTAGATTTTTCAATATAGTAATAAACTAGCGTTGAAATACAGCACCCATGTTCTAGAATGTTCCAATCGTCCTTTGTACGCGATGTGTTATTGGCTACGAGGTTAAGTACTGATGCATGCCGTTTGAAAATTTATGATTCTGAATTTTTATGCTTAGAATATAATGCAAATCCCGTAAAATGCACATTTTCGTATAAAATCCTCAGAGGTATATAAAACATATTTAAAGTTTAAATACATTTTATTTGAAGCATCATAGGAACTTCAACAGATCCCTGCATGTATTAAAACAGCGGTTTTTTTTTCTCATTTGGCGAGCATAAACCAGCGATACTTTTGATATTTGAACCATAATGTATAATACCTCCCTCTGATTAACATTTGACGAACTGAATATTCCGCTCTGGTGGACTTTTTGAAGCTAGGCCACGAATCAGCTACTGCGAAATAAAAATTGCCGCAATTTTAAATTATACTTATTTATATTTTTGCTTTATTTTTCTTTAAATATAGGAGACCATGATCTAAAAATCACTGCCTAAATAAAGATATATCAAAGATTTTATATTTGATACAAAAAAATTCAATTTAACGAAAAATTTTGTATATACCAGACTAATACAAGATAGATGTTTTATATATTCACTAAGCGATCTTTTTATATTATAATGTGCAATTTACATTATTTATTCATAGCTGTTTCACAACGTTCTTTTAATGTTGATCGGGTTAAATTATGGAATTAAAAAAAAAACAATGACCAATAATAGGGAAATTTCAATTGAAAAATAAAAGCATTGCATTGAATTAATTCTAGCATTGTTTTAAGGTCACAATTGCTTAAAACAATGGCTCGGGAGTCACATGCAGAGTTTTAGACTAAGCCATTGTCGTAACCCTTTCTATAACGCACGTTTCATTGTTTTCGGAGGGCGCAAATTAATCTCAGTTTATTTCTTTGATCGTGATATTTTGAATAAAGAACCTCTGACAGCGAACGATATGTTAATTGAATTTAACATGACATGGTATGAAAACATGTGTGACCGCTGACTATTCAATTGGATTATTTTAATATCAACAGTCCGTTAATAGTCGTTACGATTAATAAAATCTTACACAGGTATAGTGTATCATAAAATTATTAGAAAATATTATTGTTCTTCGTTTAAATAGAAATACGTTCTTAAATACTTTATAGAAAACGTATTTATGGCCAATGTAATATCCGCTCTGTATCACGGGCTGTCAGCGAAAACATGTGAAGATTTAAGAGGCTCGAGAATAAGTTATAAGTACACTGCTTTATAATGTATCTATTTACTTGAAAATGTTTATATCGCTTTACGCATTTCGCCAGATGAACTTGAATACTTTAAATCAGACAAACACCGAAAATCATTAAATAATGTACTCGTAATATTTAATTAAAGAATTAAAACAATTTTTAATATATTTAAACTTAGCATGTATACGATAAAACATTTAATCAACGGAAAGATATAGTCGCATATGTTGAAATTGTCGAAACTTAGAGTAAAACTCATAAACCTTTACAAACGATTTAATTCGAAACTATCCCAAACAGGCGTCAGATGTTTCGTGGAACCTCGGGACCGATAGACACGGAACGCTCATTTACTCTGAGACTAATTTATATCGTCTAATTCAACCCTCAACAAGACGCTGTCCGTACATTAAGACCTATTTACACGATATATATGTATTCAGTTAAGCCTTCCGAAAGTAGATCTTCACACACGGGTGGAAAACGCACACATACAAAGTAAAGCCGCAAGGCACGTAACATAAGGAGCTTTGAAATTAATTTAGCTCGGAACTAGCTGGCAAATGGATAGACGTGAGCCCGGCGAAGGGGGTTTAGCTCCCCGAGGTGGTGGGTGGGCCGTGTGTCGGGTAAATTCGGCGTTTAGGCGAACCTTTGTGGCGGAGCCGAATGTGCTTAGAAGTAATTGTGTTGCGAGTTGTGTAAGGGTTTTGGAAGTTTTATTATGGTAGTCTACTCACGAATTATAATTTACATCACTAATAGGTTGCCTTTTAATTGTAGACCGTAATAGTTAATTAATTTGCTTCATAAAATCATAGAAAGAGACTTTGAATGGATACATTTAAATACTTATAAATCTGTATTCAGAAATTTCCCATAAACATTTTGAAAATTAAAAAACTATTCTTTAAAACATTTAAAGAATATTAATTACGGAAATATAATTAATAGCAAACAATTAACTAGGCAGATTTCCATCTAAAATCAATCAATATTACGTCAATACCAAAGACAGCTTTGACGTCAGTTATAGAAAAAAACATATACTTTATTTTATTTAAAAAATCTTAGATATAACGTATTCACTTATACGCCAAACGATATTTTCTTGTAAGATTCTATCAGCAAGGGTTATAAATTTCCTATTACCCTCTAATACAAATCCTTTTAATATCCTTCCTACGCCGAAGGCCTTATAATATCCGTCGGTTACCCGCGTGTACTAAATGTACATCACATTGTCATACACACCGGTCGATGCCGGATAACCCGGATAGTAATATCCGGGCCTTTTGTTTTATGCAAAACGCCACGATACATGTTGTATCAGCTTCCTTAAAACATCGTATAGTACATATATAAGCACATACTTATATACTGCTACTTAACCTTAACCTGAACATAATAAGTTTTTTCTACATACAGATTCTGAATTATGTATGAGGCTATATTTTTGCATAGAAACTTTTTGGTTAGACAAATTATAATGACATTTGATTTTTATAATCTGCCATCCAATTTGCATTTCCGATCATTAATTGATAAAATATATAGTACAAGGTAGTAGTATTTTGTGCAAAGTAAACAGTAAAATTATAAATTCCGTTTGTTTTCTTTTTCGTTATATTTATGAGTTTTAATATTGCACTTTTAGTTCACAATAATTCCGCTTAACAAATACTAAATATTGAAACACAAACCTTTGTTTGTTATATTTGTCAAATATTATATATTATTTAAATTTGTCAAATAAAATTAAAAAATGTAAAATAAACATGTCGAATTTACGAATTAATCATTTTTATAAAAAAGATTAGTCATGTTGATCAACGTAAAAACATATCTCCATGTCCACCAACATTACGACCTACGCCAGTAAGAATTTACGATGCGTTACTTTTTACGGTAAGTCCCGACCTTATATATACATTTTGATTTCCCCATAAAACTGCTATATAACTTTGTTTTATGAAGTTCTTTAGAGAAAATTATTTCAAATAGTCGTACATGCTTAAATTTAGTTTTTTTTAACTAACATCATTCGACGAACATTATATAGTTTTATTAGTACCTATGTATTAAAAACTTCTTAAATGAAGGCAATTTACACTCATCTTATCTAATCTTACAGGATTTTTAACAAAAATATTAGATTTTTTTTATTACACGGTATAAACAATAAACAATTACAATTGCTCCACCCATTCTTGTTGAAACAAAACAATGTGCAAACGTTAAAAGAAGATACTATTTTAAATCTATAAAAAATTTTTTTTTTTTATATTTTAAATATTACAGCTGACTTATTGATATTCAAAGTAAAAACTGCTACAAATTTGGCAAAAAGTTTTCCGGGAAGAGTATTGTATTTTGTATATAGTATTTGCACACAAGCGACACATTGTTTTCAGCTTAGGCAGTTTCGACGTATTTTTGGATACTCGTGATTACATGGATTTTAAAAATAATGTATGTTTTTAATAACTGGACACCTCAAGAAAAGCAGTATTCAAAAATTCCAGTTTGGCCATGGTTCTTACTCTTACCAGATTACGATGAGAGGTGTTTAAATTGAAGAGTATTAGATAGAGTTCCCGCTACACTTATCTAAGGAACTCTTATTAAATCCTCCTTAACTAATCCTTCGGTGACTTGCTATAGACAGCAAAAAAAGTAAAAAGAAATGTTTTTTATTACTCAATTTTTATCACTAAGTGATGTATTTAAAACGTAAATAATTAAGTATGTGTTACTATAAATAAAATAAAAATGGCGAATAATAATAACGTCTAAAATATGTACTACTTTAGATTTTAAATTGATTACTAAAATAAAATTGAGTAATATTTAATGTGACAAATTTCGAATTGTAGTCTGCATTTGACGAGTAAAATACAGACATGAAAATAGATACAAAGAAATTTTTTTTTTCTTAAATGCACTGTTAGTATGTTTTACAAATAGTTTGCATTTTTTTTTTTTTCAAGTATAAAAATGTGAATCCATTTTTGTTGAATAGGTAAGAATTTAGTTCTTACTTAGTTAAAAGAACTTTCCATGTACTGATCCACTACTATTTGCTGACGCTACAAGTAATTAGTGCGAACGTCGTACATAGCTCGCCGTACATAATGTAATTATGCATCCTACATACACCGCTCTAAAATATCCGAACAATTTGGAACTGGCGAAGTTGGGACCGCAGACGTCGGCCATCTTGCCGTTGCCGTGGCAACACACCGCGAATTGTCTGTACCTGAATGTAAATAGCTCCGCGTTTGTTGTTTATAGCTGAAAGTTGTGTGGAACCTTCATGGAACGCAGGAATGGGTTACGTACAAAAATATTTGTGCTTAGCAAACTTGTAAGTTCAGGACTTCCAAGGAAATTAAGTGATGTAAGATCTTGAATGTTAAACATAATTTTCTAACATAATATTATTTTAACGGATTCAAACTTTAACAAAATATATCAGCCTCTCTACATTCGACAATAATATTAAAAAGATAATATATAAACTAAAAAATACTTTATAAAATTTCTGATAAGTATGTGTTTCAATTTTTATGTACCTAAATGAATGGTATGGGTTCCATCTGTAAACCTTTTTTTATAAATCATTGACACCATTACTGTCGCAGTTCACACAGGCATGCATCAAATTCAAAATCTTCTGAAATTAAAACGGATTACGATAAGACATTGATCCTTAGCTACACATATGAATAATGCAAAGGCAAATTTCTACGTAAAATTATATTAAGGTAACACAAAGTAGCACTTTATTATGCTCGTAAGTAATGTAAGCTAACAAAAAACACGGTATCTAATACCATTTGCCACGAACTCTCTACTAAAATTATTTTGTATATGTACTACATACATATGTATGTATTTATTAAATAATTTGTCCTGATTATCCTGTGCGTCCTACTGGTCTATAAAATTGAAATTTGGATCATAGGGATAAACATATTTTATAAAGTAAGTTTTTTTTATTTCACCTTTGTGTGAATAAATAGTGTAACTTTGTATGAATTTTACCCGAATGGAGTCAGAGCGGGCAGGTAGTATTCCAATATAAGCTGAGAAACCGTTGATCATAGCCGAAGATTGTCACGGGGTTATTTCCTGTCACTACTAAATTTTCATCTGCTTTAAAAATAGCAAGAATCCTAAGAGCTTAGTCAAAGAGAATAAGGCCTTTGCACAGCAGAACGACGTTAAAAGACATTTCTTCATATATTTCAATAAAGTATTAAAAAAAAAACACTAGTCTTAATGTAACCCGTAAGAAAATAGTAAAACTCTCCTATATATCAATATTAAAGACAAATTATTTCAAAATCAAATATTTAAGTAAGTTTATTACGTAACACTGTTATAAAATATAAACTTCATTATTATCGAGTTCGACGGGATATTTCAATATAAACGTTGGCCGCCATTAGTCGGGCGGGACGCTCGCCTGAGATATGAGGACTGCACTACCCTCTACTGGCTAACCAAGCGTGGAGACAGATTCATTAAGTAAATATCTATTTTTATAATATATATTTATTTGTTTTTTATTACCAACCAGGCATATGTATTTTTTATTTTAACAATTGTCCATTTTGAAATGTTTATTTATCTAAAAAAGTAAATGCGTTTGATATTTATAACTTTTAATATTGTTTTGGCGTTTTATTTATTCGCTATACTTTATATTGAGACTCACATTGAAAATCGATAACTTTGACATAATTATGTTACTCTTCGATATTTGCATGACAAGTCCATGCATTTTAATCTCATCGATGTCGAAATTATGTGTCAATTGGTACTTTTTCTTAGACGTTCAATTATTAATTGGACGAATTGAAGTTTTAAATATATGTATAAAAGAATTTAATTTTTGTGTGTTTAAAAAAATGTAAAGGCCTTTGCCATACCTACAGATAACAGAGGACAGACAGACTAGTTGTAGAGCACTCTTCATTTCGAATGCCTGTCCACGCGCTGCCTCCCGCGCTCCCTCGTACACGCCCTGTATAGTGGTACAAGAAGCTATGTTATATAATTTTATTATTTGGACAAGTCAACGACCTATCGTTGTGTACAGATAAAAATAAACAATAATCATAAAAATATCTGTACTTATTATGATAAGATTTCATAATTGTTGATAATATATGACCACTAAAAAAAAAATTATTGTAACAATATTCATGAATTTTTCAAATTTTGTATCTAACACTCAATTTTGTATAATAAAAAAGTCGAAATAAAAAGTTGATTTATATATAACTATTAATTAATTAACAAGCATTAAGAAAATATCGAGAGTGCGGTTTTCACTAACTGATAAATTTTAGAAGCTTATTCGTATCATGGAATTTATTAAAGTCAAAAGTCAAACGGACATAAGAATGAAATGAAAAACAAAAACGAATTAGGCACTCAACTCAATTGTGCTAGATTGAGCCTGTTATCTTGATTCTAAAACAACATTCACAATGTAATTAAACAAATTCTTGCTTTAAGCAATAAGGCATTAGTACACTTTTACTCGAATAAGTTTATTTGGTTTTTCCTTTTTTTATGTGCAATAAAGACATTTTTCTTTCTTTCCTTATTTTCCAAATCAAACATATTTCACGTTGATATATCCTTATAGAATCAATATAAATAATTCCACATTATATTAAAATATACCATATCCAAAAGAATTTTCTTCTCGAATAAGGACACATGCCCTTCGCTCCTTAGCAAGTGATGAAAGGACGTGTGATGCGTACCCCTCTGTTGTGGCTTGCTCTCAGCTAAACTTGAGGACCGACGCCATTACTACCCACCTGTGTTAGTGAAATGGTGTAGAAACTAATGGAAACGATGACACCCTAGAAGATTGTAGACAACATTTGTGGTAATTGTTTTTTTACTTTGGATCACACAAAGGGCTCAACCATGTAGCTCTTACGATAAATTAAAAAAAAAAGTAATGCATTTTTAATATACCGACCAAAATGATGTATGATATAAGTAGGTACAGAATTATATAAACAAATAAGTTAAAAAATATAAGCAACTTCATTAATCTACTTAAGCAAATAAATTTAATTACAAGCCCCAAAAGTGGATGAATCAAAATTTAGGCACAATCGGTTTCGTAACTCGTACTGCTTAAAAAACAGTTGTAGGGTTAAATTCACACATAGGTACCATCAGATGGGATTTAATAAAAGCTCCTTATGATATATTCAAATAGTATTTTTACTAATATTTAATAATGATTTTTTTAATAGTATTAAATACAGTGTAAAAGCGGAAACAGAACAGGGCTATGCTGTGAGAACTTACTTCGTAATTTACTCGAAAACCATTTTACATTGCTACGCTATTAAGAATCTTTTTAAATAATATAATTATTAAGGTGTAGATAATGTTGCATATCACTTTCTGACATTTCAAAATCGTATTCTGCATTGATCAATTTAATTCCTAGGTATAGTCAGACTCCATTCGTCGATACATCCGTAACAATTAAGCATTTTTTTTTTAAATGATGTCCGTTATAAAATAATAACCTAAGGTAAGAATTTCTTGCAATATAAATTTTACTATAGTAAAATAAACTAGATACACTACTGATGATGACGTCATGATCACATTATATTTTCCGATCATAAATAATTTATGGCTTTTATATATATTTAATTGACTAATAAGCTTGCACGGCGTATAGCCGTCTAAATTTGAATGAAATTAAATGTTGACTTCGTTTTAAATATTACAGATCTTATAAAACTGCAGTACTATTCTGTACTGCAATACTATTTTGATGCGTTTTTTCTTGAAATATTATAATTATTATGGTCAATGTCGCATACCGATTTCTGACAGTTAACGACCGTTTTCTACCTTGAGTTTGTTCTTACAGAAACGCCCAACTGATCCTAAAATCGATACTAAATTATTATAAAGTAAATCTCAATTCTATTCTCAATCTCAAAGAATACGCAAATGACACCGACTTGTATTCAGATAAGGTAATTCGAAAAAGAAAAACTGATTGTCAATGGACGGAAACGAAAAAACTACGAAGATGAACTTGTATTGAATAATTAATTTAATAAATTGCATGCTATTAATAAGTTTGATATATTTTAACAATAAGACCAATAATATATGGTTTATATTACTAATAAAAAAACATGAAATTAATATATATTGACTATATTACTAGAACACAAGATCGATCGATAACTCTTTTTCTATTAGGATCAAAGCTTAAGCTTTCTTGAATGAACACATAGCATGTTAATGCCGTAAAAGTGTTTCTGGAAAACCAATCAAATCTCGCTACATCAACTATCCGAGATTGAATTGCGAATCTAAGTAATATATCAAAGGTAATCCGTTTAAGTTTAAGGGGCACTATATATCATGATAGTACATAGCCACCCTGTTTGGTCGCCTAAGCAGGGTGGCTCTCGCGTGTTTAGGTGCTTGGTCTAAGTATTCAATGTTCAGTTTATTACGTAATACATATATTAAAATATATATTTTTTGTTAGTATGTGTTTAGCTGCTCGTATTAGTGGGTCAAAAGTTGTAACTGAACTGAATATTAATCACCCCGTCACATAATTGAGCTGAATTTTTTAATTAATTATAAAGTAAAAATTGTTAATATATGTAGTCGACATCTTCGTCGGTTGTAAATCGATTTCGTTTTTGTTTTTAGTTAATAATAAAAAACAAATTTGGTCGATTATTTCTTAAGGATCAAGTGTAGTAACGATAGAGAACTAGTGAATTTGCCATTTTACTCGTATTTTTTGGCATATTGTGAACCAATTTAATATGGATCTTATATTTTTGAAGAAATAATAAGATCTAGGAAAAAAATAAAATTGATATAAAAAATACTCATAAGAGTGAAATGAAATGTTAAAACATTATCATATTCAAATAAACATCTATTTCAATCAATGCTTATTATTTAAACTAGTAAGCCAAATTATGAAAGCTTCACTCATTAAGAACATTTTTACTGATAAAATATTTCAAGTTTTAATTACAGTAAGTCGCTATGTCCTAAATCTTAGACCAGCCTCTTTGTTCGTCAACTAAGCAGGGAGGGAGGCTGGCAAAGGGGGTAACATTTTCCTGTTTGAAGGCACACGTCGCAAAGGGAAATCCTGTACAGGACAGAGATCTAAAATTGCCCGCTTGTGCTGGTACTCAGGTATCTAAAGTACAGATTGCAAAATAAATTGACGAAATATCACCACGAAGTAGATAGTAAGTGTAAACGAAAGTAGGTTACGTGAGAAATAGATTATTATTTTTAGATTACCGCCTGGTTACATATTACTTATTTATTGTATTATTCAAATTGACTTTCTCTTTCATATAATGTTAGTAATAGTTATAAAAAAATCAAAATATAATTATTTTCAATAGCTCATAGGCACCAATGTTTTTTTTTAATGTTTGTATTATAAAATCTGTCATAATAAACTGAAATAAAACAGCTTTTTTTCGTTTAATTTTTTTGTAGTGGTGTATTCGCGTCAGTGCTGTTTATCTATGTAAATCGCTCTGCTATTTGCTTATTTTGTCTCTCATATCATTTCATGGAGGTACAATAAATTGAAATGTATATATATGGACTTTTATTAATCTCATTTATAATCTTTGACATATTAAATTTAATAATTTTATCACGTTTTCATCAAAACAAATAGTATCCCAAACGGTAGCGCAGGATACAAGCTATCAACAAGCCAATTTTCATCAAGAACCATCCAATAATTTTTACGTAATTCACGCCAAAATCTACGGATAACATATAAAAAATATAGAAAGAATAGACAGTAAATCCAAAATGGGTAATATTTTTCGAACAAATTATTGACTGAAATTTCGTACAAATTAAACTTAAAGTTTAATTAAAGTATAAAAATATCACTGTATCAATTACTATGTCGACGTTACTACAAAAGGTATATCATACGAACACGACCACGATCCGTGATTACCGACTGATTGCAAACACCACCGTGTTTATATTTACCCTGCAGTGATACCACTCGACATCTTTACGCAACACGCTCTTAGTTATGAACAAAAACAATACAAAATCAAGATTTTTTATGTAGATGATATGTAAAAGATACTTGTCATGGCATAAAACAATAAAATAACAATTAAGACATTGAACAATTACCAATATAAATTAAAGTTGTAAGATTGTCTGTTTCGATTGATAGTTCTATCGATACATACTTATAATTAAAAAAATATTGGAGGGAACGTAGATTATTTCTTTTTAAATATCAAGATCATTCAGTCGCGATACCAATAAAATTTGTATAAATCATTTAAGATGTAATAATGTATTTGGGTAACTGTTACCGTTCATGTGTGCAATGTATGGGGTCAGTGACCTACCACCAGTGTTATTCTCCGATGACAATCTCTCAGTTATATCTAAGTTATAACCGGTTCAAAAATAATAATAATTATCAATGAACCTTTCATATATAACATTTGTTCTAATTACTTACGTCACATTTATCTAGGAGATAAAATCATCTAATTATGTTGCAAATATTGATATCTATACATAGTACAAAATAAGTAGCATTACGAGAGCATATATAACATATTAGGTATAGCTTCAGTGAAACTGGGACGAACAGTCCCAGGGACGCTTGTATGATTAAACACGGCTTCATATGCAAGCGCATTGATTTGCAAGCACTTGCATATATTGACAACTGCATTTTCATAGTGACGGTTAGTCTGTTTAGATACTCGTAGTTATATAAAGAGAAATAGTTAGTATTGGTGTTATACATACAAAGAATCATAAAATAACATTATATAAAACTTTTAATTGAAATGATTCGTTTAAAATATTTAAAGAAAAATCAATTAATAATAACTAACTCATATTTTTCTAATATAAATTGGTACGTTGTTGGTATGGATAATTAAGATATCAAATATGATTTTTATTAACTATACTTCATATATTCAACTTTGAAAGTTTAACTATTTCCATGATACGTTGGAGAAGATAATAAAAAATCAAATGCATTTACTTAACATTTCAAATTTAAATAAATCATTAATCTCCAATCATAAATAACACTAGAAAAAAAAACTAATATATTTATAACAAATATAAAATCAATACATTGATTTTTATTGTATTTCGATTTGAATACGCGTCAAAGATCCATAATAAATGAATGAACAAATAATTTCTGACACATCGATGTCAAGCAGGACCAACATCTTTTGTCGGATGATGGGAAAAAATAACCGGTAACCAGCGTACAACCCTTTCGACTTTTTCTCTATACAACTCATTTAAATCTCTCGATGCAACGAAATCATCCCCTGCTTTGCGTGCGATGCACCTTGTTGCAAATTAAGGATTCAACCCTATAAAAAATATGACCCCAAAGAATCGTGGGTAAAAAAGTTTTATCTTTTTTTTTATTACACTTTATTGAAATGAGACACCGGGGTCGAATGTAAAATTGGTCTTTTTATGCACCGTGAAAGGGTTAGACACGTCGATATTGAAAACGATTTTTTTTTAATTCAGTAATAGGTACAAAGAGCCCTTTGCTACTGCGGTTCGTGATGCTTCGTTAAAACGGTGTTAAAGTTGGATTTGCTTTACAATTATGTCAAAAATCTTTAGATAATCATTTAAAACTTTATACAAATTGATAATACAGTAAAATGCAAGTTGTTTTTTTTACATTTACTGAGAAAGAAAATTTTAAAGAAGAATTTGACTAAGAAATGGTATTTGTGAAATACATATATCATCACTGAAATCTAAATAATAATAATATACAATTATTAAAAAATAAAGTTTCAAGTAATTAAATGCAAATTTTAATATAACCGTAAATGATTGATAATAAATATTACAATAAGTAAATATACATAATTCCTTATTTAATTAAACAATTCATGAGGAAATTTAGCACATTTATTTTACACCTAACAACAAAGTTTAAAATACATACCATAATTTTATTCAATATTATATTCATTTTAATAAAAAAAAAATAGGTTAATATACATTAAATAATATAAATCAATGATAACAATGAATGTAATTATTAATTTTATAAAGCTGTATCTTATGTCAAATATACAAAGCACAGATAATATCTATAAATTTCACACTTCGTGCCTCTAACATCGGAGCGAGGGTTTTATTTAGGTAGATAACTATCGCTCTGATTTCATCTGCCGTGCCGATTCTGTCAAGAGTACTTACCTCCATTGACTTCGTGTGACAATGATTTAGATATGGATTTCTATTGAGAGCGGTTTCATTGTAAAACAATATAAACGAAATGGTTTCAATTTGAATGATTTACTATTCGCGTTGTATTTAAAAATAAAAGGTAGAATATCTTCGATGAGCGAGTGTAGAAAGCCTTTTAAAAGTAAACTGTGATAAAAAAAGGCCATTATCATGATGGGTACATGTAGGTTATGCCATAGTAAGTTCCATAATGTATATCTTGGAATTCTTTAAGTCAGTAACAAAGAGTTAGAACTAATAAAAACAGTTTGATACCCATATGGGTATCAAACTATTAAAAATGGTAAGTTATGGGCACTAGAGCTATTCTATAAGAACACAACTGAAATTTTTAATGATATTTTGGCAAATTATATAGAGATTGTTCAATTAAATTATATAAATGTGTATTAATAATTCTTCTCCTCAAAAAGAGGAGAGGAGGCCTTTAGCCCAGCAGTGGGACATTCACAGGCTGTTACGGTTACGGTTACGGTATTATAAATCTAATGACATCCATTTTTACTTATTCTTTAATTTAGTTTTAAATCTTAACATCAGAAATATATAACATAAAAAAACGATTGAAAATGTTTATTCTTAAATGAAAACTGTGACATTTTAAAAAGTTATATGTTCTAATAATATCTGATAAATTTTTTTTTTCACATATGTAATCTCCTTATATAATAACAACTACCTAGAAAGCCTTGTAAAAGTAAACTGTGATAAAAAAGGCCATTAAAAAGTGAATTCAAAATGGCTATGTAGCAAAGAAAAATGGATGAAATGTGTTCGGGAAGACACGTGCATGAAGGAAGTAACTGAGGATATGACTAGGGATAATGATAAATATGAATCATGATGATAAAATAAAATCACACAGCGCCGACCCCAAATACATAGTATCTAGTGAATGAATCGTTAGAGATGAAGCAGTTAATATCCGATTGTTGATTGATAGCTTATTCTTATTAATGTAGAAGTAGATGACACTTTTATCTAAATTCCTTACATTGAATATCGTATCCTGTCCTTAGGTTCTCTATTATTATTATTTTAGTTACTAGTTATATAATAATATATTACAATTGAAATAATAGTTATTCATCCATCAATCCGCATTGGAGCAGCGTGGTGGAATAAGCTCTGAATCTTCTCAAAGGGAGAAGAGGCCGTAACCCATAACGTTTTTTTTGACGTACAAATAATTTTATTCATAACGTTTTTTTTGACGTACAAATAAAATAATTTTATATGTCTGAATTAAACGTAATGAAAAACAAAAAAATATACACATAAATAAGTGTCTTTTTGCAGATTTATATAATTCCAAAAATATTTATATTTACTCTATATTTATTTGTCTTGGTGCACTAAAACGAATTATAGGCTGTAAGTTTTGTAATACTAACTACTCGTAACCTACCTACCGGAGATTTCGACTGCGTGCTACCGTTGTGGAGACGAACTACCGTTTATGAAGGTAGGTTGACAATATTGGGAGACATCTGAGGCTTGAGCTTAGCAAACGAAATATGATTAAGTAATATTGTTTCTTTACTTTATATCTAGGCGACTTTCTGCGGTCACATTGTTATTAAGCAGCTTAAAATTATTAAATATTGATTAACGTTAAACTGTTATGATAGATTTGCAATTTAACAATTAAAAAGTTTCTATAAAAGCCTACTTTAATGAAGTATTATATTAATATTGACGAAATAAAACTTATTTAAGTACGATGAAACATCTATATGACCAAGTTGTAAAAATATAGTATAATCATATAATTCATGTTTAATTATGTTCAAAATTTGATAAACAAATATATTCAAAACGCATAAATTTCTCTTAACCCGTCAACGTCCGCATGTTTTGAAAACTGCGTCGCCGCCGTCACTCCCTCCGCATTGGTAGGACATACGCTGCTATTTACCAGTAACCCTTACTGACCCTTAACCCTTCTACCTAAATATGACCTCTCGGACCTTACCCTCGGTCATTGTGTAGCGAATTAATCGGCTAGTATGCCCATTGTGATGGTCACTGCCCGCCCGATACGGCCGTACGGGTATTGTGTTCATATTAAAACTTTTTAAGTGTCCCCCGACAGTTTAAGGTTTGGGAACTGGTTTGCAAATTTTTTGACAAACGGCAGAGGGTTATATGTAATATGATTTATGTAGTATTTCCGCATTTGTATTGATTGTATAATACGAAAATGTCGTCTCATTGGTTTCCTATGAAACAAACAAAATTAAAAACTAAGAAACTTACAAGGAATATTAAGACATTATCAATTATGTTCTTATTAGGTACACGCTGTATAAAATAAATATTTATTATTTATTATAATATGTAATAATAATAGATGTTATTTAATCCCAATGTTCGAGCTTATCATTTAAAACAACAATAAAGTATTTTATATAAACTGGCTAAACCAATACTGGATTAAAGGAAATAAAAAAGTTTACGTTAAAATATATAACAGAAGTAAATAGCGCTTTATCCATGATTCAAATTTCATTCAGGCTAAACCCTGTCAGTCAAACTGCCATAGAAAGGATCAGAGGAAAGGTGCGCGACGCTTATGCAAATTTCCTAAGCTAAGCCATCCGATTTTACCTTTTATTACAAACAAATAAAGCATAAAATTCTTTGCAAATGCAACGAATAAAAATAATATTTGCATGTTACGATTTATCAAATAAAAAATAACCGAATTCGTGTTTGAAATAATAGTCAAAATCGCGAATCAAATTCGTTCCTTTAAACCCTTATAATGCAAACTCCTTTCTAATTTGCATGGCGCATTGTTAGGAAGTTTCACTTTTTTAAATGGCCACAAAAGATTTTTTTTTTAATAAACAACATTGCGAAGTCGAAAGTAGAACATCTGCCATGTATGCCCTTAGAATTATCGGTAGGTGAGTGCAAAATTTGAATATTGCATCGAAAATTCTAAACTGTTACGCATTGGAATAATAATATTCCGATCAATAAGCTTGCATCGAACGCATACATAATTAATATATTTAACTGCTAATGCTAAATACGGTCGGTATAATTTTAACATTATCGTAACAAATAATCATAATGGTTATAGCGATAATGGATATTAATACATAAATTATTCGTATTAAAAGTTTTTGTAGGTACCTAGGTACCAACTACAAAAAAAATTTAATTCGGTGTCAAGCTCTTAAAGGATTTTAAGTCTTCTTTTAGTAGCTTAGCTTGCCAGTAGTGAATCATCATCGTTATTGTTCTATAATATAATTTGTATAATATTATAATTTGAATGAAATAGGTGTGTATATACATCTATTATACCTGCCTACGTACTTCATTCAATTTGTAATTACTTAATAAATTATAGAGATATGTTAGTTCTTTGAGCTTAGCAGGATTCGACTTCAGTATGTTTTGTAATAGTAACGTAAAGCCTGTAATGGCCCACTTCTGGTGGTCTTTATTTATTATTAGACGCTTGCCGGTCCAATATAATATAAATATAATAATAATATAAACTTAAAAATTTTGATATATTTTATTTCAATTTTAATCATAAAAAGCGTCTTTAAGTTTTTAAGAACTATCAATCTCAGTTTAACTTATTTTAATAGTAAAAAATTAAAAGTACCACATTACTGCATTGTGGTAATCGCTTACAATTAATTTATAAATAAGCTATGGAAATTTCAATGGTATATGTTATAAATAAGCTTTTAAGTTTAATATTTACTGTTATTGTTTATAACCTCATAATGGTCAGTACCTTGGTATTAATTAAACTAAATTCTAAATGCGCTTATTTTAAATCATGCCTATATTTTAAGTTCCTCAACCATTGTATTAATCTAAAGTATAGGAAGTAGGATCAACTTCAAAAAGAACATGAATATTTTCAAAAAAAAAAAAGGTATTAGGTACCTAGGAGGGCTACATAATATGAATAGGTTTTGTATAATAGGTAAGTGTAACCTTTATTATACATTTTGTTTGAATTAATTTCACGAATATAATTTGAAAGCTATTAGGTAGGTATGTTTATAACATAAAGCTGCTTATTACATTAAGCTACTTAGGTGTTGCTATGACGGTATGCTAGCTATGCTAATAGGTAAGTACCTAGGTAGACCATTTGAGTTGCCTGTAATATCATGCAGATTACTGTTTAGTGGGTAAGTAGGTACTTACGCAATAATGATAACATCAAATTATTATTCATTAATGTTTCCCTGGTCTATACAAAAGAAAATCCATCACTAAATAAGTACCAGATTAATAAAATAATATTAAAATTAACAACACGATCGAAATTAACACAATGATATCAGGATTATTTATTTATAATCAAAGAGCGTGAACAATCAAAAACTGGTAGACAAATAATTCATACAAATTCGCCGCGAAACGCGAATATATGCAAAATAAAACACGAACCAGAATAACCAGAAATACTAGTTGATTGCTTATAAAACAAGTTCTACCACGCGCCTCTTTTTATTAGCAATTTTTAGTTAAACGAAATAAGGGGGAAACATTTTTGCGCTAGCAACACTGGTTTTGCACCGCATTGTGACCTGCGTGTTAACGAATTATTGAATTAGCTAATAATTACGGCGTTTGTCGTAAATTATGGGAAATATGTTGTAGTGATTTATTGTATGTGTGTTAGCAACACTAACCTACACAATTTATTATTTATTTATGTAACAAGTAAAATATAAGACTTAAGCAGGCTCCTGCATAATTATACACAAAATAGGGCTGTTACCTTACCAGTTACCTACCAATCTATACGGATAGGTAAAAATTTTATTTTATACTTATTAGTAGGTAGGTATAATAGTTAAGCATATAATTAGGTAGGCTAAGTAAGTAGCTACAGAAAGATATTTTTTTTAATTATTCTGAAAGTTTAGAACTCTCAAATTTAAGTAGGTACAGTCGTTAGGTACACGAGAGAATTACTTCATGTGCCAACCTATTCAACAAGTCGAATCATGGATTGACATAGCCAGGTTTTTGAATCTTGCTATGGGGAAGACCGAGAAGCGAGGTCCGAGTCCTGCGTCTACCCAAGATATAAATGGATATAACAAATTATAGACCTAATCACAATTATTTTGTTTGCCTGACGATTCGTACCTTCCCTTGCTTCTACCTGTCGAACAATTACAAGAACAATATACCGGGTAATTTATTTTTGCCAATCAATAATCATTAAGCAAATGTAAAGCCTATATTGAATGAAGATTTGGATTTTGAATGAGTCAACGAGTTAACTAATGCTCCTAAAATTGATTTAGGTAAAACATGGTCACCTTGTACCTTTATCTGTACCTTTCTCAAAAACTTACGACGTGTTCCTACCGAAACATTACAGGTAGGTACCTACCTAATCAAAATTACTTTGTATAGGTAATCTCACAATCACAAATTAAGCACATGAAAATAGCCAGCTTAGCCGAGATGGCCCAGTGGTTAGAACGCGTGAATCTTATCCGATGATCGTGGGTTCAAACCCGGGCAAGCACCACTGTATTTTCATGTGCTTAATTTGTGATTATAATTCATCTCGTGCTTAACGGTGAAGGAAAACATCGTGAGGAAACCTGCATGTGTCTAATTTCATTGAAATTCTGCCACATGTGTATTCTACCAACCCGCATTGGAGCAGCGTGGTGGAATAAGCTCCACAACCTTCTCCTCAAAAGGGAGAGGAGGCCTTAGCTCAGCAGTGGGACATTAACAGGCTGTTACTGTACTGTACTGTATAAGTAATCTTATATCTAAGTAACCACCTTCTTCCTAAACATACTAGGTACTCATACCAGATATAGGTATCCATCTAAATAAATTACATTTACGTACAACCTATAATCTACCTAGGTATGAATATTACCCACTTCTACATACTAAATATACCTACTTACTTTAAATCATTTAATCTTAAATTAAATTTTAAACAAGAAAAAAATACTTTTTTAAATTATTTCAATAACTTTATATATACTATGTAAGTATTTCAATAAGGTCTATTTTATCGTGTCATTTATTTAGATCATTATGACATATTCGCGGATAAATAATTATATAAAACAATATAAAAAAAGTATTTTAGGTGTGATCTAAAAAAAAAAATATCAACATTAAGGTACCTACTTAAAATGGATTAGGTATAAAGGTATAAAAAAATATTTTTGCCATATCTTCCAAATTACCTTGTTGGTATATAATATATAGGTAAATACCTACGTAATTATTTTTTTATTTCCATTTTGTTCTTAACCTGTCAAAAGTAAATTTTCTATCATACTAAAAAAATTGATTCAATATATCTAAATTAAATTACATTCTTAATAGGTGCCTATTTTATAACTATAATTATTATAATTGTAAATTGTAACCTAAGTACTTAACTTAATAATATTTTTTAGGCAATATGAATATTTAGTACGCAATATTAAAGTCTAATCAAATACGACACAGAAAAAGAAAAAACAATCATAAAAAATCTGAACTCCATACTTGCTATATTCTATAGTCTCTTGACTCTTGAAAATAGAACGCGCAATTTGGCGCCAAAATTCGGCGTCGTTCTAACAGACCGCGCCTCACATACGAGCCCCGCCCCACATACTGCGGCCAATCGCACGACTCTAAACACCCTCGCGCAACACGCATATTGATCTGCGGACACAGCTCGAACCGTTTACATTTCGACATATCACACGCTAAACACCGACAAACAATAACATGTGTTTAAAAAAACACAATTTTGAATTTTATATCAATCAGTTAAAGTTTAGTTTTCTTTGGCCGTATTGATTGCACTTACAACACAACATATTCAGATAGTGTGTAATTTATAATCCTTTTGAACTATTAGAAAGCTGATCTTAAAAGTATTGAGATAAGGTTTAATTTTACTTGCATATTTTTCTAAATACCAATACTAATTCTTCTTACTTACAATATAAAGACACATTAAAATAATGAAATCTGTCTTCTTAAATATTACAAGGTATTTATAATTTACGAACTAATCGAGTGCTTAACAAATAAATAAAGAATAATATGCTATTTAAAATTGTGAACCGAAATTAATACTAATGTAACATAAAAATAAATAATGGTAAGTATTTTAATTTATTTTTAAATAAAAAAATATTTCTATAACTACTGACATCTAGCGACATATAGTAAAAATATTGTACCGTTTGGGGAAATCTGATAATAACGTACAACATTGTAATTTTACTCAACGCTAGATGGCTCTCAAATATCTCGAAATAAGTAAATATTAGAATTTTGTCAAAATATGTATTGTATTGTGACTTTATATTGAATGAAATTAAAATTTTTTTCTGCTTGAATAAGGTCAACAATTTATTTTTATACTTCAGATTATTATAGAAATGTATTTTAAAAAATGGTAAATATTCATCATACATACTTAGTTTAGTGAGCAAGACCTAATTTGAAACTACATTTCATTTCTGATATCTTATTTTGAATGGATTCTGAATGATCTGAATGACACCACTTTGCATAGAATCAAATAAAAATAAAACGACACGACTTAAAATATGCTTTCTTAAAACAAAATTTGTTTTCGCATATTTTTGTTTAATTGCTTACGATTATATTATTTATAATGCAGTTTTCTTAATATGTAATTAAGATTGTAAATTTGATGCAGGCTGGTTTTTAAACATATGTAGTATAAATATAATAAAAATTTTAACAAGAGAAAAATATGTTGTAATCATATTACAATAAGGTAAGTAACTTGGGTTTCTCTTGTGTTTGGCAAATATTACATAAAAGTTTAATTAACATTTTTCATGTTAAACTACACTATGAGGAGAAAATACAACCACATATCTTTTAGTGACGTAAAATGAAAGACACCAAAGAATAAACCAAATTTATTTAATAATTTAAATGTATAAATAAGGTATTTATAATTTAAAAGAGAATTTCTAGATACATTTAGTGTAAAATTAGTAATAAAGGAGCTTATTGCATAATTTTGTAAAAGCTATAAAATTAAATATTATAGGTAAGTAATTAAGTGAATTTTTAATAATGTTATGCTAATACAGTATACAGTATAATAATATAACAGTTTAGTTTAGAAATTTTTTATCAAGTCACAATTTTAATTCAAATGTTTTCAAGCATAATATACAAATCAACTATATTACAAGAGATATTTACATACTAATAATATGCTTTGGTGTTTAACATCTCACAGTACTTGTCATTAGCAAATGGGAGGCTAATAGTGACAAGGCCTGGTTACGGGAGTAATATTTTCCAACATTAAGACAAAGGTAAAGTCAAAATAGGTAAAAAAGGTATGAATATACGACCTTTTCTTTTAATCTAGATCATATAAACCCTTATTTAATTTTGATTTTAATAGTTGTTTAATAATAACAAATTAAAGTAGTAAGTCATTTTAGTTTAAAGCTTTAGTTTCTTGACACTCAAATTGTATGTACATAAATTAAATAAATTAATCATAAAACTGTTAATTTCTTAATACTTTATCATTTTTATTTGCAATTGCTACTAAATAAATAACTTAAAAATATTTTAACATTTAATGTGAAATTTAAAAATACTGTTTTTTTTAAGTGTAAGTAATAGTTAAGCTTTTCTCAATAATTTAATATTTTTTAAACACATTTACACATGTATGTATATTTGCATAATAAATTAGTGTGTAAACACAAGCAATTGTTACACATTTGCTTCTCTATGTTATGCTGCATTCGCAAATATATCTTTGCAGACAGACAAAGATTAAAAACTTTCTACAATACATATTATTCTACTATAATAATGAGTGAATATAGTGCATATTTGGTGAACTACCAAAAATTTAATGCAAGCCAATCATCCGTTTGATGTTTAAAATAATTAATTAAGGATTACTTGCTTATATGTAAATGTGGCTTTACACAGGAGTAATTGTTTTTTAAGAAAAACTTGATTTTAGTAATTAGTTCTCAATTCAAATAATTTAAAATCTTGAGATTTAATCATTTTAATAACAATAGTGTGAGAGAGTTAAGAGTTACATCAATAAAAAGCTGATCACTAGACATTATAATTTTTTAAATTAAGTTTTCAATTCTTTAAACCATATTACCATGGTTTCCTACAACTTTTAATGGTTCATTCAGTACTAGAGGTATATTTCCTCCTCCATTCTTTGGCACCCAGCCGGCCGATTCATCTTCTATCTTCTTTTTCTCTTCTTGTAATCTTTCATATTCATTTATTTCTATTTGATATTTAGGTGTTGTTATGCCAAAGAAGTTAGCCAATGATTCCCCTGCATAATCCACTGCATTTAGAACCTTTGATCCTGATTTTGTTGCCTGATATGATAACCAAGGTCCCCAAGTTAGTGATTTCTGAAAAATATCAATATGTTATATGTTATTTCAAATTTTTCTCTGAATAGTTACTTTACTCTATAATGGTACTAATAAAATATGCCCAACTGTTCTGTATCTAAAGTTAGTAAGAAGACATAACATGTGAAATATTGTGACAACCTTGTAATATGTAAATTTATTTGTATTTAATATAAGGAATTTTGCAATGGTCATACCACAAAATTTTCTTACCATCTCTACCTATTACCTATGATTCCTATGGTTATAACGATAGCTTCTTCTTATTCTCACTCTCGCTTCATTCTTTCTCTAAATCTAATTTTATATATATATAAATTATAAACATCAACCACCATGGAGTGAATATAGGTCAATGTTTATGTATATATTTTCATGAGAGCAATGGATACTTTCCACCATTTCTCAATATTTTCATACTTTTTCTGTTATCTTCTGTCTTTACTACTTTAATGAAAAGCATCAGATTTACTTAAATTTATTTTTATAAAACGTTGTAATTTTTTATATTATTTTTTTAATATGGCTGTAGAGACTTAGAATTGATTAGTCTATCATATCGTTATAGGCAAAAACAACGAAAGTATTAAAAATATTTTTTAGTACTTTTAATTAATAATGGACCCATTAAACTGTAAAATTTTGAGCATTACTCACTGGATCTACATTTGCATCGGTCTTATTAACACTTTGAAGCTCATTCACCTTTTCTTCTTCTATTTCTTCCTCTACTCCATCACTAAAGTGTAAAATTCTTATAGACCTGTTCATAGTCAAATTTACTTGAGAGTCCGGCCTATTTCCTCCATTATTTTCCATCTTGGCGTATTAATAACTAGTAACTACTATTTAAAATTACAATTTTAGATATTTCATCATCATTTACAATCAATAACAAAGAGTGTAGCTAACAAATCACCAACATCAATAAACAATAATTCATCTTTCAAAATAGAAGAGCAATCGTTTTGTTATCCACTTCACTCTTGTCTTTTTGAAACGTCAAATAGTGTTGTCTCTAATTGCCATCGATAATGTTTAATACCTATTCATACTGGCATCGATAATAATTCATGACGATGAAATATCGAATAGCTAAAAAGTTCAGTTACGTAAAAAAAAAAGAATTGATTGATTAACACAATTTATATAGATTTAGAGAAACTTCCAATAACATCATTATTTTAAATAACTTCTATATTATGCTAACAAGAGAGTGATAAACAGAAAAAAAACTTTTAACTGCGTAACGCTCTAAGCAAACTATTTAGAAGTAAATGTTATTTTGAATAAAATGTTTGATCATAAAAAGTGATTATCAAAATTAATAATACTGTCCAAACATTGAAGTTTTACTGTGCAACAATATTGGTAGCACTGTGTATAGTTACCATAATGTTTTTAATCATTTTATATATTTTGTAATCTATGGTATGTTTGTCATGTAGATTGTATATTGTCATTTGTCATATTATGTCAATGAAAAGTGTCAAAATTCTCGATTTTGTTTTTCTTTGAAGTAATTTCTATATTTTTTTAAAATATAATGTATTATACATTAAGAATATGAATGATTATTATAATATGCTTTCTGATCTCTATTCAAGTAGAAAGTTAAAAGGAAATAACTGAATAAACCAATATATATTTTTAATGAATTTGAAAAGATATACTTAGAAATAATAACAAAAACAAATAGTTTATATATGAAACATGGAGACTTTTTGTAGAGGATGTCTATCGAAATATGACCCGATTGAGTTAATACAATACAATGAAAAAAATAGAAGGTTATTTGTATACTGTACAGGTTTACAGGTAATTTATATATTTTTCTTTTAATCTCTTAATATATTTTAAAATTATATTGCGAGCACTTTCTTGTACTGTCTTTTGTTTTAACAATATTCTTATATTTATTTACAAAACGTGCCAGCGTCTTGGGTACAATGCCACAGGACAATGTTTTTTCTATAAATTTGTAATGCGTATTTTGTTTTTTATTTTAATATTAGTTATAGAATATAAAAATAAATTATACGTAAAATCATGTAAATTGCAAGCTACAAAAAAGTTAATACATTTTGATCTGTTAAGCTATTTCATTAGTATTTACAAAAACTATGTGAATCAACCTCAATATTTTCCATTAAAAATGCATCGATCATTTTAGGTCAAACGGAATGACACTTTTATATTCCAACTTTGTAAAGATTGTTGTATAAACATGAAGGCAGCGTGTAATTTCAAAAAGAATTGTCGAAACTCAGATAAAAAGCTCAAAAGTTACATAGAACTAAAGGAATCTGGTGAAAACATAGAATTTTGCACATTTCTCAAGAACACTGATGATACCATAAAAATAAGGTATTTGGTTTATTATTTTCTTGCCATTGGTTATAAATATATTTACTAAATTAAATAAACTCAATAATAATGTAGCATTTTAAAAAGCATATATTTAAGAAATGCATCTGTACAGGCTTCCAATGAATATTGGAAACAGCACACCAATCAATCAGAAGATCCGGGATGAGGACAATGGTAATTGTATTTTATAAAACAGATATTACATATTGTATCTAAGTTGAATATATTTTGCAGCATTTATACTTATAATATTGTATATGTAATGTTTACCAATTTTGATTTTTATTACTTTTATGTGACATGTTAGTTACATTTAGAAAATATATATTACTATATAAAAAACTTAAAGAGTGCAGACTAATTAGCATAATTTAAATATTTTGATTACTTGTTTTTTCATAAACGGATAAAAGTTTTTATGCATATCTTTCAGAGTCAACATGTACAAGCATACAAAACTTTATGACGGACATTCTTCAGGCTGAAGAAATTCCCGACAGCGAGGCACGCATCATCAGGGAAGTGATAGAGGAAGAAGCAGATATCTTGGAAGATTCTCTCGATTCCCATTGGTTGCAGGATGATGTATCAGTTGATAGTGATTATAGATTGGACTTTAGGTAAAAGTTTACATATCTTTTTATTCTAAACATAAATAATATTATATAATTGTAGAAATCACATTCTAAAAACTTTTAAATGTATATATTTTCCATCAAAGTTAGTTAAAATATATTTTTTATGCAGTTTCAGTCCTTTTTCTACACCTCGTTCAGCTATAAATGAGAATCAATTTAGTCCAATTAAATTGGCTAACCAACTAAAAGATAAAGAAACAGAAAAACTTAATTCAGAATTAATTATTGAAAATGTAGCAGATAATAATGTAGAAAATATTTTTACAAGTAAACCAGCTATCAATTTGAGTGATAATGATTTTAAAAATGAGTTCAATTTGAATATAGAACAAAATAAAAAATGTGTAATAGACGTTAATTTAGAAAATGCATTGAAAAACGACACAGCCCAGAAAGTCTTGTTGGATGAACTGATTTCTACTCCTCCCAGTAAGTATCCATTTAATTAATTTTTATATTTAATAAAAAACATAAATTAATAACTGATGTTATGATTAGCTGCAATGAAATTACTGATCAAAATATACATTATTTAAGTAGGTTTTCATTATACATGATTCATTAAATATAAAACTACCAAATGTTCAGAATGTAAATTATACTGAAAAGAACTGGCAAGAAACTGAGTATTACTTTTTTTCATTATGTATTTTAGTCATCAAACAGTACAGTCATCTAGACAATATTTTATACAGGATTTCCCATAGTCCTATATTTTGTATTGCATTGTCCTTGCAATACTTTAGTTTGTACAGTGGAACTTTAATTTTTTCTTCATTTTAGTGATAAACAAAAAATATTATTCATTTCAGTGATTCCAAACATATCAGCACCCCCTACACCAGTGATAAAAAATATTCTATTTGGAGATAATATAGGTCTTGATAATGAAATAATACAAAAAGAAAACTTTGATTACCAACCACCTATAAAGGAATTAGAAGAAATACAGCCAGATATTGATGTGATTGATGAATTTCTTAATGTTAATCATTTGAATTTAAAAGAAAATACTAAAGATATTGAATTCAATGATAGTTTAATGGATTTAGATGAAGTTGAGAGTATTGATAGATATTTCAATAAAGCTTTAGATAAAGAATCAAATGACAAAGATATCAAAAGATCTCCATCACCTATAGAAAATAAATATTGCATTACAAATTTCTATTGTAAAATGTGCAAACGACAATTTAAAAATTTGTTAGCATTAAAAGTACATTGTACAAAATATCATAAATTTAAAATAGAGAAACCAAAGACTAAACGGATTCGAAAAAAATATATTTGTGACTTCTGTGGACAACTATTTGCATCGTCCAAATGTATTGTGAAGCATCTTGAAAGACATCAGGTATTATTATTGTGCTGCATATTTTAATTGCTACTTAGATAATATCTTAAAAACTAAACCTGTAAATAAATTATTTTTAAATTAATATTATGACAATGTTGAGTGAAATTTATCACAAGTGTTTTGTCTCATGATTTTAATCTTACCATTAGGGATTAAAGCCAAGTATTAAAAATGATTATTTGCGTTATGATATTGGGAACCATTTTCAATTTTCTCCTGTTTGTTAGCTGATTTTTTATTAGCTAGTGGTGAACTTTAATGTAATATATCATAAAATTAATCATCATCAAATAGAAAGCAGTATATCATTGTATTCGCTTAAGTAAGCTTAAATTGATATAAAAATTATCTTTTCAGAAACCAAAAACATATGAATGCAAGAAATGTACATTGACATTTAAAACGGAGGCGGCAATGAGATTACATGAAACCAGTCACACGGGAATAAGAATAAAGAGCAACAATAGTAATGTTAGTAAATATTATATTCACATTTTGTACGTATTTTTTTTTCATTAACTTATATTTCTAATTGAATTTCCAGTCGTGTGATGTCTATGTTACAAGTGGGTGCCCAATAGCCCAATGATTGTTCGATTGATTCAATTCAATATTGATTGAATCGAATCAAATAGATTGTTTGACTTTGTGATTGATTTGATTGACTATTTATAGTAAACTATGATATGATAAGTGATAACCATTATTAATATAATTTTAAAAAAGACACTAAAAACTCAAATTAAAGTAAATTATAATTATTGATTGTCATCAACTGAGTTTTTTTTATCTATTAAGTAAAAATGTGCTTATAATATAATTTCAGTGAAAGACATTGTCATCTTATTTTTCAGAAAAAATATGTTTGTAGCACTTGTGGAGCAGTGTGCAGTAGCTCTTCAAATTACAACATCCATAAGAGACGGCACCTCAATAAGTTTACAATATCTTGTGAACAGTGTGGGAAAGGCTTCTATAGAACTTCCGATTTGGCAATCCATATGAGGTAACAATTTATTTTCATCATTAGTAATTATTTTAGAAGATTTGTGAAATTGTTCTCAACTATCCCAATCGAGATCAATATTCTTTTAGTATTCCGACCACAGGTAAAGTAAAGACAAAAAACTTTGACATAAAATTGATGCCGTTTCAATGGTTGTGATCTTGAACTCCAGTTGAAAGGGTGAGTATAACTACAGGCACAAAACACATTACATCTTAATTCCCAAGGTCGGTGTATCTTTGGTGATGTAAGGAATAGTTATGTACAGTATCGTAACAGCCTGTGTCCCACTGCTGGGCTAAGGCCTCCTCTCCCATTTTGAGAAGGAGAAGGTTTTGGAGCTTATTCCACCACGCTGCTCCAATGCGGTTTGGTGGAATACACATGTGGCAGAATTTCAGTGAAATTAGACATGCAGGTTTCCTCACGATGTTTAAGGAATGATTAATATTTACTTAATAGTTTCACTAATGCTCATTATTGAAACACATGTTTCGAGTTGTATATAAGTATACTTCCGAACGGACACAATAAGGAAATGTAGTTGTACCAAGTTGATATCTAGCATATCTATAGTCAAATAAAGAAACGATACACAAGTTCCATAAGACAAAGCTAAATTTAAGCCATGATTTATTAATAAATAAAACCAAAGATTTATGTATGTATTGCAGACAACATACTGGAGAGCGACCGTATGAATGTAAATATTGCAACCGCAGATTTACCCGGCAAGATGTTCTAAGCAGGCATATGAAATGTCATACAGGTAAAGTCGTTTTTTAATTAAAATTTTTATGACTTTATTTTATCAGTAAGTAACTTTCATTTGAAAATTCTAACAATGTACGTACTAAAATCCTAAATAATAATTATTTTAAAAATCGTCATTTATTCCTATCATTGTATTTGCACTGAAAACAAAATATTACAATAATACAAATATTTTCAGTCATATCTGTATGATATTAAAAAAAAACTATTAATAATAAATGTATAAAATTATGTAATATGGTTGACAGTGCAATGATAGTGTCTTTGATGGTTCATGCTGGTCAAATTCAGTATTTACTTATGTCTATAGTTCAGACAAACTGCTGATTTGTTGCTCAATACATTTAATACTAATATCAATTGATTCTGCTTAACCTACATAACATATCAAAGAATTCTTGTTAGACATAAAAAATATTGTAAATTCCTTTCTTGCGTTGGTTGGTCCGCGAGGCCTGATTTATTTGATATTATTATACGATTTTATTTCTTATCTCTATTACTACACTAATAACTAGTATATAATTTTAATACACGAATTAAAATTTGATTTGCATATCTGAATCAAGTCATGATAAATATGTATTTAACAACTTTTCTATTTCACTTCATATACAAGGCATATACACAGGCACAAGGTTGGTGGCGCATTGTTGACGTAAGCGATGGTTAACATTTCTTACAAAACCAATGTATGGGCGTTGGTGACCACTTACCATCAGGTGACCCATATGCTCGTCCGCCTTCCTATTCTATATAAAAAAAAACTTATTGTAAATAATAAAAAAAAATCTTATTTCAGGCGAGAAACCTTTCACCTGTCAATTCTGTGATACGAAATTCTGCAAAGCGTACGATTTGAAGTTTCATCAAAGTAAATCCAAAGTATGTATCCAACGTCAGGTGCAAATAATGGAGGATGAGAAGAACGATATCGTGGACGAAATAATCGTTACGAACGCTTTTGTATTTTAATTACAATATTTGTAATCAAAAAGAAAATGTGACAATAAATATAAATACATTATTGAAAAAACGTTTTACTTTTGATTTATCAATTTAATTTCTCTGTACAAAATACATTTCATGTATGTAATATCAGTATCGAAGAACCTTTGTTTTGCTTTTATTCCTTCCAAATTACATTACCTACAAACTCCATATAATTACTAAATAATGTGTACATCATTTAGACAAAGTTATACAAAAAACCATATATCACAAAATGTTTTAAAATCTTGCTCGCTTATTGCCAAATACACATGTAATTGCAATTGTTGTCAAATTACAATAGAATAGAGAATATCAACAAAGGTGTACACAACTTGTTTAATTTTAAAGCAATCAACTGCAAATACTGAATTAAAATTGCAACAAGTCTACAGATTTTGATATTACATTATAAAGTAATTTTCATAATTATTTACAATAATCAATACTCTTTCATTGAGCACCAAAGGTTCACCAGGCTTGATTTGTTTAATACAATTCCAAATATATAAATTAATGATTTTTTTACATCCGGCTAAATAAATTTAGACAAACAAAAGAGAAGAATATCATAAATCAATTGTAATAATCTTAGTTGCATGTAAAATTAGCATTAAAAATATAAAAAAATACCTCAGTTGACTTACAAATTCATTCGGTATGTGAGATAATAATTTATATATTAAAGAAATACACTGATATTAGCTTACTAAGTTGTATTTCTCTATCATACAAAAAAGAAACAATAAGTAACTAATTCTTAAAAAAATAAATTTGGTTTTAACAACTAAAATATAACATTCACAACATAACGTTTTATTTCACAAACAAAAATTCATACTTCATAAGATTAGTCCAAAACTTGATAAAGTCAAGGAGTATTAAAAAAAAACAGTTTGTATATCATTCATTAGTTATCTGTTGACCAGGAAAATGTGATGTAGCAGATCAACATTAACATCTATTTCTATACATAAATATTAAATACACATATTTAAATCTAGTATGTATTTATTTACTACTGCTATTCCCAATATTGTCATAATTCAATAAACATTTCATAACATCAATATTAATATGTAGTTATTACCCCAAGAAATATAACAATATCAAAAAAATAAATAGCAAGATTTATCAAGCTGGACGAATAACAATATTTTATTTATTTCGTTTGTAATTTTTGATCTTATTTTTTTTCAAATAATAGTTATTTTCAGTATATTACAAGACATTGAACTGTTTCAAACATTTATTAAATAACCATTTATTTCACTCAAACACAAAGCGTGTTGAATCAAGAGTTAACATTTACACAATAACAGTTTATATCTCATAATAATTTATTCCTGCTACTTACCATAATTTCTTGTCACTTCTAAGCTTAGTACTCAGCACCTTGGATTTCCATCATGAACATTAATAGTCCAACACTTACACATTACAGCTATTTAACTAATTCAAGCTAAGACTTTTGACCTTTCGGTCGGTGGCTAGGTGTACTCGAAATAAGGCAGTTGTCCGCTAATTGTACACGCATTGAGGTGTTCTCTTTCCTTAACTCTGTTAATTCTTGATTGAGCCTTAACACTTCTAATACAAGTTTGTCGTTATCAACTTCTAGCTTTTCCAATCTAAAATAAAATATATATATTTTTAATTAAAAATGCATACAAGGCATGAAAATAACTCAAGACAATTTTATTTACTTCTTCTGTTTCTCCGTGAGTTCAGTGATGTGATCACATGCTTTTGCTAGGATACCACCCTTACTCGCTGTGTCAGGAAGACCAGAATTTGGTACTAGGGCAGCTAATTTTGTGATCCAACTATTTATTTTATCCCTTCGACGCCTTTCCACTTCATTATGTGTTGCCCTTCTTTTGTCATCCCGCTGAAGAAATAATTGGATAAAATTGAAGTAATAATTTCTAGATATTAAATTATATTAAATATAATGTTATCACAGTATTGTATTTATTTAATCATTACCTTTTTGGCTGTTATAGCTTTATTTTGCATTGGTTGTCTTCTTATTACTTTCTTTTGTGTAGCAGTTGTCCCGAATACTTGTACTGGGTTGCTTATGACATAAAACTCGCCGCTAGGAATCACTGTAAATAAACAAAATGTTATTTTGCTTATGTGAACTAATTTTGTATAAAATTGTTCTAAATAATTTAATACTATTTAGATATTAGAAAATAGAAAGTAGGTAGGTAGATCCAGTAGACACACAATACAATAGATGTATAACATATACTCAGGGCTTAACAACTATACATATAAATAAAATTAAAGTGTCTGTCTGTGATTTCAAAATAACTGCCTCATTTAAAGTTAAAAACAATCATTTTGTTTATTTTAGTCTCTCTGTTTTAGTCTTTATTTCATCAAAATCGGTTAATCTGTCAAGTTATAAAAATGTATGTACTTTTTGTTGTTATATCTATTCAACCCCTATTTTACCGCCTAAAATGATATATAGGGGTTGAAAGTTTGTATGGGGATTCTATCATGTTTGATGAAAAAAGAATGATATTTAATATTAAAACTTCTGAGAAACAATAAATGTATACATATTTCATCATTTTTAGACATTCAACCCCAAACGGGAGAAATGGGGTTGAAACATTAGCATAAAAATTAAAAAAAATAGTCCGATCTGCTTGACTTGATTGAATTGCATTGTTTTTAGTGTTGTTTTGAAATGTTAGAACGGTGATATGTACATATTCGCTAAAAAAACTTCATTCACATACTTCTAGGTGCAATTAATAACTAAATGCAAAATACACAATGTCAAGCAAAGTACACAATCTTAATAACAATATCTTCTAGAGAGGTGCAAGTAATACTTTTTTTAAAACGAACTTCACTATGTTAGTGTTAGTAGATTTCTTTAACCTGAGTTTGATAGAAAAAAAAAAATTGGTATGCTTGCTCATTTACAATATTTAGTACATCCAATGGCACGGAGAAACGTGGGGGTATTTAAGCAACAGAATTGCAGATCGGAAGATTTGTATAAAAGAAATTTTTCTTCAAGCCATTTAAGTCACTATAAAATATATTAAGTAAACTACAGGGACTCACAGTAAGTTCGCTTATGATTATTAAAAGAACAATCATTACCTAAAATAAAATAAAAAACCCTAAATATACTTTTCTCTAACTAGAATGACATATCATGATTCTTATTTTAAAATCGTAGACTTACAAACAATTATTTATGTTTTACTTATACTTAAGCGGAAGCAAAGCCATGCACAGCTAGGGTTTAATAATAATTTACAAAGATAACAATATTATACATATAAAAGTGAATATATAGAATATTCAGACAGAAAAACATTACATTTACAACATACCATGTGTTGGTGAATGGGATGACATAGTATTAGGTGTTTCTTCACCAGTCATTTGGACAAGTTTATATGTTACTGCTCCAGCTGAAAATATTAATTATAAATCAATTTCATACCATTTAAAATCATATTTGTATTCTTATCTGTCAACATTTAGACCAGAAACTAATTATAATTCAAAGAAAGAGTATTTATTACTTATAATTATATTCTTAAGCTATTAAACTACTTTTCCTATATATATTTTATAAAAATAATATATTATATATCATGCAAAAGTTGTAAATTTTTCTGTATTAAAATTAAATTAATTATATATATAAACTTACATAAATCCTTAAAATTATATGAAGAGCTGTTATCTTCTTCATTAGCATCCAGAAAAGACTGTGAAACTAAATGTGATCTATCACACTCAGCACTCCCTGAAATTAAAATAATCCAATTTACAACTTTTAACATACTTATATTTAGTTTAATAAGCCTTTTTAAGCAATACAATGACAGATTTAATTGATTAATATAAACATATTTTAATGTTGACAAATATTCGTATATTGTTGGACTAAGCAATGTGAATTTACAAACAACAATTTATTTCGTACCAAATGATCCTTCATCGACCATGCCCAGCAACTCACTATCTGCACTGTAAATAATACCCACAATAAACAAATAAAACTAAGTTATTCTAACATAAATAATATCACGAAAGAAGAAATATTTGCCAAATTGCAAAACTAATGTTGACCTTCGCTGGCACTTTAGATTAATATAATTATGTAATACAAATGAGACCTAAACATTTATATAAGATGCCGATAATGTTTTACCTGTTATCGAGTGAATTTTCATGGATGTCAACTTCAACTTCTACTTTGGCCATTGCGCGTAATTATTTTTGAATTTTCTAAACTTGATCACGGGGACAAAATAAAGTGGTCATGTGATAAAGCCAGAGACAAATTGGCACAGATACATAACCGTAAAATATTGCACCTAAATGTCACAGACAAGTATTTATGTTTCAATAATTATGGATAATTATAAAATATGTTAATTGATTATTAAAAACAGTTAATTATTTAATGTCTTAAACAATATTTAATATTAATAAATAATGGTTATAATTTATAAACTTTTAAATTGTAACATAATATTGACAACAAACATTTTTGAAAATTACGCTAGAGGGCATAAATTTGTGGCGTTTTTTAACACATTAAAATCTAAAAATGAAAAATATTCGATATTCTTTAACTATAAATGGCGATTACAAGTCATTTTCAATAAAAAACCATAATAACATAATTTCAAAATAAAACTTGTACAGGCAAGAAATAAGCATTTCTGTTACCTATTAAAAATCTCCGAGACCTATTTGTGCTATATATTGTCTAAAATCTAAATGTAGAGTATTCATACAAAAAATATACTTTAAAATTTAAGAGTTCTAGAGTTATTTGGGATAAAACATGAACAGATTATTTTTATTAATTGATTAAGGTACGTATGAACCATTATAATGTCCTCCAGACCGATTTCGGCCACGGTGGCAAATCTCAAGAGAGATTAGTCAACTACGCAGGATATATTATAGTACACAAGTGTGTGCGCAAGCACAGGTGCACTCTCTATACCCTAACTCTTATAATGCGATGGGACGGCAATCCGACACGACCGGAAAGAGTTCAGGCGCAGGACCAACGGCTTTACGTGTTTTCCGAGGCACGGGTGTGTACACACTTCCAACTTCCATGAACCATTACAAATATAAGCAACGTGGTCGAATAATCCCCAAAGTTTCTCCTTAACAGTAGAAGAGGCCTCAGTTTCCGGGTGTGATACCATTAAGACATTTTAAAATACCTAGATAACATTTTTATGGTTCTAAAACTTATTTCTAAAAGCTATTTATTATATACAGCAAGGTAGCAGCATTGTCTTGTTTAATTGTAATTTCAAAAAACAAACCAAATGTCCATCTCTTCTCTCAAGATTAAAAGCAAACACCCCGAGTTCTTGTGAATCAAGAACCGTGTGTTTATTTATGTACAAATTTAGTGGTACCTATAAGATACATAATTGCAATTTTATACAACAACTGTTACTACTTTGAAGGGTTGGATTGGATTAGGGTTTTAGGCCACGGATGAGACGAAAGCGACGAGTCACCTTCCGACTTACGCAGGTAATGACCGGTCACGGTTGTGTTGGAGAATACCTGTGTAAGATCGGACGCGAATCGTCGGCGATGTGCCACCACTGCGGTGCGGACCGAGACACCGCTCAGCATAAGCTGGAGGCGTGCCCCGCGTGGAATTACCTTTGTCCCCTGAGGAGAGCTCCGCCGAGCCACGATTGGAGTAAAGCACGGGAGGGGCCGCGGATGCGTTATATCAACACGACCTGAGAGGCTGCGGCTCTCCGATCCGTGCCGAGGACGGCCATCGCAGTGGTTTTAGTGGGTAAGAATCCCACATAACCCAGTCCGCTCTCCCCCATGGGAGCTGGGTACCTTTCTGAAGGTTTCCACTATGTGAAAAAAAAAGTGTTTTAGGCCACAATATTTTACTAATTTTTTCACTAATTATTTTTTTAAATCAAACGTTTTGTTTCGAATTTTGGTTTCCCCATATTCCCTATAACTCTAAATCGCAGTAGGTACAGGTAACTTCATTCATTTGCCTTCAAATTTCGGGCTTGCAAAATTCAGGGTTGTGAATATATTATTTATTTTGATAATTATTATTTTGATGATTATTTAATAAATAATACCACGTGACACATAAATTATAGCTATCGTGTTCTTCTTTTTGAACGTAAAACTTTATTTAATTTTTATTATTATAGTAGACTTCCGAGATAAAGAAAATGTTACAAATAAAATTTTGTTTTATCTGGTACAGAACGGTCAAGCGATCACTCAAAGCAAGCAAAATAAAGTTATATTTTCCGTGTTTATATTGAAAGCGACTGGACCGAGAATTTTCTCTGACTTTAACGTAATAAGCTAGGTAAATCCTAAAAATATATATAGTATTTATTCTTTCATTCATACTTTGGTGACCTTAGCTATAATCATATTAAATAAATTCCTTTAGATGTTTCAATCTTAAACATTTTTTTATTGACAGTTTTGTGTGAGTACTGTGTATTTTATTTGATGTCGCAGCGACCGAGTGTTTCACTGAGTTATTGTAATAAATTTACTTTCATCTATGAATTCAACACACATTTTATCAAGGCCTGTATATTGAAGGTAGGTTGATTTAATTTGTTCATTCTGAGCGAACGAGAAATTCAATTTTGTCTGTCTGCGATACATCAATCATAATTTTACCTTTCATTTCGATGACGCGATGACTGTTGTTAATAGGGTAATAGCATGTTCTATGCAAAATACTTTAAGAAAATATTAAGTTTATTTTATATAATTTATAATTAATACTTTATTATATAATAATGGATTATATGTGATCATATCAGACTATCAGAAAAAATGATACTTATAATGATAAAATTTTAAATAGACTAGCAAATGGGCCACCTGATGGTAAGTGGTTACACCGCCCATAGACATTAGCACTGTAAGAAATATTAACCATCTTTAAAATCTTAAATGCAGCACTCATCTTGACTGACTCGTTGGTCTAGTGGCTACATGTAAGGCCGCAGATCCGGATTCAGGGCATCAGCGTTCATTCAAAATTGATCTATCAATAATTGAGAATCAAGTTATAAGTCTTCAAGGTATATTTATAAAATTCTCGTTTCGAACATGATAAGTAGTTCTTTTGGATTATCCATTAACACAAGAAATATTATAGAACACAAGTATGTGCGCACATAGATCATCATCAACGACCGATACCAGATTATACACAGGACTAAGGTGTGCGTGCAGGGCTCAGGAGTGAAGCTCTGCTAACTTACTTACTATACTTATTTTATTAGCAAGTAATAGATTCTTCATAATAAGCAGCTTATTAGAGATGATGAAGAAGAAGAAATGATTGCAGCACCTTTGGCCTCTTGTAGTCAAATAGCGTAGCTTATGAATACAATACGATTGCCAAATAATTAATAAAATAAAACTCAACACATTCACAATAACTCATTAATAGAAGGCCAAATACTCTTTAATAGAAGGGCTTACAAAATGTGTTATATTTGAAGAAAATCGATATGTATTTATAAGTTTATTTTTGAAGATGTTGCAAATATTATGAACGTCATAATATTTGCATTCTATTTACATTTTTTATGAACACGAGTATATAATAATAAATAATTTTTTTTTTTTAATAGTATAGGTAGGCGGACGTGCATATGGGCCACCTGATGGTAAGTGGTCACCAACCCCTATAGACATCGCTTCTATCGCCAATGCGCCGCAACCTTAGGAACTAAAATGTTATGTCCCTTGTGCCTGTAATTACACTGGCTCACTCATCCTTTAAACCGGAACACAACAATACCAAGTACTGCTGTTTTGCGGTAGAATATCTGATAAGTGGGTGATACCTGCCCGGACGAGCTTGCACAAAGCCACCACCATTAAAACACTAAAATCGATTTGATTTTAAACGAATTTTACATCCAGGTTTATTTTCTTATGTCTAAGTATTTTAACGTTAGTTCAAAAACGATTTACCCATTTAACTTACATTATACACAATCGGAAACATCGCGTGCAGAATTAAAATGGATTAGATTTTAATTAAATGCCTTGTTTAAAGCCTTGGCTTAAAGCGTTCTTTTAGTTATATTAAACTTTTTTTTATAAAATGTCAACAAGAAACTTGATAAGGTCTAGTATTTAAAAAGGTTTTGTAATTTATTATTGCTTGTATTTATAATATAAAATTATTAAAAAAAAAACAGTTGTAAGTTAATGATAATAAAAGTTGTAATCGATATTCAGCCTGTTTTTCATAAATATATCACTCGGTCTTAATAGAATAAGAAGATGCAGATTTTTCTACTACCTATCCCATGGAAATAATTGCATTCCGCATTCGAAGAAATAGGATTATGATTCATAGAGTAATTTAATTTGTTCAGACAAAAGGAAAAATCGAGCTGGCCCAGTGAGTATAATACGAATGAATGTCTTATTAAAGCAGGTCTAAGCAATATATTCACTTAAAGACTAAACTAGAGTTAAAATTAATGTCGTATTTCACTTATTGGTAGATACGACACATACAGATCTACTTATTATATTTAACTAAGATGTCGTAGCAATTTTATGGTATTATGAAAACATTACATAGCTATCAATTACAAATACTTTTAGACATTAATAGCAATTTAAAATTAGTATAATTAATTCTTATTTACTTACTAATATTATAAATGCGAAATTGAATTTGTTTGTTTCTCTATTTATTTGTTACGCTTTCACGTCTTAACTACTCAATCGAAATTTTGCATACACGTTGTCGGAGGTACAGTTTTGTTTTTTTTTTTTTATAAAGTAGGTAGGCGAACGAGCATATGGGTCACCTGATAGTAAGTGGTCACCAACGTCCATATACATTGGCATTGTAAGAAATGTTAACCATCGCTTCTATCGCCAATGCGCCACCAACCTTGGGAACTAAGATGTTATGTTGCCTGTGCCTGTAATTACGCTGGCTCACTCACCCTTTAAACCGGAACACAACACTACCAATTACTGCTGTTTCGCGGTAGAATATCTGATGAGTGAGTGGTAACCTACCCAGCTTGCATAAAGCCCTACCACCAGTAAAGTGCAGGACATAGGAGGCAAAGCTGCGTGCGGGAACTAGTATTCTTATAAAATTTCGTGTTCTAGAATGCATCGTGTCTTAGTTCAATAATACACACTAAAGATACGATGTGTCTACATATAGTGTTTACATAACAAGCAGCAAAGCTTATGCAAATATTTTATATGAGTTGAGAACAATTCTGAGAAACTTAATGCTATTGCAGAAACGGGTAAGTATTGGCAGCTATATAAACTATGTATTTTTATATTATATCTAGAATAATATTATATTGTATGGATGGTTCTTTGTCTGTTACATACTTAATAAAAAGAAAAATAACAACCATTTTTTTATTTATTAGAATAGTTCTATATTCACTAATTCAATTGTTTGACGCTATTTTCGAATTTTCTATGTTATCATTGAACTGAAAAGAGATTGAACAACAAAGAATAATACAACAAAATACCTTATAATTTTTTTTATCTGGTATTTTTATGGGCCTTTATAGGCAGCCTATATGTCGACCCCATCGTTACACGCTAAATTAAATCAGAAAAGGCTCAAAAACAAAGACTAATTCAGTTTGAGAGAATCACTAACAAATTAATATATTTTAATTGACAAGCGGCAAAAGTGTCGGAATTGATAAATTCAAATAAACATTACTTTATTTATTCATTTAGAGATAAGGCTGTTTAAATACAAAAAGCCGAGATAGCCTAGTGGTTAGAACGCGAGAATTTTAACCGATGATCGTGGGTTCAAAACCTTGAGGAAAACATTGTAAGAAAACCTGCATGTGTCTAATTTCACTGAAATCTCCAAATCTTCTCCTCGAAAAAGGAAGAGTACGCCTTAGCCCAGCAGTGGGACGGTCACTTTTGTTACTTTCTTATTTCAATACTTACCTTACCTACTATCGAACTTCATAATATGACGTGTAATATGGAAAAATTATATTTTACTTGTTTTTAGTAGCTAGTAAGACAAGTATTTTTAAAATATACGATAGGAAAAAGAAGTAGAGCGTTTACAATGGTTTGGCGATCTTATAAAAATCCATTAACTTTAAGGATAAAAAGCACGTATATGTTGATCTTAGTATGGCCTATTTTACTAAAACGAATCGATCGATCGACAAAGAGAAAATATCTACGTAACCACTTTAAGCTTTATTTGTTATCACGATCATATTATAAATAATTTCATACGTAGACGATTTATTTAACTGACGCAACGTGTGTTGACATCACAACCGTGAACTATTTATTTAATTTTTAAGTCTTGTCAAGAATATCATAAAAACAAAACGTAGCCATAATAGAACTTAAACGTATTTTTTTACCTAATACAGACTACTATGGGCGACCGTAAACACGATTTCCACTGCCTCATTGCTGTTTTTTATATAAAACGTTGGCAGACGGCCACCTGATAGTAAGTGGTCACCGACGCCCATAGACATTGGCGCTGTATGAAATACCGTTCCACACATCGCCAATGCGCCACCAACCTAGGGAACTAAGATATTATGTCCCTCGTGCCTCTAGTTACACGTGATCACTCGCCCTTACCTATACAACTTGGCCGGGACAACTTTGAGAAGGAAGTCAAAAGAAGAATACGTTTGAGCTGGGTAGCATTCGGGAGGTTGTGTCATATTTTTGAATCGTCGATCCCATAGTCGCTTAAGACCAAAGTATTTAATCAGTGCGTCCTGTCTGTAATGACTTCGGCGCCGAAACATAGACACTCACCGAAGAACTGGTTCACAATTTAAGGTCACTCAGTGAGCTGGAACGCACGATACTAGGGGTTTCTCTGGCAGATAGAATCCGAAATAAGGACATTCACCAGAGAACTAAAGTCACCGACATCACGCGTAGAATTAGCACGCTGAAGTGGAAGTGGGCATGTCTCCCGGCACATTGATGGCCGATGGAGCCGACACATGGAGTGGAGACCACGCTTAGGCAAACGTAGTGTAGGACGCCCTGCGGCAAGGTGGACCGACGATTTGAAAAAGGTGATGCCGGCTGTCCAAGATCGGGATGGTTGGCGTTCTATGAGGGAGGCTTTCGTCCAGCAGTGGACGGCGATGAGCTGATATTATTATTATTACTCACCCTTCAAGCCGGAACACAATAATACGAAGTATTACTTTGCCTTAAAATATCACTAGATAGGTGGAACCTATCTAGACAGTACAATAAATTATGTATATATTCATAGTTATAGTCAGCTGTTTATTTTTGGTTATTTCATTAACCAGTTATCCAAATATCATCAGCTAATATCGTTTTTATAGGACGCTGAATACGTTGTAAGATTTAATGTAAAAAAAATATCCATTTTATAGACACTGAAGACGTTTACGAGGTTGAATAATGTCCCTCGGGCTCAACGACGTAACGGTGTTAGCTGTATCATATCTGACTGAATTCACACATCTTTTGTATGTGATGAAAATGAAATAAAGTACGAATGAATAACATTCGATTTAAAATAAATAGTATCGAATTTTGAAGTTTCCTAATCAAGCTAGATTTAAGATGCCCAATGCTTATGCAGGCTAAATCATTAACACATCCACCCACATCGCCAACGCTCAAGGGGTTCAATAGCGCGGTGAGGGCTGGTAAGTATTTCTTAAAGATTCAATGTTTACTATTATTGGCGGTGGTGACCGCTTAAAATGGCAGGTGGCCTATTTGCCAGTCTGCCTATAGGTAGGCCCTTTAAAAACAGATACATCAAATGAATGTATCACTTTGATGTTATTAAAAGAAAGACGTACTGATTATGTACATCATTATATATTTTACCATCTGTAAGAACATTATTTTAATTATTAAATTTTTAATAATAACGAATAGTAGTGTATTTATACCAAAACTATTTAATGTTTGTATAAATTTAAATATATATAACCAATAATACCTAATGTATTAAACTCGAAAAACGTTAAACATTGTTTATACAGATGTTATATATACACATAAGATAAAGTTGTTTTCTTATGTGAAAGCATGTTAATATAATGACGTCACATGATCACAAACAATTGATCGATGGTATCAAATTGATTCACAATACGAGTGATAAGCATAATAATACAATAAAATAACGTTTTTATTTTCAAAAAGATCAAAATCTGAATTTAAAGATTTGCCCGTAACTTACGCTTAGACACTTAACAATATCTAATAGTAATTAATAATGTATAAAAGAAAGTTAAATTTGGACGGTCTTGGAGCTATTTTGATTGCAACGCCAAATTAATTACACAATTAGTTCTTGAACAAAAAAATTATACACGTTATATTATAAACACAGGCGAATTTAGAACATCCTTTTTTAAATTGGCTAAAAATATTGAAAGACGTTTCGAATTTAATAATGAGTTACATATGTTGTTTAAAAGTAATTAACTATCTGGGCCGCTGATAAGCTACTTCGAACAAAGAGGTTTTAATTAACAAAGGCGATCTAATCAAGGACTAGAGACGCTAAACCGACCTAATGGTCCACTGTATAAAGTCCTATGCTGTTAGGGTTCCGCGACGAACACACATTAATTCTATTCTCAAACATTTATATTTATGACAAACTGTATGTATTTGTAGAAAATTGCAAGTAAAGTAACAGTATGTTGATGTCCCACTGGGCTAAGGCCTCTTCTCCTTTTTTGAGGAGAAGGTTTGGAGCTTATTCCACCGCGCTGCTCTAATGCGGGTTGGTGGAATACACATGTGGCAGAATTTCATTGAAATTAGACACTTCAATGAAATTCTGCCACATGTGTATTCCACCAACCCGCATGCAGGTTTCCTCACAATGCTTTCCTTCACCGTCAAGCACGAGATGAATTATAAACACAAATTAAGCACATGAAAATTCAGTGGTGCTTACCCGCGGCTTAAACCCACGATCATCGGTTAAGGTTCACGCGTACTAACCACTAGGCCATCTAGACAATTGAAAATTCCAAAGTTTGTATAAATTATTGAGTAATTAAATGAAAATACATCGCTTGCTTCATATAACTTTATTATTTTTTAATCTAAATACATATTTTTTTATTTAATTAAATGTATTTATGTGGTCATGATTGCACAAACTAGATCTCAACACGCAATCCGCAATGCTCGTAAAAAGAATTCAAGTCTATCAGATTCCCGCTATAAAGAGTATCTGTCAATGTTCTTGTTGCCAGATTAAAATATAGATTATTATTAATTTATATAAAAAATGACAGATACTATCCAGTAATATTTAATATTAATTCGTATCACATCTAATAGTATATATAACAATCTGACTTAGTCTTACATGATATAAGAGTAACTCTCAAGCTCAACTAAAAAGGCTGTATAGCGATAACAAAGTCAAAGGTTCGATCCCTTTGAAACGTTCGATGACTGTTGGGACTATTGTTATCCCGACTTCTAACAAAAGCTGTAAGTTTGACTGGCAAGGGAAATAAGAATATAATAGCAATAATCATTTTTAAATATGTTTAATAAATAATTGTGGTATGTAAAAATAGTTCCTGTTTTAGTTCTTAGACTACGAATTTGAATTTAAAGTTCTGCCGATGATGAGAGAAAAAATCTATTTAGTTATAAATGTAAATTAATATTTAGCGAATTGAATTAAATTGTATTGGAACTATTAAACAAACATTTTCCGTTCCAAGGCGATAGCCACTCTAAAAATCTCGCCTCAATCAATCAATTGTGAATAAACAAAAATGTCCTTCTTCATCTATATACTTTTATTTATAATATAGGAAGGCGTACGCTCGTACGTAGATATCCATTTACTGTTTTGTTGTGACTTTTTTGTTATCTTTCGAAAAATCACTTGTTTATCATCATGTCCGTCACAAACATTATTTTGTTAAATTGCATCACTCGGTCTACGGTTTGATATTTAATAACGATGCTAAATATTTATATAATTTAGAATGTTTTGTATATTTGTATAACCCGCACATATTATTTTATTAATATAACCATTTTTTTTTTTAAATACTTATACCGTAATTTTTTATATTTAATTTGTTAAAATGATATGAATTGAAGAAACCGATATGGATAACAGTGGGACATTTACAGTGTTAAATTTATGTTACGTGAATTTAGACAATATAAGTCCCAATATATTATGATAAGAATATGATATAATGTATCCTATTGAAAACTCATAATGAACGTATTAATTCCTAAAATCAGCTATAAATAACCTTTTGTAGAAAGCCGTAAAGTAAACATGAAATGCTTTCATTTATGATCAATCATAAAGGGAAGTACCTCGACATGTTATACAAGTGTTAGGAATCTCGCAACTTGTTCAGCGTTGATTGATTGAGCCTGTCGCAATTTGCTAAATCAGACTCAAAGCCTCTATCGCATTTAGACTGTTCGTAATTAACTTTGAAAAATCTTTTACGTTGAGAAACCTATATCGTATTCGTGTTGCATTTTTATGCGTAATTTTTTTCGCATTTGTGTATGACATGGATTACTTATATCTTACAAATATAGTTCCCAGGTCGGGCCCATAAAAAGTTATTGGGTTTTTCTGTCAAAAAATTCTCAGGAGCATCCCGGAGTCTGGAACTTGGAAGTGTGTACACTCCCATGCCTCGGAAAACAAGTAAAGCCATTGTCCTGCGCTTGAACTCTTTCCGGTCGTGTCGGATTGTCGTCCCATCGGATTATGAAAATGAGGGAAGAGAGAGTGCACCTGTGTTTGCATGGGCAAAGTGTACAAGTGTATGGACACTTGTACACTATAATATCTCCTGCGCAGTTGGCTAATCTCTCTTGAAATTGGCCGCCGTGGCCGAAATCGGTCTGGAGGACATTATTATTATAGTAGTTAATAAATAGTAATCAATGCTATAATTAAAATAATCTTATTTACTTATTACAATTATTATTTATTATTCGGCTTCTATTATGGAGAAGGTCTTCCGATCATCTTATTTTCAGTACGCTAACATTCTCTAACCCTGTAATCACTCTTACAAATCAATAGATCTTATTATATTTAATACTTTCCTAAAATTTTACATAAGACGTTTATAAGAAGTGGGTACATATCCCCCTCCTCTTGTTACAATTTTTATGTACTTTTTACGACTAAATCACTTAATTTAATTATACAAAAAAGTTCTATATTATTATTATTTCTTTAATACTTACAATAATGATTGAAGTCTCACTAACCAAATTTATTAGAAATCCCTTTTATATCTAACTCTATAAATTTTATCGTTAGTCAATAGTAAACAATTAATAGACCTTTTGAACTCTACAAACTTTAGGGGCTGTATCGGAAAATTATATCAATTATTATTTATGTATATCCTATTTCTTAACTAAATATTCATCAATTATTTCGTATGTATATTTTGATAGGGACGTACCATACACTCCATAATAGATCCAATTTCCAATTCTGATAATAATGTGTACATATATTTGTTATACTATGTGTTGTGATCCGGTCGACTCGATCAAGGCTAAATATTTGTTTAGGCGTAGGCAGGCATACAGATATTTATATATCTTTGTATAGGATTATATGTGCTTTTACATAACAATACCATAAAGCATATTCGCTATATTTGAAACGTATCTATTACTGATAGATTAATAAAATAAGAGATTGTAGTTAGTAATTTCTCATTTAATTACCAAAATTCATTAAATTAAAATCAAAATCAATAAACAACCCCATAATAATGCTGATAATTGTATTAATTAATTATTTGATTGTTCAACAATAAAGCATTAATCTACTGGTGGTAGAGCTTTGTGCAAGCTCGTCTGGGTAAGTACCACCCCACTCATCAGATATTCTACCGCAAAACAGCAGTATTTGGTATTGTTGTGTTCCAGTTTGAAGGATGAGTAAGCCAATGTAATTACAGTCACAAGAGACATAACATCTTAGTTCCCAAGGTTGTTGGCGCATTGATGATGTAAGTGATGTTTAACATTTCTTACAATACCAATGTCTATGGGCGTTAGAGACCACTTACCATCAGGTGGTCCATATGCTCGTCCGCCTACCTATACAATAAAAAAAGGAGATTTGTTCTAATAGCTGCTTGGAGCGGTTTCACCCATGTTGAGCGTTACTGCTCCGCCCTCGTGGATCGCAGAGCGATGTTATATTGAATAATATTTCTATTAATATATTTTTTTTGTTTAAGTATTAAACAATAATACTAAGTATTGTGTTAATATGTGGCAGCTTTAATATGCGGGTGGTAATAGTAATACACAGGCGAGCTTGAGACTAAACAAAGTAAAATAAAGCTTATTTAAATATTGTAAATATGTGTCAATGCACATGCTCACAGTAGACAAGTTTAAGATAGCAAGGCAGACTTTTAAAAAATATATATAATATTTGAATTTTAAAATATTTAATTATAATTAAAATTGACACGACCGAACAGAGGCTTATGCTCTAGTCAAATGTTCTTCCTTTTTTTAAAAATCGTTTCCCAAGACATATGATCCCAAAGCATGGAATAACACAATGACTTACATTCCGCTGATTAAGCATTTACTTCTATTGTCTTCATGCTTTGAGCTAACATAACTCAGTATTAAATATTATGTAATTAGGACACAAAAATATTAGGTAATTAGGATTATACTCATACCTAGTATAGTATTATAGAATATGTGCTCATAGGCTCATAGACTGTTTCAAGTAAGCTTACAAATGAAAATTTTATGTAGTATGTGGTATTGGTGTATAATAAGCAAAAGAAATAAAATGGACATAATTAGATAACTAACACTTTTTTATTTTTCTATAAATTTGTCATGCGTATTTTGTTTTTTATTTTAATTTTAGTCTTACACTTTTAATTATTTTGTAGAAAACATATTCATCTCGTTACATAGGTTTTGTTATAATTGGTGTTACAATATAGTAAGTACCAACGATAATCATTAAATTACAAGATCTGCTATTCCTACGAATATGTCTAAAGTTATAATGCTGAGCTTAATGCGAGTTAAATTCGCTTTTTATATTGTGTTTTGTAATTGAATTTTAATGAAATTAGTTTTGATTAACTGACTTCTACGTTAAATTGCCTTCAAAAGCTTTTGCATTAGGAAGTTCCTTTAAAATGCCTTGAGGAAGTTCCTTTAAAATTTTCTTGTTAAATGTTCATTCGGTTTTATTAAGGTTTCCTCAAATATTTTTCAAAACGAATTCTTCAACAAAATTATCATATTATATAATATGACTTCGCTTAAATATTCTACGGCACAAGACGAAATTAAGACTTTTGACACACGTCGACAGAAGAAATTTTCAATGATTCCAAAGAAAACGACTCGGGAAACCATTGTTTAACATCACAATGAAAACGAACAAATCCACAAAACTCTCGCGGGCCAAGTGTTTGAGGAATTATTTGTTTTAATATAATATTTCTCTTAACGATATATATATATATACTCTTAACGACTGATAATTTTATATTAAATAAATTTATTTGTTAGAAATAATTAAAGTCAATATACTATTATATATAACTATAGCGATAAAGTTTCTCGTGTCTAGTACCGTTTGTGTTTTACCATGTAAATATTTTTGTATATTTTTACTTACTTTTAAGTTTGCTTGTAATTCTTACCCAATAAGACACACTAACCACCAAGACAAACTACTTAATTTATACCTCAATCTTCATTATATGAGGTTCATACTATCTTCCGGCAAAAGCTTACGAAATGTTAGAAAACAATCATAACCGAAAGGAAAGGTAAGTAAGGGAACGAGTATTGTGGACCGGTTAGAGTTCACCTTTACACAGCCTTCAGAAACATGAATATTACACCACGTTATCCTTATCATCATTATATCGTTTTCGGATTTGTATTATTCGTAAACTATTCATTAATTTATGTTATTCAGCTTATATAAAATATTCGTACAATAAAAACAAAACAAGAAATAAATCAGGTACATCTGAAATTCAAAAACACCATCAAAATCATATAAATAAAATATTTACCTATACATATAAAAAAATGTTTTTAATTTTCACTAAGCTCTTGAGTTTTTTAGTATATAATAAAAGGAATGTGCAAGACACCACATTCATTGTTTTTTATTCTACATATTTTTATTTCAATGCAAATATACTTTCAAATAACAGTTCAGAAATATTTTATGAGAATACTTTCTGAATAGGCGCCCGAGATACTGAAAAGAAATGGTTGTCATCAATCAAAAGTACAATCTGTCAGTGATTTATTTCTACCTCCACCAAAGACACTCAACGAGATATTATATTATTTATGTTATAGATTTTATGAAGTTTTTTTAATAGTAACAAAGCAAATAAAAATTGCTATTTAGTTTTAAAATTTATATATATTTTTAAATTAGACTGAATATGACATTAGGCTGAATGCTCCTTGTATAAGAATTGTTTTTTTTACTTTATATAAATGAGTTGTTCCACTTTATTTCGATATATTTTCATGACAAGTGTTAAGCCCATTTATTAATAACAGAGCGAGATAACCCGACATTGTGAAGATTAGGGAAGCCATTTATTGCTATGACGTTAACTAATTACTTCCTGAACTATAAATGTGTGCACGATTAATAGTATATATATACGTAAAAATAACGTAAAACATTATCTATGTATATAAGTAGAAAAACAAAGATAAAGTACACAAATACTTTTTGTTATTATCTTTTAATAGAAAACTATCAATCAATACATTCAACCTGTACTTTGAAAATAATCTTGGAAAAAATAGAAACAATATCTTTTTTCTTTTTTGAATTAAAGTTCATTATTAAAAGAGTCACACGAAAACTCTAATAATTTGTTACTGAAAGAAGCCGTGGTAACAAATAGCTACCTGTAACGAGCCCCAGTTAAGGCAGTTAATTTGTTCCGCACTGCGGAAATGAGGGAACTAATGGCATCTCATTGACGAAAATAAGTAGACGCTACAAGATTCATTTTCATTTATATTTTGTAATATATATATGACATACATAAAGACAACATAATATCTATTAAAGTACTGTATTAAATAATACAATATACTCTCGTAGTGTAGCTTAATGCTCAATTGTCCTAGCAGTTCTGCATAAAGCTGGCAACAATATTACGTCCTATAGTGTGAAATGCGAATGAAACAATGAAATATTAGGTGATATTCAACGAACTAAGACCTAGGTACCACATACTTTAGGTTTCATTGTCAATTTACGGCACCTTGCACTACGTTCTAAAATATGGCAATTAGTTGTTGATATCAACGTCGACAAAGCTTGTAGTATGAGGATGTACATTGCACATATATTTTGAATGCAATTTTTTTTAAAGATTTTTTCGCAAAGCGAAGGTAACCCTTATACAGTTGCTGTTGTTATGTAAAAAGGTTAATATTGTTTATATTAATAATAAAAATACAAATAATGGAAGAAATGAAGTTACTTTATAACTTATTTAATATACAGGTTAATTATATAAAAAAAATCATTATTTAATATTTTTAAGTATTGATTTGTACTAAATATTGGTTAATTTTCAACACTCATAAACTTTATCGATTTACCCCCTTACATTACTGATTACCCCTTAAACGAGAAGTCCTCCATTAAAAATATAGTCAAATTTCCACAAGGCACGGTGCTAATTGTTTAATGAATGATAATTCAACACTTTTCGCTCGCTTTCGACTCCTACTATAATTCAATGGGTACCGTTTTTGGTTAGGGTAAATATATATTTTTTAAATGATGTCAAATTAGATTAAATTATAATCTTCACTTTGCCTTTGCTATTCGTAGTAGTTTTGTTTTGATCCACACACATGTGACTTTGTATAGTATGTAAGTCTAATTAAGAAAAATATAACCAAAAAGCGTTTAGTTTTTCCAATAACAAAATACAAAATTTTATATATATTGAACACTCGTTATTAATGAAATTATACGTAAAATAATAACAACATAGTGCATATTAAATAATCGTATGCCATCAGTTTATTCCTTAAACAACAACGCATTCATCAACAAGCGAAAATTCATTCGTTCGTTGATTGATTTTCCTCGTAGGGCTCTGAATTTAATTATCGTTCGATTATTCTCGTTTACAATAGCACAGGAGTTAAATCAAGTAGTAACAGGCAAAGTAAATTAATTATTTTATAACATGTTGACATTTTAATTGTGACAGGTAAAAAATAAAAGTATTTTCTTCACGACCCTGCCAGGATTCGAACCTGGAATCTTCTGATCCGTAGTCAGACGCGTTATCCATTGCGCCACAGGGCCATATGACTCAACTGTAAAATTTGGAGTCAGTTGCCAAATTCTGTTTCTAAAAGTCCTTAATAATATTGAACAACAATATCGTTTCTATTATGAATAAAGCTGCGTCACAAAAGATTTATGTGAAAACTGTTCTGAAGCTGTTAAATCAATAAAAAATCATACACTGAATTGTGCAATTTTTGGTGAATTTCTCCAATACAAATATATCAGTTACAAAAACAGCAATTGAAAACTATTTCGGTAGAAATACACGTATTGGTGGTATGTGGTTTCTACAGACAACACTAAATGGCATGAACAAAATCATCTGTTTACGTTTTAACTCTAATATAATAATAAAGATATCATAAAATTACGTTTTCATTTTGTCATATTTTACTATTATTTTTTTAATATCTAATGAGTTAAACTGAAAGGGACTTAGTATGAATAGGGCTATGATTGTGAGTAAAGTTCCAACATCACATACAAGTGGTATGCCTGATAATAAAATTACCTTGTTATTTAACCTTGGCCTTGAACATGAGATAACACCGCAATGCAAGTTACGCGTGAAAGAAAATGCGAAAACTAACCCACTTAGTATATTTATAAGAGCTAATTTTGTGTAACGAGCAGTGTAATGTTGACAAATCTTGGTCGAGACTCTGTGGCACCTATTTGGCCTTCAGCTTACTTCAACGACAGTAAGGCGCCTGGTAGAACTTGTAAACAGGTTTTATTAGAAGCATTTCAATAACGAATTAAACTAAGTTATACTTATATTCAGTTTTTTTTTTTCAGATTTCGTTTTAATTGTTTGTGTTATTCTTCATATATAAAATGTATAATGAATAAATATTGAATTTACATGTTACAAACATGGATGGATTTAAGGAAAATCATAAAGGCATAGACAATAAGATATACCAAATTGAAATTTCGGGTTTCGCTATAACTCAAGTGTAGGCGTGTCTAGACAGACCAGTCCGAGTACACCTACACGACTATTCTGAAAAAAAACCAATAATGTATTGATGGTTTTGTTATTGTATTGCTAAAACCTCTCCTCTTACAGTTAAAAACTATATATTTGTATAGTTATATCGTGTACATCACTTCCTGGTAAAATTAAAGTAACCAAGTGTAAATGACCACCACACCACTGTTTGGGAAAGGCCACCTCTCTTTTCTGAGGAAAAAGTTTAAGAGCTTATTCCACCACGCTGCTCCAATGCGGGTTGATCAAAGGGAAATCCAACACATGCATGATTTCTCATGATGCTTTCTTTCACGAACACAAGATGAATTATAATGACAAATTAAGCACTTGAAAGTACAGGGGAGCTTGCCTGAACTTAAATCCGAAATCTTCACTTAAGATTCACGCGTTCTAGCCACTGGGCCATCGCTTCCTAGATGATGACTAATATATAATATCATTAGTTAAAAAACAGCCATGAAAAAGTACTATTTGATGGCAGCCCTTACTCGTATGTACCATTAAACATTGATATGATGCTGGGATCTTTGTTGTTATACTCGTGTACTTTCGTGGCTGTAAACCATACGTATCACTTATTCATACCGTAATATAACAAGCTGGAAGAAATATTTTTTTCTCTATCATTAAAATACTCCTTAAGTAGATTTACTTAAGTATCAAATCTAGTCTGAAATTTAATGCTTACAAAAATAAACTTCTTGTGGATTTAATATTAGTCAATGATTTTTGACTAACTGATCTTTTTAAATCATTAAGCATACTTATATCATTAAAACTATTACAATATTAATCTTTGCATAGTAACCGTATTCTAGCTCTCTGATTTCCGTTCCCATTCTTCCACTCCAACGAATCCAGTAAAGTCTAATCGGCGCCATATGCCTCGAGCGGGACAATACAATGCAATAAGTACATGTAGCTTTGATTGTTTATTAATCAAAGAGATATAAATACATACTTTCTTATTTCACTATTTGTATAGAAATTATAAATAACATCTAATGTTTAATTTTAAAACTCTTGAGTGTTTTAAACGTAATCTTGTGAGGGAAGCTGATGTCTAAAATACAGATATTTATTAATTATCTGGTTCAGAAACAGATGTCTTGTTGATTTGTTAGTTTTTTTTTTTTAATTAAAGACTTTCGGTACATTTGTTAACTTGTTTAGTTTGTTTTTTTTTTCAGTTTTTTTCGTCATACATCATCCTTTGTTCCTTATCCTTTTTTGGGATTGGGTCAATGTATTAGAAACATGGAACAGATGGCATTTCTTGATTGATTAGACAACATTCAAGGTTTGAAGTGAGTGGCTCTGTTGTACTCATCACATCGTCAATACATACTCGAATTGATATTCTTTGATATAAATTTATATTTTATGTATGTAGTAAACAGTTTCATTAAATTATAATGTTGTATTTATATGCTATTTGAAGTAATTTGTTTTAAATATCTAATTTTGATGAATCTTTTACTCAATAGAAACTTTTAAATGCAACCGATAAGTGTCCTATGTCTTCTCAATCATACATTTATTTATTTATTTATTTATTGGTAATAGCACACTTACAACAAACATATAAAGCATTGAAAAAAATAATTTATAAAACAATAAGTATAGTATATCTAATATGCATGTCAATTACAAGTGTACATTCTCTTATTTCTAGATTCAATCTAATCAAATTCAAATTAAAAGTAACAAACAATCATCAGAAATCTTTTAAAATGTCAAAATTAAATAATAAATAATGTCATTTTTATAATAAAAATCAATTGACGAAATCATAATTAAAAATTATTAAAAGTATTAATTAAAACTACTCATGCATTTTATAATAATTAAGTAACTTATTTCTAAAGATAGAGGGAGAGTCACAGTCAATTACATGACGGGTCGAGATTTGATGTACTTACTATTTTCTTTTGTTTCTTTGGTAAATAAGTACCTTAAATCCGTCCGTTTCAGAATTATTTACAGATTATTTCATTAGTTATTACATAATTACTTTTTTTATTACTTTGATTAGAGCTTTTTTTAAGTGCTTTTTATTATAGGCATCAAAAGAACGGCGATTCATCTTCTTTATTTGATAAATAAGGCCTGGCGGGTAATAAGGCCTAAATAAAAAAATGGTATTTAAAATGATCGTATTCGCTCGAAGTTGCCTTTGTAGGTTTTGTAGTTAGCTCTTATAGATGTCGCTTCAAACTTGTCGCCACGTGTTTGCATGCTTTCAGCCATCAATGTTAGGTTATTCATCGTGAGGAGCAGTTGAGCGACTCAAATAATAAGAATTCGTCCGAATCAATGGTAAGTATTTTTTAAATATTATACTTATATTATAAATATTTACCTTTTAATTTTCTTTTATTCTTGGTTTCGGTGAACTTGATGTTTAAAAAATGTCTCATGAGTCTAATAATGATTTATTTAATCTTTATTTATGCATGGTATCAGTGGGTATTAAGGCCTACCGAATTTATTCGTGGGTAACTACAACCACGATTCCTCCCAAACGAGCATCGTGGTTTAAAAATGATTTGGCATCATGAGTGGTATCATGAGGCCAAATTTTCACCGGCTGATACAGATGATTTTAAGTGCCCCGATGGCTGTTAACCAAAGATTTTTTTCATTATTCTCAAGGTTTTAACCATAATTTGTGATTATTAGTGTATCCTATTATTATTGATCTCATTTACCAAATGTACCAAGTATATTTTGATTATTTAAGTATGTTAAAATTTTAGGCCTTATTACCCTACCATAGTATAATATGGCCTACAATTTTATTAAACATTAAAATTAGTTGATTACGATTAACAGTTTTTGATTTATTTCAAATCTCCCTTAGGTAGGCCTTAATGTCCGCACCTACCATGTACAATTAATGACTACGATTGAATAATGTTTAAGACGATGCTTTAATGAAATAGAAATACTATTTGACAACCAAATGAAAAGTTTTCTCTAACTGTCTAAAGTAAATCAGAAATCACACATTCAATCAATTAAGTTATACCGCTCAAATAGATACATATAAGTGAATAGAAAATTGAAAATCGATATGCAATTGAATTCTCCAGTCGACGGCAAAATGGCTCTGCAAGTTTAGCTAAAGAGATTAATCCAAGGAGATGGATCAAGCGCTTCAATATCTTCAATATCAGCTTAATATTGAAATTCTATAGAACAACTTCCGCTCTTATTCAGAGGGGTCATTATGGCAATGATAAGCTACTAAAATATCTAGTTTACTTGTATTGAGCTCATATTATTAATTAAGTTTTATTTCTACGATACAAATATCTAGGAATATTTATTATAATTTATTGTTAAGATTTGAACATTATCAGAAACGAAAAAATAAATAAAAGTACAACATTCATTGTAAACACATATTAATAACATGAAAACTCAGTGATGCTTGTCCAAATTCCAACCCACTACCTTCACTCAATGGATTTTATCCAATGACCGATAGCGGTTTACTCCTAAATTATAGTTATTCATTTCTTTTTATATTGAAAAAAACCTAACATTCATATTTTTTTATCTAAATAACAGTAGTCTATATGAAGATAAGACTCTGAATCTGAGAAAACACTTTAAGCAGGGTTTATGACGTCATTTGAATTGGTTCTTTCCTGAAAGTTATAGACTTAATAAAACAGTTTGTCTATGAAGACACTTAGAGGCTCTTGCCGTCGGGTCTTATAAAGTGAATAATATTAAACGAAAAGGAGGTATAAGTTTAAGCAATTTTCTTTATGAAACTTAGTGTATACCTTATTAATTTTAATGTGGTCACCATGTTGATTAGCTGAAGAAATGGACTATTATGATAAACATCGTTAAGCAAGTGGCGTGTTGTCATCGTTGAGGTGTCTTTGACGAAGAAAAAGCAATAAAACGAAACTTGACAATCCATAGAATCTTACAGTTTTTTTTTAACAAACAGATCTCCGAACAGGGGTGTTATATATTTATTTTTATTATTTTGATTGAGTTTATTTCTGTTATGTTATGGTTTATTTCCAACCAGAAATACTAAGTAATAAATTTATTCATTTATTACTTAATTAATAAATGAATAAAATTTATTAATTTTACATTAATTACAGCGCGAGTCAAAAGTTAAGTACTATGATTTCATTAATAAAATTAATATAATTCATTTTATTTTTTGATAACGAATTATTTATTGCAAATAATTAAAAAAGGGTATTTTGAGGTGTTTTGTTTCTTGTGATATATGATATATTGTATATGTTTTAGTTAAATGGAGACTGCAAGTTAATGATTGTAAAAAATTGTTCACTATTTATTGTTTTATTTATATTTAAAATGTGGACATACTGTGGAATCACTCAAAGAATAACGAATAAAATAGAATAAACTCTTTCAGAAATTAAGGTTATACGAGTTTATACTTGTATAATTCATTACGGTACTCTGCCTCAAAGTAACCAGTACTTTGAGGCAGAGTACCGTAATGAATTCAAATTCGTTGAGGTAAAATTTTCTGATCAATACTTAACTTCTGTAAACTTTCTGAAAACAAACCGATTCTATGAATATTGAGGAGGCCCGGATCTCTGTAGCTTCGTCTAAATAACCTGTAAGATTCATGAATTTATATGTTCCAAAGGTTGTCCATTGCCGTACAGCGTGGAAATGCGGCCTGTGTTTTGGGCAGCTTTGCATCGGGTATGGATCGGGGTTGACTTTTTTAATGTTTTTATGAAATAAATATTTAATATAATTTTATGATATATATTATAAAATATATATGTAGATATGAAATATAATACGAAAACGAAAACTAAAACTAATTATTAGTTTTTAATACCTTCCTATAGTCTTATATTTCTACTCGTATTCGTTTAGCTTTTCGTCAGCGTAATAAGCATAATTCACACTTCTTCGTTTGTGTAGTGGTTACCATATCATAACGCCGTAGACGCAGTATACGGAAATACCTGCGTTCAAACTCCAGCCAATAAAAAATTAATTGGATTTGTTGTCGAGAAATTCTCAATAGTAGCCCAGAGTCAATTAATTCATTCCGGTCGAGTCTGTTAAGCAGACCCATCGAATTTGGAATGTGAAGGAATGGCGAATGTTCATGGGTTTGCGCAACTGTACACTTGTGCACTATAAGTCTATAATACGTCCAGCTCAGACCTCTTATCTCCTTTGAGAATGGTATCATAGATTCATATATAATGGGTAAGGAAAAATAGGCTATGACGAATTCCAAACACACAATTACAGCTGCTATTTTTCTTAAGTAATTTTTATATACTGCTGAAACTTATTTATTTTATTTTAATCATTAGACTAATATTCGTTTTATAGTTCACAAATACAAAGGATTCCTATGTAAATAATCATCTTCTAAAAACTTATTTTTTTTATTTGTAACCAATAACCGCTTTTTATTCAATTTCATATTTTTGATTACAAATACGAAAGACTTTCGTATTGTAATATATCAATACAGGCATAGAAATTAAAAAATTAAATCTTAGCGAATATCTTTAGTAATTTAAGTTCAGTACTAATAAACGACTTCTTTTTTAATACTTAACTAAAAACTATTTAACTAACTTCTATCAGAAGAAGCGTATGTCGGAGAAGTTTTTGATGTACATATTGTTATAAAAGTAGCTGCGTTTCGCAGTTGCAACCGTTTTAAATTTGGACTATCGGCATGAAAATCTTGAATTTAATGTTGTCTTATTAATATTATTTTACACATTTACCAATAAAGTTCTTATTGTGGAACCTTATTGTTGTAGTTGAGTCTTTACCTGGCTGGTGATAAAGAAATAAAGTTCGTTGTCAAAGAGGCGATGTCTATAATTTACAACATGGTGACAGCGGTTTTGTTAAATATTAATTATTAATATTTAAAATGTAAGAAGTGCGCTAAATTTATAAAAGAAACGTGCAAAAAAGAATTACTTATTTTCGAGGAAATGTGATTGACTATGACGGCGGAGGTCTCGTCAGCCGGGCTGATGCATGGAAAAAATGGTAGCAACAATTTTTATTATTTCTGAAAGCTTCAGAAGTACATGCAGAGTCAATGATTGTTCAAGCTATTGGTAAATCTCATAGGCACAGACGGATTTGACATATATCAAATTTTTACATTTAATCAAGAAAATTATCGTGATGATGTAAATGTGTTATTAAAAAAGTTTGATAGCCATTTTAATGTTAAATCAAATGTCACATTGATGAGATATAAGTTTTTCTCACAAAACCAAGAGATCGGTGAGTCGATTCAAGAGTACGTTAAAGCGCTGTCTTCTAAGTAAAAGTTGTGAATTCTTGATATTAGAAGAGGAATTGATCAAAGATCGAATTGTATGCGGTGTTCATCAAATTACGGTCAGAGATCGTTTACTAAGATGAGTTAAATTTAGATAAAGCGATAAAGATTTGTCATACAGAAGAAATATCAAAGGAAAGTGAACGTCAAATGAGCAGTAAGAGTGGTGTCGGGGGCACCCCGTACGTCGATAGCGTCAAATTGAGAGGTTGCAGCTGTACTGTAGGTTGTTGTCGTACCTGTCAAGAATACACAAACGCACCTTCAATCGAACCCATGCTACCGATAGATATTCCTGAACTCCCTTTGGCTAAAATAGGGTCAGACATTTTTGAATTTCGTAAAAAAATATTACCTTATAGTAATAGATTATTATTCCAACTTTGTAAATTGAATAATGTTATATCTGTTACCGTTATAGATAATATGAAAGAAATATTTTCGAGACATGGTATTCCTAGCGTTTTGATAACTGATAATGGCACGCAGTATTGTAGTAGATAATTTAAAAAGTTTGCTTATGAATGGGGATTTGATCACGTTACTTCTTCTCCGAACTATCCACAATCGAATGGGAACAGTGAACGCACGGTGCAAACTATTAAACATATCTTAAGAAAATCGCTCTCAAGTAACGGAGATTTTTTTAGCCCTTCTTAATTACAGAAATACTCCTAGATATGGTTTGAGTTCTCGCTCAGTTACTATTGGGTCGAAGATTACGTTGTCAGCTACCTGTACATCCTAATATATTAAAACCTAAGCCTGTTGATCCATTAGAGTATAATACTAAGATTAATAAACAAAATAAAGCTAAAATGTATTATGATCAACGTTGTAAGACTCTACCGATTTTAAATGAAGGTGACCCTGTTATTTGTATTGATGGAACATATAGGAGTAGAGCTAAAGTGGTCGGACATGCTATGCATGCTCCTAGATCATACATTGTGCAAACTGATATAGGCCGTAAGTTTAGACGAAATCGTCGTCATTTAATAAAATGTAAATCTAATATAAACCCTGTTAACAACAACAGTTTTGAAGTGTTTAGTGACTGAAATTTGCCTGTACCTGAAGATTTGTATATTTCAAATGATAATCGCAATGAAAAACTTATGTCCCCTAGACCTTTTCGTAGAGCCAAAGAAATTGCTAAGCAACGTCTGGCTCAAAATATATCTAAATAAATTATTTGTTTTAGGTCAAGAGATGTGTTGATATTTTTCTCTTCATCTATTGTTATATTTAATTTAATTCAAAGGGGGAAGGTTTCGGTTATAGTTATAGTTATATTAATTAGTTATATTTATTATAACTTTTTATTTAGTGCTTAAGTTTATGTTTTATTTAACTTTTATTTTAATTTTCTTGAAAAAAGGGAAGATGCTGTAGTTGAGTCTATACCTGGCTGGTGATAAAGAAATAAAGTCAGTTGGCAAAGAGGTGATGTCTATAATTTACACCACTTATTCATTTAATACGTTTTGTGCTGATAGATTTATACTGTACAAACATCAAGACTGGTTGAATTAATTAATTTTAGGTGTGTGTTCTAAAATTGTGGATTTATTCCTTAATTAAATTTGTTTATCGTTTGTTTCTGTTAATAAAAATAAAAGTTCCCTGGGTTAAATTTCTCTATCTCTTCAAAACTCTTAATTGAAATTGTTTTCGTAATTAAATATGATATTTAATCTTTTATATGAAGCAAACAATACAAAGTAACCTAAAACTTAATTACGAAATATAAGATTGTTCTTTCGCAGGTTCTTCACCGGTACAGGTACTGAGGTGTTTCTTTCTCAAGCCATCATTTTTTTGTATAATATATTGGGAGGTCGGGCATATGGGCCATGCTAAGTAGTCACCACTGCCCATAGACGTTGGCGTCGTAAAAAATATTAACCATTTCTTACATCACCAATGCGCCACCAACATTGGGAACTAAGATGTTATGTCAAAAGTTGAACTTTGTCAATCAATAAGTAAGTGTATGCTACTTATATTGAAAAACGATTTTGTCTATGATTTGAAGTGATACAATATTTATAATCAATGTCACGATTATATCATATCACGATGATTTTCGAGTTCGTTCTCACATCAGTTACTCTTTAATAAACAAACTAATGACATCATATTTGTTAATTTTTTTTTAAAATATTTGTGTAATGAGGTATAAAGTACAATGTAAATAAACAACACACATCAGTTCAAATTCAATGTGAATTTTTCTAAGGAATAAATCATGTTCTTTATTTGAGTAATATTTGAATTATTATGTAAAAGTAAATTATAAATAATCTGATTTAATTAGAGATTTTATAGAGCCAATTTATATATAATTCGGTCGTATTCCAGCCTCTAATGGCGAGAACCATTAAATGATACGAGTTCGGTACACATTATACGGACGCACCAGCATTAATTAATAAACCACGATGATTGGCAACGGTGTCAATTTGATGTTTCACAAACTTGTTGCGTTGTAACAATAGCTTGAATTATTAATTTTACTGTGATGCCTTTATATTTATTGTAATATATTTTAATAAATTATTTTTCTACATTTTATGAATTTTTTTTTAGTATCTCGTGACTATAATCTGTATCAAGATAAATTTTTTTTGCTGAAATGCTTAAGTGGAATGAATGAATTTATCTTATAACACTTTTAAGCCTCATAAGCTATACAAACAATTACGTCAATACATTGCTCTCTTAATGTGTAGAAATAAACAAACCAAAAATACACTACCTACATAATATAATATTAGTAAGGACTAACGAAATTAAGGAGGATTAGCTTAGAAATCTTTAGACATTTAAGATAACAATCATTATGCAATCCAAACGGGGCTAGTCGACAAGTTTAATTAAATGCTAACAGCTGAGCCGTCGAAGCGTGTGTACGTAAGGAACAAATACCCAATGCAAAGTAGTAAGTGAAAGCCAAACATTATATGAAGAGAGGGTACTTAATCACGAAACTGTGAAGTTTATTTTAATAAGATTTCTAAAAGAGATTCAGCTACACGAAATAATACAATTTACATTCAAGGTCAAACTTGTTTATTCTTCATAAGCACTTTTTGATTTTTCATGTTACCAAATTTCAAGTTCACTTAAGTGCCACATTGCCCCTAAAATTCCTTAATTAAATTATATTCCATATGAAACGTATCTGTTTTCTTCACAAAGAAAATAAATAACGTATCATTTTTATTGTGTTACATGTATTTCAATCTATAGCGCCAACGACTGAGCTTCTTTTATCTATTTTGTTTAATAAAAATATGAGCTTTTTCAGGAATGACTTCTATACCTATAGATAAACTTAAAAACACACACTTTATCTAAATACAAAATTTGAACCGAATCGTTGTATTTTCGGAGATACACGACAAATTTATATATAATTATATATCTGAATTGCTCATTTAATATTATAAGATAAGATAAGGCAATGTCCTTGCTGTCAAAAATATAGAGATGTAAAGTTTGAATCAGACCTTTCGCAATGCGCTATGAAAGTATTTCGTGAAAATTTGATTTCAATAGAGACGCCGCACTCTTTCAATTATCAATTTTATCCAATCGATCCTTATTGAAAGGCTCTTTTTTCTATATTTGAAGTTGTTTACCCACATTAAATTTTGAAAATTTGTATGTTGAACAATAATAATAATAGTTGATGTTTCTCTACCTATGAAATTGAATATTGACAGTACAATACAAGATATAATATACTTATTAGTATGTAATGTCAATGTTTTCTCAATTAATTTTAATTCTTATGACTGTAATATTAACCAAAACAAACACGTTTTTAAAAGTATATACCGAAAAAAATATCACACCACAAATATCAATTTAACTTGAAAAATTAAGTTGCTTTTTAAATTTTAACGTTGTAAAAAGAAATTCAAGAAACTTTGTGTATTTTGCGTATTCTTCGGTGTTCAGACCTTTTTGCTACAGAGTCTCCTGAGTAAATACAAGAAACGTATTTTCCACAACAAAAGGCTACGCCTGTAAATAAGATTATGAAATACAACCCGTTTACACATTGCTTAAACGATATTTAGTAAACAATATGTTCATATTTCTTTCTTGCGAATGTATTACATATTCATTCATTTCAGAATGTATTTTGCAAAGATATAATAAAGTAGGTCTTGTTCGGCAGCGCACAGAGAATTGTAAAATAAAATATCCACAGGTGACAATATCTTAAAATAGAAATGACCAATAATTGTGGCTATATTATTTATATATAGACTCCTATACTAATAAAAATATCTAATTTATAAATTATAAACTTTATATAAGCTTATTTACATTGTCGATTATTATCTTTCATTAAATTAATTTTATGCTTAATTAAATATGATTAAGATCGTCAATCTTTATGCAATGTTTGTGGACGCAATGAAAACGGTCTTTGGGTTCAAAAAGTTTTAACTAGATCCATGGGTCATTACGTCTTAAAGCCTCAAAGGGAATTTAAACAAAGTTTACACGGGTTCGTCCGTGTCCTAAAGTATAATTAACGGTAGGTTTGGGCTGTTTATTTTAGGAAATTGTTGTGCCGTAATTATTTAATTTGTTTACGTAGAAAAAATTTCGTAACGGTTATGAAATATTTTTTTGTAAACATTCCTAACAAGTGTTGTTTAAGCGTTTCGATATTTTTTAAATTGATTTTAAAATATTTCAGGATTATTTAAAAATAAAACTTAAATATATTATATTATTTCATAAAATTCTGATGAAGGTTGGAAAGCCGAGTGAACCAATTTAATGATAGGTACAAGGGACATAACATATTAGTTTCCAAGGTTGGTGGCGTATTGGTGATGTAAGGAATGGTTAATATTTCTTAGGGTACTAATGTCTAGCTGGTGGTGACCACTTACCATCTGCGTACCTATAAATATAAAAAAAATCATGTTTCATAACTACTATTTTACCAATTAAATGTTTTGTCGAAATGTAGGAGAACTGCATAAATGAAAATCATAAGAGATATTCTCGGAGCTTATAAGTCGAGCTACAGTTACTGTTTCTCTAGCTTAATGGAATACATCACTTTAGCATGACGAATACATCACTTTAGCATGACTTATCCGTGCAGTGACGGAGAAAGAATACATTTCACTGCCCCTCTCTTTCCCATGGGTGTCGTAAGAGGCGACTAAGGGATATCTGAGCGACCATCTGCTCATCTGGTGGTAGGATGCTAACATCCGCCTGGCTTGTTACCACCGTACGCATGGTGAAAAACTCGTGAAGTGGCTTGCAGCCGCGTTTCGAGGTCAGCCAGCGTACAGCCAGAGCCCGAGCGAGTATTGCCGCGATGGGTGTTGGTCCGGTTGGAGACGGCTGTTGAACCAATGCCGGGGGAAACTGTATTGACCTGCCGGTCAGGGAGACCCGAAGAAACGGCTGTTCCGCTGGCCGCCCGTGGCATAGTACAGGGGCCCGAGCGTGCCTAACCAGCTCGTGAGGCTGCCCCACCAGGCCACGCATAATCTCGGGGTGGACCGTCGTGCCGGTTGGTGACCGGTAGGTGGGGTCCCGGCGGCCACTTCCGGGGGGGTTCGGGGGCCCTTCCGTCCGGCGGGTCAGTGTATTTTTCCTTTTGGCAACCACTTGGGGAAACACGCCTCCACACCTTGCCCATCCCTATCGTGGCAATACATCGCTCGCTTCACGTCTCTTTTCCATTTAATTTCTCCCAAATGGCGCAACAAAAAAGAAATAACGGTCGTACAGCGGTGCTCACCCCCACCATACCCTCGCTGTTTGAGGTCGAGTTCTCTAACATCCGAGGACTCCACACTAACCTCAACGCTGTCCACCACCATCTCGAGACAGCACGGCCAGCAATGTTGTTTCTCACGGAGACAAAAATACTCCGTCCTGCCGATACCAGCTACCTTAATTATCCCGGCTACACGCTTGAAGAATCATTCAAAGCGAAAGCCGGAGTATGCTTGTTCGTCAGGACGGATGTTTGCTGTCACCGACTGCGCTGCTTGGAGGACCCCTCCTTCTCCATGTTGGTGGTACGTGTGGACCTGGTTCGTCAGAGCCGAGTCTACGTGTGCCTCTACAGATCCCACAATGGTGACTTGGAGACAAGCCGACTATTTGACCATCTTAGTCGGGTGGCAGATGCTGCGCAAGAGCAATTTCCTAACGCGGAATTGGTGTTTTTGGGGGACTTTAATGCTCACCACGAATCCTGGTTGAAATCCCTCAAAACTGACCATGCTGGAAGGACTGCTCATGCTTTTGCTCTCACACATGACTTGACCCAACTGGTTGATCAGCCCACCAGGATCCCAGACATTGATGGGCAAGCACCTTCTCTACTGGACCTTCTGCTGACTTCTCACCCGGTGGAATATCAGGTGGTGGTTCAGGCTCCTCTTGGCTCTTCGGATCACAGCCTTATTTCTACCAGAGTGCCACAGGCCAAGCTGCCGCCACTAGCGGTATGCAAACGTCGCGTTTGGCACTATAAGTCGGCGGATTGGGACGGTATGCGCGATTACTATGCGTCGGTCCCTTGGAAGGAACGTTGCTTCAGTGGGAATGACCCGACAGCTAGTGCCGCTGCTGTTGCTGGCGAGATCATGCTGGGAATGGAATACTACATTCCTAGCTCAGATCTCGTCAGTAGGAGTACGCGTAACCATTGGTTCACTCGTGAATGTGCCGATGCTGTATCAGCTAAGCAGGCGGCATATCGCAAGTGGATCAACGGCTGCATTAGCGGGGCATCTAACATTGACTCACTGAAAGCAAACTATAATAAAAATTCCAAGTCCTGTAGAAAGGCATACACGAGAGCGGATGCACAGCGCATTGTACAGATTGGTCATGACCTTGTTTCGCATCCTAGGGGCTCCCGTAGCTTCTGGCGTCTGACCAAGTCTGTGCAAAACAATTTCTGCCAACCTTCGCTGCCACCGCTCAGAAATCCGGACGGATCGCTAGCTCACAGTCCGCAAGAGCAAGCTGATCTCCTGGCTAAACTCTTTGCCGACAATTCCGTCATCGATGATTGTAGTGCACTGCCACCTACAATACCTGCATGTGGCCATACGATGCCTGACATTAAAATCAGGCAACGTGATGTGCGTGCGGAGCTGCAATCACTTGATGTACGGAAAGCTAGCGGTCCCGATGGAATACCAGCCATAGTGCTGAAGAAGTGCGCAGCGGAGCTGTCTCCTGTGTTAACGCGCCTGTTCCAACTTTCTCTCTCTTCGGGAAGGGTGCCGGAGGCTTGGAGAAGAGCTAATGTGCAAGCGGTTCCCAAAAAAGGGGATCGGTCTGACCCGGCAAATTATCGGCCAATAGCTATCACCTCAGTACTTTGTAAGGTGATGGAACGGATTTTAAACAACCAACTGATCCATTACCTAGAAGATCACTCTTTAATTAATGATCGTCAATACGGGTTTCGACCAAAACGGTCCACAGGTGATCTTCTAGCGTACGTAACACACCTCTGGGGTGAAGCTATCGACAAGCATGGAGAATCGTTGGCTGTCAGCCTCGATATCTCCAAGGCTTTCGACAGGGTCTGGCACAGAAGTCTTCTCTCCAAGCTACCGGCATATGGTCTGCCTGCTCAGCTATGCACCTGGATTGCCAGCTTCCTATACAAGCGTAGCCTTCGTGTTTTAGTAGATGGTTGCGCTTCACAATTCTATGTAGTGAATGCTGGGGTCCCCCAGGGATCTGTGCTATCTCCCACACTCTTTCTTTTGCATATCAATGATATGCTCTCCCTTGGGAACATACATTGCTATGCAGATGATAGTACAGTGCATGGTGGATACCACGGACGCGCAGTGGCTGGGCGGGCGGAAACTGAGGAGAGGCGGGAGAATCTTGTCATTGAACTCGATAGGACGTTAGATCTCATCGCCAAATGGGGCTCTGATAATCTTGTTGAGTTTAATGCCAAGAAAACACAGGTATGCGCTCTCACGGCGAAAAAGTCAACATTTTCCCCTCTTCCCTCCCTCTGTGGTACTCCGCTGGTGATGCAAAGCAAAATCGCCATGCTGGGGATTGACGTTCGCTGCGACCTTAGTCCAAGGGATTACATCGAGGCTGTTATAAAAACAGCTTCACGGAAACTCGGAGTTCTGAACAAGGTGCGGCGCTTTTTCAAGCCACAACAACTGTGCCTGCTGTACAAAACACAGGTACGGTCTTGCGTGGAATATTGCTCGCACCTTTGGGATGGCTCCGCTAAGTACCTACTTGAGCCCTTGGACCGGTTGCAGCGACGTGCCGTACGCATTATTGGCGACGTAAAGGTCTCAAACACCCTTGAACCTTTACAATTGCGTCGTGAGATAGCAGCACTGAGCGCTTTCTATCGACTGTATCACGGCGAGTGCTCTGAGGAATTATTCTCTCTAATTCCTGCTTCCCCCTTCCTTCTTAAGTCCACGCGAGCTGGTTCTCGATGTCACCGCCTAACTGTGACATCAATTCCATCGCGAACAAAGAAATTTGGCAACTCCTTTCTTTGTCGCACTTCCAAAAAATGGAATTCCTTACCAGCTCACGTATTCCCCTCCTCTTACAACCCGGGTTCCTTCAAACGAGGCGTGAAGAGGCATCTTGCGGGCCGGCAAGGCGAAGGCGGCTAGTGCAGAACGTTTTTCCCGTCTGTACTGGCCGTCGTCGCGTTTGGACTCTACTACCACTTACCATCAGGTGGAGTAGAGTCATTTGCCCTCCCGGCGATATAAAAAAAAAAAAAAAAAAGACTCATATACACGTAATATCTCACAATTGTTTCAAAGTCCGCGGACTTTCTTTGTGTTACATTTCATCGGAAACGTAATAGTTAAAAACTGAAGTCGAATAACGAATATTCGACGGGGTTTTTTACAGAATGGCTTATTATTATATTTTAAGTAATTTCAATTGTCGCAGTCGTTTGTATCCTTACCTGTAATTGACGCTAATCAAATACTGACACTCTTAATATCTCTTCTAAGTAATGAATGTTATAAAAATGTGTTTAACTAAACATCCGCTAAACAACATATAAAAAGTAAAATCGTGCATTTTTATATGCTGTTGAAAACAAAAGTTTTAGTATTTGATAATTAGCTGAATAGTATTTTAGCATTCTTTATACGGCCGGATAAAACATACAAGGTCGATTACATCGAATAGTAAACGAATTCGTTGCATCCTTAGTAAAAAGGATCCTTGGCCCGAGATTTGCAACTGGTTATGACACGTACTTCAAACCTGGGCAAGAACTACTGTAGTTTCATGAGATAATTTGATAAAGGGATCGTGTCTGATGAAAATTTGCTACATTTGTATCCGTTAACCAGCCACTGGAGCAGTGGATAGGCTTCCTCGAAAAGAGAGGAGGCCTTAGCCCAGCAATGAAACATTTATAGACTATTAGTATATTGTACTGTTAGCAGCTGGTTTAGTATTGTAGGTAGCAATTTTAAAATTGAATTTGTAAATGAGAATTTTAGTTACGATTCGTTTTGTACACGTAATAGGTCATCCCGGCGCACGTCGTTTTAGAGTATGTTTAATTCATCTTGTTACGCGAGATCACGCGCGAACAGCTCAAACACTGTTTCATGAATATTACATCAGTGTGTTTTTCCTTCCTTGCCGCGATCCGGTAATCCTTGTTTGACACTTAAGGAAGAATTAAATCGATAGTAAGCTCATAAAGTTTTAGGGTTACTGTACTAAAAAACACACACTCGAATACCTTTTGTTACGGTTAAATAGATGTTATTACGGTAAGATATTGTTTTACCAAATTTATTTTAATTTGACATAATAAACAACAAGCAAAGAAATTATAACTTTTAGGCGTCAGTGATTCCATTAAAATCTTTATATGGGAGAAATGACTTCATCTCCCGCAACGCCGGAGACGCCATCACGACGCCTTAAAGTCTGCAGACGGTATACAGACTATCTCGATACAAGCAATTTCAGTCTCTATTGGTAACCATTAAAATGTATAATGCTTTGCGATAGTCGTAAACATAGTTCAGCCGCGGAGACCGCAGCTTTACGTCATGTTTCGTTCGAAATTGCGAAGTCACACTTCCATTGGCCAACATAATTTGACCCATCTTCAATCTACGACACTTATTATGAGAGGTCTTTTAAAGCCAGTTATCCTAGATACAGAGAAAATGGATTCAAGGCTGCGTGCTGGAAATTTAACCCAATAATGTCGAGATTAATATCAAAACATGACTTACGTCGAAGTAAACTTGATCTACTTTGGTTGACACGATTTTAGAATCAACCTATCTAATAATCTTTTAGAACAGGAATTTTGTTTTATAAAAATATAAATTTGTTCTCTTCGGATATGGATATAGATTTTCTTGACTGTTCCATGGATTTTTTTTATATATATGACGTATCGACTTTCTCGTGATTTGTAGATCCTCATTTCTGTATTAATCTAGTTAATATTTTCAAACAAATAACTTGTTCATTATACATAAACAAAATTATCGTATTCGGATGCTGCCAATAAACAGTATCATAAAATTTTTTTAAAGAATGAATGATCCTGGAACATGAAGGAAACCCGTTATATCACGACGAGCAATGTCGCTTCATTTACATCTCCATATTTTGATCTTCCGCGACGGCTATCTGAAGAGCGTGGTGCTATCATAACTAATATCTTCTAAGTTATGTCTCGGGAAAGTAATTTGACACCATATAAACATCTGCGGAATTAGTGACATGAGCCCGTAATCTAGCCCCTGCTATTGTTGAAGACTTGAAGATTACTAATAAAAGAGATTAAGAAAAGTTTCCATAAAAATGTAAAGCTCTTTAAGAATAAACAACTTTGAGTTTAATATTATTAAAATCTTATATTTGATTTTAATATTCATTTCCTGCATTTAAATTCACCTGGCTTATAAAACTAGTTCTTATTTAATTTTATCTTATGTATGAATTACAATTATTTACTTATAAATTACATTATAAAAACACACTATGTAACTTCAACAATCATATTAACAACATAGAAGTTATTAGAGTAGAGATGCAGTTTTGATGATTTCCTGACCGGTTTCGCTCACGGCGGCCATTCGTAAGACTAAGCAACTGTACAGGACCTAATATTATAGTGCGTAAGTGTGTTTGGAAATGTAAGTGCAATTTCTATTTCCTCAGACAACAAATCTGACCAGCTAGTTCTGGCGCAGGCCAATTACAGCTTTACGTGCTTTTCGTATCACGGGAGCATAAATGCAGCTAATTTCGAGCCTGCTACGAGATATTTCTTGACGCAAAAAATCCGAACACTTTTTTATGGTTCTGACGGGAATTTGAACCCAGGATCTCATTACCTGCGATCTTGTAAGGTATACCAACGAGGAAAATGCAAATGCTTTTATATTATTTATATTTCTATTAAAGGTTTCTCGAATTTAACTTATATAAGACCACTATTCATATTGTATGTGAAAAATAATGTAAAGTATTTGCAAATAAAGTTAAAAATATAATTACCATTATTCGTGTTCTTTATTATTGGAATAAAGTAAAATATTCGAGTTAAAATATATTTAATACAAGTAACGGAGCAGAGTGACGTGGCGTTAGGCCGTTGAGTACATCAAAGCCCTTTCATCTCGCTACGCTTCACCGCCCGCGCCACCCGACCCCGAACAATAAATTCCACCACTACCTGTACAACCAATTATTGCTTATCCTTGGAGTTGTTCTAACTATATAGTGCTTACATCTTTATACGTGTTTCTGGTATAGGCAGCCTAATTTATGTTATTATCAGACAAAGATAAATGAATACAATTTTCTCATATTTAAAAAAAAAAGAAATATAAAATTACTCACTTTCTACTTCTCAGTGATGTTTTTTTTTTAAATAATTGGGCACAACAAACTAGAAAGCATAAAATCTTTCATGTAGTAATCAAAATACACATATATGACAATGTTCATGGTGGTGATTAAAATATCAATATTATGATATTATTTTATTACTTAAAAAGTCTAATATAAAAAAATCTAATTCATTACATCATCAAAAGCTCTTCCTGTGCGGCGCTTCTTTTGATATTCCTTGACCTTAATTAAATTCATATTTATATTTTACATTTTTATATTTTATATATCTTTTACATTTTATATTAATGAAAACGGAATTTGTTTGGTAATATAACGCATAAATAGTTGGTTTCTTTCTTCTTATTGGAAAATTGTATTTTTATTTATTTATATTGAATTGCTTGGTATTTTATGATATAAGATGTCTTCATGAATTGTTTTCATTAAATCCATTTATCAATTCCTGTGCACATGATTTAAAAAATATGTTTATTTTTAAAGCTTTTATATTTATTCGTATTATATATTATATTGCCTTTTCAGATCTGTATGATTTTTTCATTCTAATTTGCACGGTTATCAATCATTAAGTTCGTGGGTTCGAATGCCGGATTGGGCTATTAAAAATATATCGTTTTTTTCTGCCCAAAAATAATAATAATAAGATATAATAAATAACAAATAAAATAAAATAAACAAAAAGGCCATTTAAGAAAATAACTGATGCATAATTTTCGTCAACGATTATGTATCAAGTCTGAAAATTCAACTTGATCATCGGCCCCATATCTCGTAATAATTATGTCTTTAAATAAGATAAACTAATAGAATAGTTCCTATTACACCGAATTTTGACTACGATATCTAATCTCAAAGAGGCGTCTGTGCGGACGATGTTGTAATGTGAAAGTATAGGTGCAGTTCTGATTCTTTCAATCTCATAGTTGGATGGCACTCTGAGACGACCTGAGATCGAGTCAGATCTCAGGTCGTGTCAGGGTAACACATTTATATAAGTAAGTTTATATTCTTATCTAGTCCTTATTGTACTTTAGTAATACGTTATTGTAACCAATCTTTTTTTTTGTTACGAGTACCAAATTTTGTATAAGTTTTTACGTCATATAAATGTGACTTTGAAATGCTATTTATTGGGACACTTAATTACGCGCCGGAGATGATGAACAATTCTACCATCCATAAGGAAAACGAATCAAATATGAAAATCGAACATTTGTCTTAAGCAAATGCTTGATTGATAATAGAATAAGAAATTAATTTCCGTACATTTTCTTCAGAGAGAGATTTAGAGGTAATTCTATTACAATTGTATTTTATCCATACTCTTTAAAGTTTCCTCGTGATGTTTTCCGTCAATGCTCTTATATGTATATATTATGTTTAGAACGATAATTTCCCAAATTCCGGTCTTGAATGCCAGCAGTAAAAAAACAGTTTTGTCTATACGCCCATTTGCTATGGAACCCTCGGTCGTGTACAATCTGGCACGTAAAACAATTTTACCTTGTTCCGGACAAACAAGTCAATTCCAAAATACACAGCGGATCTGTCAATAACAAATGCTTTCAATTTGGATATTTGAAAACCTACCTATGTTACATTGAAATAAACTAAAAAGGAGTTACTTTGTGACTACAAAGTCGATGAGCTTACTATAAAAATCACATTAAGCAAATGAATATTTTTTCGGAAACACTGATGAAGAGAATATATTATGTAGGTTGTATTCAACAATTTAATTACGTGTATATTCATATAACCGTCGCTATAAGGGTTCTGCTATGAATATTTTATAACGTCTCGGAAAATTAATAACACATACCAAACATAGTTTCCATACGAGTTATATATTACGCACAAGTTGTCTAGACGTCTGGTGATTAATATTATCGATAGTTTCTACATAGTTAAAGGCATAGCGAGGAATAATAGCGAACAAATGTAAGTTATTTCAAAAAGTACTTAGATAAATTGGAAGGAAGTCATTCGTTCTATAAGCATTTAGCTACATGTCTTGCTTGGAAAATATAAGGAAAAAGAAAGAAGACAACAACTTTTACGAAAGGTTACTTGTGAAAGATCTTTGTGTGAACCCGAATGGACAGATGGCCTTTTAATTATTTTACTACTAAACATTAATAATTTAAAAGATCAAACTTTTTTATTTTTTATTTCATATATATATTAATATATTTTTAATTAGGTAAAAGTTAAGCCCAATTACATATATATAAAAAAATAGACTTTAGTTGGTTATATTACAATTTTCAGATTTGTCCTTATATTTTTAGGAATTATACTAATGTTATAAAGAGGTATGTTTTGTTTGTTTTTTACCGTTTTCAAGTCAAAACTCTTGTCTTGATGATGTCTCCGGAAGTCAGTGACGTAAGTATATTTTATTCAAAAAATACCATTCAACAAATCCCTGTAAACTCCCGAGAGAAGTCAGGACATATAGCTTGTCTACGAATGGTAGAGTACACTTACTATCATGTGGCCCATTTGACCGCTAGTCTTCCTGATACAAATAAAAAAGAAAGGACACAGTACTGTACTCTCATTAAACATCACACTGGGAATTAAGATATAATTTTACTTGTCTTTTTTTATAAACCGTGTTCACTGAAGTGTAAATGACATTATATTTTTATACATCTAATATGAGGAGTAATGTAATGACATACTGATTAATTATTAAAAACTGACTTAAAAATTACCTTTCGATTTTTATTTGTCAGAAAGGTAAACGATTTTATTATTAAATTGGTCTTATAATAAGGATGAGAGATAACAGTGATGTTATAGTTTTCTTTCTTGGTTTTTATTAAAATAACAAATTTTGTCCTTGGATTAAAAACTAAATTTTCAAATGCTATAAGATATTATATATGTCTGCATCAATATTGTTGATTTTATAGTGTATATTATTAAATCATCGTTGAAGGGTTTCATATGATTGAGTTATCGACCACTAGCGACAAGGACTTATCAATCCTTTATACAATAACGGAACAAGGAAAATGTTGTGACAAAATTTTTATTGTATTTGCAGTATACTATTTTCCTTTACTGATAAAAACGAATTGGATTACTTATCCATAATTCTTATATACTTTTAAAGAAATTTTGTTACAAAAATGTATATTTACTTAATAAAACTCAGTCACTGATTGACTGAACACGCACAGTTGATACCTAGTAGATTTTGAAGTATGAATGAAATAGGCATTTGAGTACCAAGAAAGCATTTTTGAAAACTTAATTAGTTTATGAAAAATGAAATTTGTATCAGTGATTTTAGTTTTGTTTCATCAAGAGTTCCGTGGTATCTTTGGTCTTTACGAAAAAGGCGCATAGGTAGAATAGCTGAAGTTTTATAACATTCGAGAAAAGTTTGATAGCTTTTGAGAATTAAGTAACAGTTAGAGGAGAAGTTCCTCTTGTGTGTTGGTGGATTCACATGTGACCGAGTTTTATCCGACACATGTAAGTTTTCTCAAGGTTTCTTTCAATCACGAGATCAATTATAGACACAAGCTGAGCAAACTTTTAATTCTTGAACAACGTAACTTAGAATTGTTCTATACATATATACATTTTTCTGTTATTGCATTAAATTGCCCAAATACCACACATACGTTTTCGTATTTTTTTTTATATTCGCCGGGAGGGCAAATGACTCTACTCCACCTGATGGTAAGTGGTAGTAGAGTCCAAACGCGACGACGGCCAGTACAGACGGGAAAAACGTTCTGCACTAGCCGCCTTCGCCTTGCCGGCCCGCAAGATGCCTCTTCACGCCTCGTTTGAATTAACCCGGGTTGTAAGAGGAGGGGAACACGTGAGCTGGTAAGGAATTCCATTTTTTGGAAGTGCGACAAAGAAAGGAGTTGCCAAATTTCTTTGTTCGCGATGGAATTGATGTCACAGTTAGGCGGTGACATCGAAAACCAGCTCGCTTGGACTTAAGAAGGAAGGGGGAAGCAGGAATTAGAGAGAATAATTCCTCAGAGCACTCGCCGTGATACAGTCGATCGAAAGCGCTCAGTGCTGCTACCTCACGACGCAATTGTAAAGTTTCAAGGGTGTTTGTGACCTTTACGTCGCCAATTATGCGCACTGCACGTCGCTGCAACCGGTCCAAGGCCTCCAGTAGGTACTTAGCGGAGCCATCCCATAGGTGCGAGCAATATTCCACGCAAGACCGTACCTGTGTTTTGTACAGCAGGCACAGTTGTTGTGGCGTGAAAAAAGGCCCCACCTTGTTCAGAACTCGGAGTTTCCGTGAAGTTGTTTTTATAACAGCCTCGATGTCTCTTGGACTAAGGTCGCAGCGAACGTCAATCCCCAGCATGGCGATTTTGCTTTGTATCACCAGCGGAGTACCACAGAGGCAGGGAAGAGGGAAAAATGCTGACTTTTTCGCTGTGAGAGCGCATACCTGTGTTTTCTGGGCATTAAACTCAACAAGATTATCAGAGCCCCATTTGGCGATGAGCTCTAATGTCCTATCAAGTTCAATGACAAGATCCTTCCGCCTCTCCTCAATTTCCGCTCGCCCAGCCACTACCAGACACCAGCGTCCGTGGTATCCACCATGTACTGTACTATCGTCTGCATAGCAATGTATGTTCCCAAGAGAAAGTATATCATTGATATGCAAAAGAAAGAGTGTGGGAGATAGCACAGATCCCTGGGGGACCCCAGCATTCACTACATAGAATTGTGAAGCGCAACCATCAACTAAAACACGAAGGCTACGCTTGTGTAGGAAACTGGCAATCCAGGTGCATAGCTGAGCAGGCAGACCATTTGCCGGCAGCTTGGAGAGAAGACTTCTGTGCCAGACCCTGTCAAAAGCCTTGGAGATATCGAGTCTGACAGCCAACGATTCTCCATGCTTGTCGATAGCTTCACCCCAGAGGTGTGTTACGTACGCTAGAAGATCACCTGTGGACCGTTTTGGTCGAAACCCGTACTGACGATCATTAATTAGACAGTGATCTTCTAGGTAATGGATCAGTTGGTTGTTTAAAATCCGTTCCATCACCTTACAAAGTACTGAGGTGATAGCTATTGGCCGATAATTTGCTGGGTCAGACCGATCCCCTTTTTTGGGAACCGCTTGCACATTAGCTCTTCTCCAAGCCTCCGGCATAAATCCCGAAGAGAGAGAAAGTTGGAACAGGCGCGTTAACACAGGAGACAGCTCCGCTGCGCACTTCTTCAGCACTATGGCTGGTATTCCATCAAGATCGCTAGCTTTCCGTACATCAAGTGATTGCAGCTTTGCACGCACATCACGTTGCCTGATTTTGATGTCATCGTATGGCCACATGAAGGTATTGTAGGTATACATATTTTACATTTGAGCTATAAAAGTGAAGATTATAATGTAGTTATAGGAACTTCATTAAATTTTCTAAAATAATATCAAAGTATCTAATAATATAAAGGACTTTTACAATAAAAAACTCATAACTTTTGTAATGTTTATTGAAAATAATAAAGATTTCTTGTACGCCCGGACTTTACAATCAAAAATATTTTATTTATAGCGTAACTATCTTATAGTATAATTTACATTAATTGTTGCTTTGAATACAATATATAAAAGCGTTTTATTTTAAATTATAAATACTATACATACATTTTCAAGACTCCATGAAAATATAAACCAAGAAATTGTTTATTTTATCGCTCGCATATATTTAAGCATTTTAGGACTTATGTTTAAAATGTATATTATTTTGAATACATTATATTATTTTCCATAAAAAGTAATTATAAAAATAAAACTTCTTATTTTGTTTACACCAGAATATCCTGCAATGTTTTACAAAATATATCTGAATCTAATGAATATCGCGTTGTTTAGCGTTTAATCAATTCTTCTCAACATGATCCATATAAGCAAAAATTGGTCTATGTGACTCATGCTCGCGTAGCTGACAAGAGGTTTTAAAATAAAATGAGAGGTGTTGGAACGAAGCTCTTTTCGTGACGTATTATGTAGGCACGATAAAATAAACTAACATTGATTTTTAGCGTATGAAAGTAAACATTCTATTATTAATTATTATCTATAAAAAACGAGTACAGTTGATGTGCACGCACGGCTACAGTATTAGGAGTACCTATGTATATAGGTACTCCTAATATATATATATACAGTCCCACGTATGTAAACATACAAGCACATATACCGTAGCAAAATTGTCGTGACGGTTATTCTTATTCGCCAATATCGTATCGTAAGTGCGGTAAGGAACTTCGTTCCGAAAATAAATTTTATCATATAAAGAGTACAAATAAGCTACAGAACAAACAGTATACTGTTAATTAAATTATTTGTTCACCTAATCAATACTTACGGGCAAAGCGGCAATCTAGTTTTACAAAATATGGTTAATAAGAGTACATTTAAATAATCTTAAAAGTAGGAGCTGGAAATAGCAGTTGGTATTGATATTCTAAGACACGTAGGTAAATTCAAATAAAAACATTCTTAAGGAATATTAAATGCGCGTGCAAATAAAATAGATGCTGATATTTTCTGATTTTCATTTAATAAGCAAATTGGTCAAAGTAATAGTAGCTTTTATTTAATTGACATTACATTTTACTTTCTTTTATGACTTTTTTGTTTCCTAATTTTTTTCCTTGGCACTTAACAAACTAATAATTACTATTTACAAGCATATTTTAATTATAAAATACAACAACATCGATTTGTTTTGTCTAACATATAAAACGTCTGTTTTTTATTCTAACGTAATTGAACTTCATGTTTTCCAGAAAATTCTCTATACGTTTAATATTAATATCACTTTTGGCAATGTATGTACATACAGACTTTGAAATTTATTTCTAAATATCATTGAACTAATTAAAGTTCGTGTATATCGAAGAAGTTGAAGTTATGAACTAAGGGTATTGAACTTTTTTATGTTATTATAAGCTGTTTATTTACGCTAAATACATTTTTTAACTATTGTTTTTCTATTGCGTTTTATTAGTGGTAAATTGATCTGTATTTTTTTTGTAAAATAAATAATGATATTACCTGGTATTAATATTTTTTATATTCTTAAATCGAATGTTACATTGTTACACATATTTATGTTATAATTAGTCTAGCTAAGTTTGTAATGAAAAATAACTTTATTACAAATTATATAAATTTTTTAATTTTGTTGTTGTTGTTTGTAAGGTAAAATGAAGAAAAGCTTCCTGTTTGCTGCTAACAAGATTCTTTAAATACCTACATTAAAAAAATTGTAATATTTCTCTAAACTAAAAGAAGAATCTTTTTGTGAAATAAGTTTTCGTTATTATTAAAATTCCAATAAAAATGTGTAAAATTACACATTATTTTACTAAGAATATGAAGACAGCATTTTATATTTAACTGGTAATACAAGGCACTGCCTTAAAATTACTTTTATATAATATACAATTTTATAAGCACATATTCCTACATTTAATATATTATCAACATCATAAGAAATAAATAAACAGTATCTTTGAGAAAAATGCTATATGTTTAATAATAATAATTAATTAATTTTCGAGTTTGATTTAAAAAAATGTATTCAGAGTAAAACTATATATTGTTATTGGATTAAAGTTTATCTATTACTTCACAACCTGTTTTATTTAATACTTTAAAAAAATCTAGATTATATAATAAGCAAAACATTAGGATCCATATATTACACTAATATTTAAGTTTTAATCATTCTGTCTTAGTTTGATAATCTATACAATCTGACTTATATACCGAATATATGTATATATATATATATATATATATATATATATATACATATATATATTATATATAGTTAAATATATAAAAAAAACACAATTCCATGTACATTTGAAGCTACTTTGTAATTACAGTTATATATAAACGGGCAAGCTTAAAGCGCGTTCCAATTCCGAAGCATATAAATAACCTATTAAAAGTATTTTTGTCTATTCTGGTAGCTCACTTTGTATCTAATTATTCTGTACTTCTTAGACGAGTAAATCGAGTATCTATATTAACATATTATTGCACCATAAAAAGTCATTAAAACTAACGTAGTAGCGCTATAGTGGCGTTTCTTCACCTGACTCACTATATGGCAATCTAACAACGTTAGCACCTGCTAATACACCAACACCTTCCAAACATGATCTTCTATTTGCCAACACATCCTTCAAAAATGCTCTTCTGGGTCCAGCTAAATCCGTGCCTGTTATGGATCTTGTTAACTTCTTTAATGCAGGTAACTTTAAAGCTTCTTCGTACGTTGGCGGTTCATCAGTAGGTGTCGTTTGAGCTCGACCCCCAAATGGATCTCTTGAACACGTTGGTGACAATTCTCTAGAGAAATATAAAGTATTTTCTCCGTTTCTTCTCACTTGACATTCTGGTATAGGTTCATACGTAACAGGATTATTTGTTAATTCATCCAGAATTTGTCTTGCACTTCTAGCAGATGTTAACACACCTGCCCAAGATCTCCTATTCTGCTGTTTAGCTTCATGGGATCTAGAGCTACCAGCAATATTGTGACTTGAATGCGTGCCAGCTATAGTTACTCGTGGTCTTCTTGTTGGTTCGTCGAAAGATGCTGCTTTAATAGCAGGCCTATTAGGCCTTGGCTCTCCTTCGATATCAATAAGAACACCTGCGTTGGATGTATTTTCCGCTGGATCTTCTCTTAGAGCAGCATCGATACGCATAGCTTCTGAGTACGATGGTACAATTGCACAGTTACCTCGAATTGCTGCAAATAGTTCGAGACTATCCACAGTAGATGCATGAGAAAGTGGAAGCGTACGTGGAGGTCGGGAAGCTGCACATAGGACGGCGCTTTGCTCATCAGCCAAGGCCCATGAGTAGTTTGTTGCAGGGACTGGCGGCAAAGTATCAGATAAATGTGTATCTAAATCTAATTGTCGACTAGGATCTAATTCGTAATTTGTGCCGAATATTTTTGTTATCTGTAAAATGAAAAAGTATTGAAAAATTGTTGACTAGTAATTTTATTAGCACAAACAAACTTACTACAAGGTACTTACCGTATAATGGACATACGCCGTATTACATTCTATAACAATTCTTAGAGGCCAGGAGAGAAGAAGACAGGAAAGAGTCCAAAAAAGAAGTTGAGATGAATACCAAGGACAGCGATCAGCTTCCCTTAAAAATAATATTAACCGTTAAATTTTTTATCAAAACTATTATATTACCAGAAATTGTAACTTGTTTATAACTTACCTATATGCTACCATGTACTCCCTAAAAGAACTAACACCTATTAAATCTAATCCCTCACGCATTTCCATGAAGTCATCGAATCTTTCATGTTCTGCGAAAAATCTTGACCTTTGGTCTTCAAATTCTGTAACAAAGGACCTTTTTTATAAAAAACATAATAATTGCAATTATCCGTTAAACTTTAAACCCTCTTAAATGTTTTGTTTTAAATTGCTACTCTTTTGAACTCAAAAGTATCTGCAGCACACAATATAGCTTATATACTCTCGCAAAGAGTTCTTTCGAACGTATGTGGGTGAGTTGAATTTCAAAGTCCGAAGTCAGTCTTTATATACATCTGTTTGCAATGTTTTGTGGATATATTTTTATCTAGCTTTAGTTTAATCGAAGAATGTAACGCATAAAATAAAGCAATTAAACATTTAAGGTGCTTAAATAAAATTATACAGATGTATTCATTTTAATTCAGAAGGAATGAGGAAAAATGTCCTTTGTGATCGTCCTTGCCTTATAAGATTCTTTTGTTTCCAACAATAGCTTAAGGCTTAGTAGAATTTTATTAATGACTACCATTTATTTGTAGCTTAGTTGAATCAGGGATTTAAAATTCTAATCCTCTTAAAGTTGAGTGTATAATCCATTTGTTATCTAAGACTAAAATTAAAATGATTATAAAATATATTTTTGTTTCATTTACCACTGGCAGCCTCAATGTTCGCAAAAGCGAATCCTTTACTGAAGCGGACTTTAGTAATAGGGGTTTTCGAGTCTAAAACTAGATTCCTTGAAGCATCACGTTGGCCACAACAGGCATGTGCAAATGACGTACTTGCGCTATGCGTATTTACTCGCTCGTAGTAAACCTGAAAAAATTTTCTAATGTTTATCTTTTGTACTATAAAGTGGAAAAATTGTGTAGCTTAATGTAGGAATTATATCGATTTGAATAATATAAAAAAAAATTAGTCCAACTATTGAGTAAATTTATTAACAATACAACTTTACACAACGACCCTAAAGAGCATATCATTATAAACGTTAATCGATATGCAAAACTGTATGAAACAGTCCCGTGTATTTGTATAAAACAAATATGACGACGTAACGCCAACAAGCACAGCTAATTATTTACAAAATTCGAAATTATTTCCAAGATGATTCCACAAACGCTTCATTAAAGTGCCTTGTTATAAATAATTTGTTATTTAAGTTCCTTGTATGGTATGATTTTAATAAAATACATTTGTATTTATTTAGTCGTATAAATATAAATATAAAACGCAACTCAAAATGACAATTCCTTGTTAAGAGGATAATCACAGTTGTAGATCACTCTAGTCACCAGTGACATACATCATAAATTGGTTGTTAAATATTTATTTACATGAACGATAATAGCATATTAAAAAGTATTATTGAAATTATATTTTTAATATGCTGAAAATTCAATTTATTTAACACTTTGACGGTTTATTTATTCTGTAGCGTTTCGTGTTTGAGGGTAATGAACTACAAAGAATGTGTCTGTGCATTTCAGTATTTCACTTTACGATCGCAATGACAAATGGCTTTCTCCCTTCCGTTTGTTTCAATGTATGTAAAGTGTATCGATCGAAATGATAACGAGTTCCTGAGGGAAGGGCGCTGAATGTTGATGTGAAGAGCAAAGTTGAGGCTTTGAAATGATATGATTAATCCGTAAAATAATATATTGTTTTTGCTGAATTGTCGGAGATAAACTCAAGATATGTAAATGGAGACTTAGTAATCTTGTTATATATTAAAGCAAACCCATTACATTACAATTTAGCTTCTTTGTTATGAAATATTATAAAATAAGGACTTGATATTTCAAATGTTAATGTTTTTTACTAATACGCGAATTTCATACAAGCTTCATGTAATTCTCAGCACAGATTGTACCATTATTAGCACTACCAAGTTGTCAATATTAAATAAATGGAAGCTCAACCACTTGTCTAATCTATGATTGACATTTGTATATGAGTGAGACGATACACAACTTTTTTTTCAACGAACATGTTCATGTAATTGTAAATAAGGCAACACCTTACCTGGGTTGTAGTGTAAGCGTCGCCATTGCGATATCGCGTGACTTGCCGCTTTCGACGCACGTAGTGATAGCAAATAGCTTTCCACCTGGTACAAAATTATATAATATTACTCCAGAAATAGTATGATGCTATTAAGTTATGTGCATGCCACGTGAAAACAAGCTCAGTGAGATATTGTCTTTTAATACCTTGTACAATGTCTATTAAATAACTAAATGCCTTTTTATCAATATTCGCACGAGATCCAACTGCACGTGACATATTATTGTGCACTAGTGTTTGCACAAACATTCTTTATACCCTCGTTCTCCTAATATATGCAAGATGGCATGACCGACAATGTTATAGTAGAACCGACACGACCGGAGAGAGTTCAGGCGCCGAGCCAACGGCCTAACGTGCTTTTCGAGGCACGGGAATATAATTACTGCCAATTTCCTTTCTCCTAGCTGCTATTAAGAATTTCTCAGTACAAAAATAGCAATAGCTTTTTAAAAGCCCGACCCGGAGTACAACGAGTTGGCTCCATACAACTTTAAATCCTTAAAGTTTAATTGCACTTTTGTCGTATAAATTTCAAAAGCGTTAGTATATTCTGTTTTAAAATATATAAAAAAGCTTTAAAAATACTTTATTATTCAAAATCCGAAAAATAATAATTTAAAGAACAATTTTTTATAACCATTCATTGCAACAACATTATCACAGAGTGTTTCGAGGGCAAGCAAACTGGACTCCACCTGAGCAAAAAAAGTTTTGCCCTATTTTCATTTACCAGGATGAAGTATTTCAATGGCTATGTCTGATATTTTTTTCAAACGAGGGACAAAAGGCTTAATTACTTGATGTATTGTTTCAGGATTCACAGTGTAATTTTAACGTAATGGCACGAGGTCACTTTTATATCAGCTGCCTGAATTGCCTACCCTTTTCGTATTACTTGGTATACCAAAATTAGGGTTATATATTTGTAACGAGTAGAAAAAAGTGAAAATGGTGTTCCTGATGGTATGTAATCAAGGCCCTACTCATTAAAGTTAGTACTGTAAGTACTGGTACTGGCTGATGGTACCCTTGTAAAATGCATATATTATATTTTTAAATATGTATGTTTGATTTTTATAATAAAGAAAAATAATCAATATTTTTCAGCTATTTCATAGGTTTCTATGTTTATTGAATCAAATATTTAGATAAATAGGAAGATTATAATGTTAAAAAAATAACTGTCATAACTAGATAATTAAGATATAGTGTATTGTTGGCGAGATACGAGGAAATCCAAGCCACCTTTTTTACATAAAGAAATTCTTCTAGAGACAGGGAGACAGAGAGAGAGAGAGAGAGAGCTATTATTTTAGAATCAGAACTCCAGGAAAAAAAACCGATTATGTGTATATATTTATACACATAATCTTATATATAATATGTAATTTATATGTGGGTTAAACTTCTTAAAAGTACAAGTGTCTATCGGCGAAAGTGATCACGTACTATAAGGTGGGGTGGGTGGGTTCGTTTGTCTTCCTTTAATAAATAAACACAAAAATACAATTTAAAAAATAATAATAAATAGCTTAGACTTAACTTATATGTGACCCAGTGGTTAGACCGCGTAAATCTTATCCGATCATCCATCACTGAATTTTCATGTAATTAATTTATGTTTAATAAAACAAATTAAAGATACGGCAATCCTGGTGCTTGTCCGGGTTTGAATTTATAACCTACGGCTAAGTTTTATTTCTAACTCTAACCACTGGGCCATCACCGGTATAATTTACATTGACATCAAATAAAGCCGCCGTACGATTCATACATGTTTGATTTCGAGCTATCATCATTTATCCATTTTAGACTTCCAATACGTGAGAAGCATGCAAGGTATATTAAATTCAAGTCTTTTACCTATACTGAAACGTAATAACTTGATCGGTTAAACCTGTAAAAACCTTTTACTAGGACGTTTATAAGATATTTAATCATTGAAATCCTATCTAATATTATAAAGGTGAATTGTTACACATTCATGTGTTGACTACTCAATCATCAAGAATTTGTGTATACAAGTGGTACTGAAAAGACACAGTTACAAGTGGGCGAAGTCGTGGGTAGAAACCAGTTAATATATAAATTAAATAATCCTTAAAATAATTCGATATCAAATGTCTTCTACCTTCGAAAAATGCATTTATATTTCTCACAATCTTGCTAGCTTTTTTTATTCGACAAGTTAGTATCCTGTGTGACATTCAATCGATCTGTTCTAAGTTTGAACGATTCGTTTCTACTTTTATTAATATGTATAAAAGTAGAAACGAATCGTTCTGGCTTTATATAATTTTTTTTTTATTCAGTCTAGCTATTCGACTTTTGATCAGGCTTCCTTCATTGTTTCAAAAATGATTCCATTAACCTCTATTTATCATGATAACATTCTTAGATTATTTTTTCATAAGGGATTTTTGTGTTATATTTAGTTTTATAAAAAATAATAGACAGATTATTCTTAACACTAGACTTCGTGGTAGGGCTTTTTCAAGCCCGTCTGTGTAGGTACCACTCACTCAACAGATATTCTACTGATAAACAGCAATACTTAGTATTGTTGTGTTCAAAAATCATAAAAAATTAGAATATTACCTACATATTCTAAATAATATGTATTATAGATATTTTGTGTATTTTAATACGATTATTACACATTTTTTTCTTAACTTTAATAATTTCTATTATATTAATTTTGATTTAGATCTGTTTGATTAATTATTGATAAATTTATATTAAATCTAAAGAATATCTGGCTGGTAATGCCTTCGGACAATAAGGCCGCTTTTTTTTAACTGAACGATATTGTTGATCAATATAATATGTAGTATTTAAAATAAGAACATCGAAGTTTTAAGATAAGCCATAAAAATTAAACAAAGTTAACAAATAATAATTCAATAATGCTATAGTCGTTTGTTTTCTAAATAGGCAAAAACAAATCGAGTGCTATAGCTTTATGAATACAATTTTTACTTTTATCACAACATTAATCGTTTTATTTATAGCTTTAGGGCGTGCAAGGGTAAATTATGGAGGCAATGGTTGAGAATAATGAATTTTAAACAGAACCTCACGGGTGATGTGGGTGGAATGGGGAAGTATCGAGCTACAGTATTCACGTCAAACTTTAACTCGTTGAACCATATGTCAATTCGAAGTTACAATATTAAATTATGTTATACATTAGTTGAAGTGTAAAATAATTGTACGATAAGTGACTTGAATCGACTTATCGTACTCCTTGCAATTTGTCATAAACAAATTTTGCTACTAATACGATCTGTGTTTCAATGTTTAAAACAAATCTTTATGTCGTATTATTCAAAAAGGGCATGCAAAATCAAACAATATTATCACAATGTTATTATGATTTTCGTTTATATCATAAGTTTAGGTTAAAATTAAATGGTCTTTTATAGTTTTATAATTAGGAGAAATTAGAATTGGTAAATAATGATATAATAAATAATGCATATAGGCTAAAATGACAGTGATGTTAAAGCTGTTACACTAGATCATCGTATGTTTTTAATTGGTTTTTACATTTAAAAAAAAACATAATAATTGATGGTAAAAAAGGTTTTAAATATTTATTTTTAAAATGTATCATATCTTTTATAATGTATATCGAAATGCATTATCCCATATCACAGTAAATTCGCATACAATTATACTTTGTTTCGTTCAACTAAAAAACTGCGTAAGGGTGTAGTGTGATGGATTAAAAATTCACCATCTTGACTAAATTGTCTTAATCGATTTAAATATAGCTTTATGTAAAGTGAGACATTCTCACCAGACTCTTGGGTTGGCGTTCCTCATCGCATGGACTCTTGCGCTCACTGCGGTTACATCCACACGTCTTGCTAGCTGTATCCTTGCTGTGCTATGATAACATTCGACCAGATACACCAAATACAGCAGTAGAACAAAGGCAATTGGAATGTATGCGTAGCCGACATCGCAGGGAGATTCCCGTACAGTCCTTTTTATTGGGTACCTGATGGATATAAAACTGTTAGTAGATTAGATAGTAGACCTGGTTGCTCAGACTTAACTTAAAAATATACAAATAATACAATAGCTGAATTAAAGTGAATTTTGAATTGAAAACTTTTCAGACTTTAATGTATTTTCGTTAAAAAATCACAATTATTGTAGGGCGTTATGCGTGCATACAGCCACATAAAAACGTGAGCTATAAGAATTGACAGAAGTGAAAAATTTCCGTATGCGTTTATAAGTTTTTATATAGATTAACTGCATAAGCTACAATTGCACTTCCATTACTTAGAAAATAAAATTATGACTAAATCAATATATGTTCAAAAAGTAATTAAATGATAATTAAAAAAATGTATTATATTTTATTAAAAGTTTCTCGTTATAATGTCAAAGGAAAAATTAGCATGAAGATTTATAAATCTTCAAAAAAATTTACAGAAGAAGTCCACTAAAGCATACATTTTTATTATTTAAAACATTCTCATAAAAACTAATTATTTAGTTGTTTCAAACAATATCCACAAATGAACACTGCAGTTCATAAAAGTTAACCAGAGGTATAATAGAATTTTTGAAATAACGAATAACATCTCGGGCGCGCGGTAAGACGTAGCGCGGATTGCGAGTACGGCCGGAGTGCTCTCATGGCGAGATACTCATTATATTATAATATTTATTTCTTATTTTAAAAAAATGATCTTGATGTCAAAGTCCTTAACTACAGCTGTAATGTGAATAAAAATGACAAATCCTCTTACATATCAAAAATATTACCTAATAATTCAATGAGTTGAAACGTAGTATAGCTGATGCAAACATAAACGCAACGACACATTTGTGTGAAGGTTCGGGCATAGTAGTATCAATATTTAATAGGTAATAATTCGATGCAGTGACACGCCAGTCTTATTGGATAATTGATTAAAAAAATATATTTTAAGACACTACGATCCATCGAATTCTCGGTCTAAACAAAAACGCTTGCCTAAAGAATATTTAAAAAAAATTAAAATAGCAGTTCTTTGTAGAGGTTTAATGAAATGATAGAGCAATTTTTAAGTAATGTTTTAACTTTCTAGTGGTACGTTCCTGCACGCGGTGCAAGTCTACTGCAGTATAATTGCGTACTTAAGTCAGTCTAGTTTTCCAACTCGGAGTGCTATCATCAATTACTATGAATGACTTGATTACATTTTATGTTTAACTAACTATTACAGGGTCGCTTCGCTTTGATAATTAAAAATAAGTAAAAACCTATTCCAAGTATGTTGTAAATAAGCGAATGGATCATCCGTCCTCACGACTTTGATTGAGTACATACATTCAAACATACATACATTCAAACACTTTCAATAAACAATAAGTATCAGGCCATGCGATTTCTCCCTCCGTATTGTTCTAGAACATTTGTACTATATCGAAAATGCGAACATAACATTTCAACCCTTAACATCGGAACCCTTTCATTAATTGCCATGATGATTTTAAACGTTAACAACTCTGTTTAATTTTTTAACTTTTAACTTGATTACTTGTGATGTACATTTTATTTACAAGTTTTGTTCTAACAATTATTATTACACCGTACATGGTGGTTGCGCCCGTAATTAAAAAAGTATTATCTCATTTATAGATATAATTTATATTCATTTATTATTGTTAATTGTTTTACGTCTTATAACATTAAAACAACATTTAACATAAAAATACAGTATATCCTCGTAGAGTAATCATATGATTAAATATATAAATTAAGATAAAAGAGACAACAAATATTTGTCGAGTAGTAATCTTTTTTGCACTATTGCGTTTTACTTGTAAATAAAACGTTCGTGGCGGAAAGCAGAAAAGTGATGCGTTCTTTAACTGTAATGCTTCGCCTGGTTGCAAAGGAAAAGTATATAAATTTCCTTCGGAATTTTAGTATTTTGTGTTATTTTATGCACTTTATTTTATATTGCAATTGATGCAGTTTTTAAATAAAGCAAAATAAAAAAATAAAATAAAATAAAATAATATAGTCTCCTTTTCTCATTCAACAGTATATAAAACATATATGACAAATATTGCGGTATAAATTTGACATGATATCTCAATCAAATACTGGATCGTTACATCTGAACGATTCAATTTCGTTTACTACTCAGAAAGAGCGCAAAGTGCAATGAAGGAAATTTTCGTTTCAGTTTTATAGTGTAATTACTTTATTGCCAATACACATTCTAAAATTAAAGAATAAAATAATGTGAAAATTTCATATCAATCAATCGATTTTTGCGTGAATCCGGAAAATGTAAAACAGGAAAAAGTTACCTCTAAAAAATATTAGTTTTAGTATGATATTTATGTGAGCGACACCAAGCACTCTTTCTTACAGAGAGTGAGAGCGCACTGACGTCATATTTTATCTAAATATAGAAAGTTTTCTCAAAGAAATATGTAAAATAGAACCTGGCCGACTGAACTTCGTTCGGCTCTTATATATAGTTATGATTTTATAGCTAAGGACTATAAAAAATTAAACCTTACTATACTATATATATATATATATATATTATATTGGAGATTAAAAATATTTTTTATTTAAATAAATTCCATCAACACCAACAGAGGACTTGCTTATTAAAACTAAATGTTAGTTAGTTTCTTTAACAGTCATAAATTTAACCCTAACATAAAATGTTTCATTATATAATCAACTCTTCAGGGTAAAAATAAATCGAAGACGGATGTTAATATTCAAGGCGGAGATCTACTTTTGCTAATCAACTTTCGCGAGCTTAAACTACGAACTTGGAATTTCGAAGTAAATATTAATAGATATTATTACGAATGATATTTACAACAATATTATGCATATTAACGATGATGTTGATCCTTTTGAAGGAATCAGTGATAATCATTGTATGAACTCGAGAAGAAAAAATAGTCTATAACGACAATTTAACGACTCCATAAAGTTAAAAAATCTTTCGTCTTTCAAATCATTTCTATAAAAAAGTTCCACAGTTCACATTTAAATTTATTATTATTATTATTTTAAGTTTATTATATAAACAATAATTAAAGAAGCATATTACTTAACACAAGATACGACATATGTAAATGAGCTAGTACTTGTTTACTTTCAGGGTGTGTGTGTATCCTACACATATATAAATTAAATTATATTTGACTGACATAATTTGAAATGTTGGAAAAGACTAAAGTTGGAAAGTTCTTCTTGGTAGAATTTTCATTCACAACTGGTTACCGGTTGTTAAAACCTACTTAAATAAAGTATTTTCTAATTGATTAGAATGGATTTTGACCCTTATATCAAGGTTTATTCTGTTTTGGACTCGAGGATAATTAACTTGGAGGGTAATTTAATAAAAATTGTATTTTTTTATTTTTGAACACCAAATAGGCTTTTTATTAATTTTATTTGTTTAAAGATAATTGATGTATACTCACGTATTTAGATCAATAAGTTCTCTGTCGATTTCAGCTGTGCTGCACCAAGTTACAGATGCCAGGCAGCCAACAATCATCAGCGTGAGGAGGAAGCACTTCCAGTTTCCCTCTCGTCTCAGTACGCCACCAATACTTTGTTGTCGAGGGTGCTGTATAAAGAAAAAAAGACTTATACAAGAAACTTTTAATATAGAAGAATTACATTTTATACTTACTACTACTTACTGGTACTTTATTGGACAACATGTAAATAACAGATAAAATAAATTAAAAAATTACAACGTTAGTATTTTCGTTTATAGCGATCACTCACAACCTTTGGTGAAAGAAGTTTTGTAGGAGAACAGGATAAAGATTTAAAATTAAATATGGTTAAAAAAAACGAATTATAACATCAATTAAGTTGTGAAGTACTATTTTCTTATTTTGGCTTAGGCCCTGACCTAAAATATGAACACGAAATCCCATGAGTGTTGAATAAAACACGCGAAATGAAATATTTTTATTAAGGGATTCAATAAATATTTTATCATCCAATAGATGCCTAAATAACTTTACCCGGGCTCTGAACTAAAGGTATATTTGCACTGTCCACGGAATATGTTGACGTAGGCCTCGGAAAACGAATTGTATAGTCCTAGCCTTATTTACACACCCCTAATAACGTGAACTGGTGCTCTCCAGAGACAAATATATTTTGCCCTGTAAGAATTTTCGAGATAAAAAGTATTTTATCAAAAGCGACGTTGAAAGATTAGAGATTAAATTACTTTTGAGAGAATTTTGTTGTATTAAACATTTAGTTTCAACGCTTTTTGAACAATTTTATTCATAATTAATATTTTTATATAACGTGTAGTAAGACTAATAGAAAATGAGTTTGGAGTGTTAAGAGTTTTATAGTGCCTAGAAATAAGTATTTTAATTCAATACTTTGCTGAATGGTTCAAGGATTTAAATAGGAAACATCCGCATTATTTACTTCTTGAAAAGTTGTAGATTTTATAAAAAGGGCGTTATTTAATCTATACATATAACACCTGTGCTTGCGCACACACTTGTGCGCTATGAGAATTATGTCCTGCGCAGTCGGCTAACCTCTCTTGAGATTGGCCGCCGTGGTCGAAATCGGTCTGGAGGACATTATTATTATTATTGCGTTTGTGTTTGTGCTTTTTTTATAATAATAGCAAGACATATTAATATACAAACATAGATAAATAAAAACAAACTAACAAAGTAGAGATAAGATGGTCAGTGTATGTATGTATATAATACATATACTTATGTGTGTATCTTAATAGAAGTTTGCGGGTCAAGTTGAGTTATCATCAGAACAGAATACTGAACTTGATCAAACTGATTGTATCTTACAAGGGCTAAGTGACTCGTAAGTATAGCGGTTAGTTTATAAGGTTGCAAATCCCGGGTAAACGTATATACAACAAAAAAGTATTTTTAGAATTTGGTGTTTGATCGTTGGCAGTTTTTACTCTCCCGTGCTCCTCAAAGTACGTAAACACGCTGTTCCTGTGCACTTGATAATCTCTTTCCCGTCGTATAAGTAACGCCTATCGGATTAAGATAATGCAAGGAAGGGGCGAGCATTTGCGTATACATCTGAGCACTTTAATATCTCAAGCACGACCTTGCCTAAAATCAATCAGGAAGAAAAAACTTTGAACTTAGCTGAAAAATTTAATACATAATATATTACCATAATATCTTCGTGGTAAAAGTCTTAGAAAATATAAAATTGTAACTATTCATCCCGAATTCACATAAACATATAAACTAAAGAACGAATTTTCACAATTTATATCTCTCGTTGTTTTATTTCAATTACTAAAATTATACTAGTCAACAACATTGACAGACACAATATTAATTTTTCGTAATAGAATATTAGTGATTGGGTAGTACGTAGGCGTCTGCATAAATTCCTACCACCCGAAAATACTCGTGTGCCATGTACTCAACGGTTGACGAAATGTCAATCGATTTATTCGACATTTTCTATAGAGAGTATATTTCAATAGACAATCAACCATTGGCTACTTTAACAAGAGACTTTGATATATTTTATTTTATTCGCTTTCAAAGCTTTGTAGAAAATAGCCAACGAAAGCGGTGATCGCTTCGAAAATTTCAAATAGAGATGTTCCTGGCATTCGGAGTAAAATGTATTTTTATATTCAACGTATAATACTGACTTATGATGTGTGTAAAGGTAAATATAGATAATATAATGTGTGTATATATATATATATATATATATATAACAAACCAGGATGCTTTCTTACTATTTATATTGATACTATTTCTTTAAATTGTTTGATAAGATATTTATGTATATGTTTAGGTATCGCGTGATCTTCCTAAATTAAGCGTTATTTAAATTTAAAAATATTCTCGACCACTAGAACATCTTGTCAGTTTTACGATATTCTACTCTTGAAAGGTAAGTAAAAAGATTTTCCCGTAAGTAACATATTATGCGCATGATGATGTACTTGTATGAAAGAAGGGTAAAAATTTGAAAAATATGGAAGAGCAAATATCATTAAGTACATAAATAGTTTAGACGACGAACTCCAAAATAGGGGTTGTAACTCTACGTTGGAAGGAAAAAAGTTTTTGACTTGGTCAGAATATTAATAAACATTATACTACAATAATATTTAATAAAAATAGAAATTTAAGACTAATGAGCTTATTTTTAAATAGCTCGGTAGCGACTTTGTTTACGTGTTTTTACTACCAACCAGACTCATATTCCACGAAGCTTTGTATCACAAATACCTATCGATTAAATACGTCTGAATTCCGAGATGAACCACCCTGGCGCTGTGATTCATCAGGAGAGTACTTCGTGTATTCATTTTTGACTGCTCAATGGAATTGGTTGGGGCTTAGTTGGAGTATGAAATCTCACTAGTTGGAATAAGCAAGTATTTCTATTCGGTTTTAGTTTCGTTCGTTTTAATTATACGTTTCGTAAAGGATAATACTTTAATCGATTTAAGAATAATATTCATATATTTAAAATGTAAAATCTAAAGACAGTAAATACATATTTATACAAATAATATGAAGATATTAATTTTAAAACATCGTGTTCCTTCATTTAAAATAAAAACTATTCACGTCATGACCGCGTGAAATACCATTTCAAGCACTGAGATTTTTTAATTGAGATTTACTAGATAAATTCATGTTTTATTGGCAATCCCGGCAAAAAACTAACCTGGTCTATGATTGATGATGACATAAATTATATTTCAAGTAAATTCAATTTAATATTAGCTAAACATCACAAAAAGCAACTCCGCATGCGTATCTTTTTTTATGTATAGGCTGGCGTACGAGCAAATGGGCTACCTGATAGTAATTGGTCACCACTGCTCATACACATTGGCGAGGTAAGAAATCATAACCATTCCTTACCTCGCCAATACGCCACCAACCTTGAGAACTGAGATGTTATGACCCTTGTACCTGTAGTTACCCTGGCTCACTACTAAATGGTGGTACCCACCCAGACCTATACAAAGCCCTACCACGAGGTAAACTGTAACTTACAATTCTGTCGAACAGACGTCGGACAAAATAAAAAACCGTTTGCAGTTAAATAAATAATAAAAAAAAATGTTGATCTATTATTAAAAAAAAAATAACAGATATCTGTTTTCTAATTTTAATTGCAAACTTTATAATTTATCATATAAAATATAAAATAGGTTTGATATCCATTATGACGATATTTTATAGAATTAACGAAAACTTTAAGTATTATTATGGTCATTATTGATTTGACATTCAAAAAAGGTAGACAACATTATTTAACTAATACTCTCTAAACAAGATTTGCAGGTAAAGCCGTTAATCTTTATTACGATAATGGTTATTTTACAAATCATGTCTAATAGGGATCCAATAAATGCGTAATGAGGAGAATAATCCCAATAATAATAATAATAAATTATTATTATACTATATTGAATACTTAATTTGACAAGGTCCTTTTCTAATTAACTAATTTATAATAGGAAGGCAGATGAGCAAATAAGCCACCCTGTTGGTAAGTGGTTACATCTGCCTATAGACAATAGCACTTAAAGAAAAAGCTCTAATTACACTGAGTCAGTGTAATTAGAGCTCATCCTACGCACCTCAACTCAGCAATAAAAAATATTACCGTTTGCTTGTTGAATAATTGATAAGTGGCCGGTACTTACCTAGGCGAGATTGTTCAAGACCCTATCATGAGTAATTTATTAAGGATGTCGAGAAAAAAAAACTCAATTATAAAGCATTCTATATAAAGCAAATATATTCGTGAAATTTTTGTTATACTATGAAATAAATCATATTCTCGATATTGAAATATTGTCATGCAAGCGAAGAGAGTTTTAATAAAATGTCTCCCACAAGCTTTGACCTGTTCGCAGCGGGATTCAAAGGGCTTCAAAGTCGTGATTCGGCTGCCATTTATAAGCGTTGCTACGGTTAAATTTATTTATCTTAAAATAGTTTTATTTTAAATCTATATTTTTAATAAATATTTATATAATTCATGTAAGTATACTGAGTTCTGGTCGGATAATTTATATAAATGCAGAAAAAAGCTCTTAACAGTTAAGCCAAAACGACCTTCTATTGATATAATTTGATAGAAAAATAAAATGATATTAATATTTCATAATCAATTCGCAATTTGTTCACTTCTATTGAAATCTAAGGAACTTAGACCAAGACCAACATCGAAAGAGAAATATTTATTTATTTATTTCGATCTCCAACAGTTGTACATAATACACATTCAAAACGCTTTTTACATTAACTTAAAACTAACTATGCTCAACCGATTACAGGAGAACAAATCATTTCCAAACACAATTACAAAATAACAAATACAAATCAAAAATAAAATAAAAGCAGAAAATAGAAATATTTAAATAAAGAACAAAAACAGAAACAAAAGGTGGTAACTAATTAAATTCTTAAACAAATTAACAGTTTGTACTAAAAGAAACATCACATTATTTCATGAACGATAAAAGCTCGTCACAACCAATGTCCTGGACATTGGTTACTGTGTTTTTACACAATAATTCTAGCGATATTCGCGAGATTGGAGCATTCTGTCCAAGTTTCGTTCGAGTGCGGTCAATTTTAAAGGACGGACTTGGGTTGTGAGGCGGTCTTCTAGGAACTTTGATATTAAATATACTCAACAGTCTATCGTCATCTATTTTTTCATTAAATACTTTATAAAGCAATTTAAGCAATTTCATCAATCAAATCAAAAAAGATCATCGAATCTTCAGTGGCTTCATTTAAAAAAAATCCAGTTTTTTTTGTAGGACTAGATGATTTGAAGCTTTAAAACGAAAGATCAAATGTTTAACGAGGTTTGGAAGCGGGGGACCATGCTTGATAACAATATTCAAGTTTACTTCGAATCAAGCTATTGTACAATTGTAAGATTGTTGATGACTTTTTTAAATTCTTAGATAGTCTTAAGATAAAGCTTTAAGATAATTAGTAGCTTAAAATAACCTTTTACTATAGAATTGATGTGCTTATCAAATCTTAGCTGATTGTCAAATATTATACCCAGGTCTCGAACACAATTAGTTTCTTTTAAATCTTTGCCCGAATTTAATGCAGAAGTCAGTTTCCAGTTAAATATTGATCTATATTTTTTTTATCTAATTGTATACTGTTAATATACTTAAACGTAAAAGCTGCCTTGCATTACAGTCATTAGCGGCATTCGATTTATTAAATTCTCTGTGTGCCCGCCCGCGCTCGCACTACGAGTTCTTTACCTTATCCGATAGCGTTGATATAAACTACCATTTTTTACGGAATTAAGGCAGTGTAGAGACATTAATCGGAAGTAGGCGCACTGACCGAATGCCAACTTGCCAACTTCACAGGAGCTAATAGAGATAGACCTATTACCTCAATCTCATAATCCGATGGGAAGGCAATCTGACACGACCGAGGCAGTGTAACGCTTGCCAACTCACGAACTCCAGGTAATGAGAATTTCTTGAAAGGAAAATTCAAATAAATTTTATAGCCCGACTTGGGATATAAAGCCAAGACCCTGGGTTCTTGAACCTTATAAACTAATGATTAGGCCAACAAGGAGGTAAAATAAATGTATATTTTTGTAAAAATGTAAACATATTAATATTTAATGAGTAAGGATAATTTTAATAACAATATAAATCACGTTCAAAGTAAATTTCTGTACAAAGAACATGTTAAAAAGTTATTTATTTATCAGTAATTAATTGAATTTAACGGAAATCCAGGATTAAGGGTCTGCACGTTACGTTATTCAACAGAAGCTTGAACGAGGCTTATAACGGAAAAAGGAAATTTATGCTTTGATTTTTAATTCAAAAAAACAAACAATCACTATATACTTAATTCGTATAATTTAGAACTCGGTTCTAAATATTTCTGTTTATATTTTTATGTCTTATTATTATTACTGACATTACGAATAAGATAGATAGATGTATATTAATTAACGTACTCGTATATATTCTATTGTATGGAGAACTACTTGTTAAAATAAATATTTGTATTAAAGTGGTAACACCTGTAATATCTCACGATAGGGCTAAAAACTCCATGTCTTGAGAATGTTTGGTGCCTGTACCACCACGCTGCTCCAACGCAAGTTGGCAACACATATGGCAGATTTTCATACGACTGAACACAAGATGATATTTTTCTTCGTTGTTATTCGATTTATTTGGGGTCTTTCTTCTTCCATTCATCTCTATATAACATTATTTTTTTTAAGGCATTGGCTTTGATGTCTGATATAAGTAATAAATTCAAAAAAATATGACCTCATTCAAATTTCTTGTATATGATACGCAACATTTAAAACAAGACTTTATTTTATGTATAAAATATTAATTATAGGACCTGACGCCAATTAGTGTCTTTTTAAAAGCTAGTAAAATTTCAGTATGTGAAAAGGCGCTTAGTAATTCTAGTTAACCAAAATTCATGATGGCCCAATTTAAATTCCCCTTTGTTCTCATTTTCGTGCATTCAAACAAAAGATACATTTCCGAGCGTAACCTCTGCGGCAAAATTTCAGGTTGGCAAGTTTTACTAACCTACAATAGGCCGGTAAAACTAGGTGTATTTATTATGATAATTGAGATATTTATAAAATGTATCGTGTTTAAGTTTTGAATTATACTTATAGTAAGACCCGGTGTCCCACGCTAGACACTAATTACTTATTTAAGAAGACTAAGCTTATTATATAATGCTGTAGTCCGGGCTAGTACGGATACGCATGTGGTAGAATATTATTCGACGCCTGCGGGCTACTTCATTCTACTTCAACTTTAAGATTATTTGTACACAAAAAGTAGCCCTTCCTTTAATATAATGTCCAAAGAGTATATTATTGGGTTATATACATATGTTCTGTATATATATAAATATTGTATACAAATTAGAGTAAGGGTTAATAATAAGAATAAGGGAGTTATTAAGAGTGTGGGCAGAAACTATCCTGGCAACTTTGTTTTTTTTTTACGATAACAATGAAGCTGTTTCCTCAGGTCGCAATAAATACCGAGCAGGGTTGGATAAACAGTTTTACGTTTAATGAATAAATACAATTATTTAAAGGGACATGGAATACAATTTATTTTCGTTACGTCCCATATCTTTTTTTGTTATTTTTGCACTCATACGAGAACAAAGCTACTGAAATAATTTTCTACTTTAATGTTAATGTCAGGGGAACATTTTAATTTCAATACTTCAATACGATAATCAAAATTAAAGCTGCATAGAGATATAATAGAGTATGAGAATTAAAATAAATCTTATTGCAACTGATTTTCTGTTAGACATTGGATATCATATCGACTAAATAAATAAAATACGCCTCTTCGTGCTTTACAATAATTGAAATATTCCACAATACAATATGTTCGCTCAATTATTTTATATTTTGAATGATAACAAGTGAAATCATTATGAGTATGGCGTTACGATTGGAAATGAAACGTTATTTTAACAAAAAAATCTTACACAAGGCTTATTGAATGAAGGTCCAAAATACGAAAACACGTCTTAATATCCATGCATTTCATAATAAATTTTCAAAATCATTTTAAAATCGATAAATTCACATATTTTGTTTTAATTTTAAATTATACTACATTATTTGCAATTAATACCTAACTGTATTAGTACGATTTATAGCCAAATTTTCCGTAACACATCTGTTATTTTTATAAATTATAATATTGTTTTTAGTATTTAACACTGCTTTTTCTTCTATACGATAAATAAGCAATGGTATAAAAGAATGTTAAATATTCAAAGAGTTTATTTGTATTTTTTTATAAAAAATCAGTCAAAAGGATAAAAATTGTTTTAAATTTAATATTATTAATATGCGACTCAGAATTTGACAACAGTGTAAAAAACCGATACATGTATTCTTTGTATTGTATTGTATGGTGTTGCTACTGTGTTGCTGAATATTCCAATAAAATAAAATAAACTACTGCTACGCCTGTGAGTCGTAGCGCCAATTCTAATTTTTAAAAGATTTTTTTCTAATTGGATTTTAGTTTATGTTTTAATATATAATCTTTTTAAATAAAAACTTATGTTTTTTTTTAATTTGTCCTTATGTCCAATATATATGTATTGGACATACTTTATTCTAACTGAGCGAAGTCGGAACAGGTAGCATTTATATTATCTACAGTATATATAATATTATAAAGCTGAAGAGTTTGGCTGCATATGCTAATTTTTAATGGTTAGTTGATAATAAGTAATAATTGTTTTAAATACAGATTTAGCTTTCAGTTTTAAAAGGATGCAATTTCCCGAGAAGGTATCATTTGCAGTCTCAATAAATAAAGCACGAAGACAGATATTCAATGATATCGGAAAAGATTTAAGGGAATGCTGTTTTTCTCATGGCCAATTGTATGTTGCCCTATATAGATCCGGGTGGGGCGAAAACCAACACGTAATAATACAACCCACAAAAATAAAACTAAAAATGCTTTATATACTGAAATACTATAATTCTGCTCTTAGTTCGTTTAACTATACGCGAATAAAACCGCGGGCACAACTGGTATATAAAATTAATGAGTCCATCTTATGAATGTTAATGAAATTCTTATGATATCTATGTTCAGCGAACCGAAAGAATACACAAGATATTTATGTGGCATTTGGCCTGTAGCAATTATATTAATAAAATCCACGCTTAATTTATTTATAGATTAAACTATTTTAAAATCAATTCTCCAAAACTTAGAAGAGTTTTACGTGTACATTTACTTACAAATATTTAAATTCGGGCTTTTAGATTGTTCGTACCTTCTTCAAACAAATACAAGGAGTATTTGTTTGAAGAAGGTACGAAAAAAAAGTTACCAAAAAAAAAATAATTAAAAATCATTTTTATGAAAGTCTGTAGAAGTAATTTTCGTCACTTTTCTCAACTAAATAGAATTATGATCTGATACAATAACATTTTAAAATCTGTAGAGCTATTCTTTACTTACTTCACCGTAGATATCGGTTGTGAAATGTCAGAAAGTTATGTTCGACATTGACCATGATAATTAGAACATTACGCATCAAAATAGTATATCACAACAAATCAGTTGTCAAAATTTCAAGGGTGAGTAATGAAGCGAATTCTTATAAAATAGAATTGTATTATCAGTAACAAGTTACAATAAAAATGTACACGATGCCATATAAGAGTAGTCAGTCGAAGTTGAATATGTCATTACTCGTTACATCATTTTTTAATGTTTTTGGTAAATATGAACTAATATTGTCAGTACATGTTCTGTTGTATGTATTTAATGTTTTTTAATGTAAATTAAGTAGCACAGTACACCATCGACGTTCCTGCTCTTATTGCCCTTTGGTATTAGTCGTGATGATAACAAAACACTCGATGGAATTATAATGGTTCCTTGAGAACGGGAAAAGCAATTTTAGTGGGGCGTTAAATGTTATGGAAACAATGTTAAAGGTCGAAATCGCAATGGAAAATGTTGAAGCGAATAAGCGGCGCAAATATTACTCCCTAATTCCAGTCTATTATATTTTGTACCGTTTGCAGTTCAAAAAAACCTTGTAGTAATAGTGCAAAAACATTTCTAAATCATCGGTTAAGATTCACGAGTCTAACCATTGGGCCATCTCGGCTCTTTGTTTTTAATTATATAATTATACTATTTGTTTTATCTTTTTAATAAAACGTATATTTTAATTTTACGTTGAAATTGACAGTTATTCTTTTATTAATTTAGCCATATGTTTAATTCAAAAAAATAATAATGTTTTGAACCAATCGTTCAAACGCATATAAACATAATACATTATACACCCTTTGTCAGATTATTATAAAAAATATAACATTTAATGCAAAATACTCGTATTTCTAGGCTTAAGTTAAGATACAATTCTTAGTGGCATTAAGTTATTTTTAATAACATAACTACAGAGGTGCAAGTGAATTTTATAAAATGTCAAAATATCCAACAAAATATTTTATAAGATTATGTAATATTGAAATGGAAAACGATTTTTACAACCTTTGTCAGGCACACTTTCCCCCTCGCTACGTTATATTTTTGTAAACATTTTTATAATAATTAGGGCTATAAAATCCCTACGTTGATATGACGCCGTTAAAACTAATGCCATACATAAGCTGATCACGTAATAACATTACATAACAAGCTTTCTTCCCTTTACGTTCATAATTCACGTTAGAATTATATCTGCAACAAATATTAATGAGATACGCTAATATTTGTTTTAAAAAAATGTCTCAAAAAAAGATATTATATTATTATTATTATTATTATAAGTTTAATGATTTAGCACTATAAACTGTATTAATATGTAATAATTATTAAGTAATTGGTATCTTTTTATATTTTTAACTAACTATCACAAAGAGAATAACGATACTAAAACACATATCCCTACGTAACAATTGACAATTTATGCTAATTAATGTCACAGTGTAGAAAAAGATTAATAATATTTTATTTATAATGCAAGCCGAGATAGCCGTATTGAAGGAAAACGTCGTGTTGTCGTCGTCGTCGTATATCTGCTACATGTTTATTTATCAACCAGCATTGAAGCAGCGTGGAGGAAAAAGCTCTAAGCTCTCTTCTCAAATGGAGAGGAGGCCCTAGCCTAGCAGTGGGTCATTAGCTTTATTATAGTTTTACTTTAAATCGGACCTATAAAAAAATCTTGTTATAAGTATGTAATATGTTTATATACCCTACTCTTGATTATTACTTCTGTTTATTAAACGTAACCCACTTACCGTTGAAACTGATTTTAACTAATTAGTTTTCATTTCGTTGGATTAGTAAATGGATCCCAAGTGTCATAGGCTATTAAACATTTGTAGTAATTAACTAATCCAGCGAAGTGTATCTGCTAGATCGTAAAATATGTTATTAGTGAAATATAGGCTGCCGTAGTACTTTGAAGTACCTATGTATTTAACAATTTAAAAATCCTAGGCAATTAATTTTTTTTTGTTTATTAAAAATTTAATAACTTGTGTCGTGTTATATTTTTTTTACAATAAGATGTTATCAATTTTAATAATAACGTGTAAGATTTTGCATAGATATTATATAAGTTTATCATAATTATATTTTCAATTTATACATAGTATATAATGTACGAGTAAGTAGGATACAATGTTTCACCAAAAATAAAAATGAAGAATTGGAATAATAAAAATACAAGAATATTGTATATTTTTTTTTTTTTTTATAAAATAGGAAGGCGGACGAGCATATGGGCCACCTGATGGTAAGTGGTCACCAACGCTCTTAGACATTGGCATTGTAAGAAATGCTTACATATCCAATGCGCCACCAACCTTGGGAACTAAGATTTTATGTCCCTTGTGCCTGTAATTACACTGGCTCACTCACCCTTCAAACCGGAACACAACAATATCAAGTATTGCTGTTTTGCGGTAGAATATCTGATGAGTGGGTGGTACCTACCCAGACGAGCTTGCACAAAGCCCTACCACCAGTATATTCAAATATGAGACTTGTTAATCAAAGTAAAGAGTACCGTTGCTTCCTTAAAGGACACACTTAGACACACATCCATAAAAACATCAATTTTTATGTAAGTTCTATACGCATTTACAATTTTCAAGATATATAAATATATCATATTAAATATTCTGGAGGCGATCGTTTTAATCTAAATACATGCCTATACGTACTTATCAATTAATAGTTATTATAACTGTCAGCTTATAATAAATATTGCAAGTTTAGGAAAAGCTTGTATGTGTTGTCCAGGTGCGATGGTATTGCATTTAGTTTACAATAAAAATCCTATTCAGTATACAAAAAATAAACGATTACGTTAGGTTATTTATACTTATTAACTTTTACGTTTTATTTTGTCACATTTAACGTACAATTAAGGTCATAGAGCTAAAAGTATAAGCTCAACTCGTAATGCTTATCCACGATCCATTAGCCAGTGAAAGGGCAGCTGCATCGTTTCAAAGTATTATTTTCAATACCGTTAACAAACACATGAAATATAATCTCCTATAAACCACTCAAATATATTGATTTATAAAATGAACTCGTCTAGATAATACAGTTGGATAAAGGGTTTCTTGGGCGATCTCTAACATTTAATCATACAGTAGAAAATGAAAGTGACTTTTAATGTTATTCAAATTTTTGTTCGATAGTTTGTTTAGGTCAAATCTAGCAAGCTGTATTCAAACCACTTCCTCTTAGCCTATATAATTGATGACAATGCATTTTATGGTGAGAATTATCTAATTCAACTCACAGGATTTACTCCAAGCGAGGAGCTCCTCAACGGTCAAGAAATATTATATATGCGAAAAGCTTGATTTAAAAAAATGATTTAACTTTAATTTATATACATATATAACAACTTTGTGCAAAAGGCAGGTTAGTTTCATTCCCTATAAGTAAATCTTAAGCAATATGTATTTAAATACATAGGTATATATAATATGATCGTAATAACCAATTTTAGAGTTTAAAATATATTGAGGTCAAGTTTCTATTACTTTAATTTAATTTTATTAATTACAACTAAGTAAGAAATTAAGAAATTTTTTTAATTAACGAATGACGATTAATTATGTAAGTAATTATACTACTATGTATTAAATCCACCCCTTACAGGTAAACGTGACGCCCAATATGTACATGTTACTGGTGTCACGAAATCTATTGTGCAAATCAACTGCACGGGTCAGTTGGTGTAAACAGTGACATGTCTTTGAGCAAACGTGATGTACATACAGTTGTCGGTCTAGACAATTAAATTGGTCTCTTCGAGGAATAATGCGCTTTTAAGTCTTATTGTACTACATCTATAATTTCGTAATACACTTTCATAATTTAATTCACGTAGTGGCAATTAATATATCTGATCTAATGTAAATATATTATGGGAGAAATTTTATTGTATTGATTCGTCAAATAAAATAACTAAAATATGTTCGAAATGCGTTCAAGTAAAGTAAAGAATAAAGTATTTTCTACCACTTTAATAATATCATATATTAATTATTATTTATTAGATACATATATAATTATAAGAATAATTATATTTAAATATCATTATATAAAAAAGGTCATAACTTACTTTGGATATAAATAGTATCTATTTAATGTATGAATACTATTATAGAATTATTTAATTTTAATTACATTAAGAGTAGAACAATGTTGGTTCAAAGAAACGAATCTATGTAATTTAATTAATCCCTCTCTCCTTCTATAAGTTATCAGCATATCGTATTAAAGGCAATTCAAAGCAAATATCACGAGGGGCAAAGTTTAATTAGACGTCCCTCACAGGCGACAATTGTTTGTTCAATGTTTTCGCATTTAAGTCAGGAAGATCGAGATCACTGTGGAATTTCTATATATACTCGTTTACATATATGATTCTGATATTGTATATTAAAGTTGATTTAAAAATAGTGTCTGTTTTTTTCTATTATCATTCTTTTATTACGTATAAGCACACGCATTCATATTTTTTTTGGTTTATGAGATGGATGATGATCTCCGCCGACCATAAGACTTTATGTGAAGTGCGAGCTTATTCTTTAGCTTACAATGGTCCGCCATTCATCGATGATCTAAGATGTGATGCCCTTATGCTTGTAATAATACTGACTCGCTTATTCTTTTCAAAGCAATACAAAGTATTACAGTTTGGAAAATGCTGATGAGTGAGAGGGTCTCACCCAGACGTCTGAAACAAACACCGGAGTGTTCGTAAGATGGCAGTGAAATAAGTATAATTACTAACAATAGCGTTCAGTTTATTAATAAAATTAGTAGTAAATTGAAGAAAAAAGCGCGATAAAAAAATATTTTTTGCAAATAATATTTGTTCATCTAAGTAAAATAAAAATTTGAAGGATGATGACTATCAATAATTACTGTCTGTTGCTAACCTGTTTGGTATATAGCACGAAATTTCCCACATAGTTATCCTTCGTACTGACCTTGATGTACCTCATGTTATCAACAAAATCGACCGCAACTATTTGTGTCAGGGTCGCCAATAATAGTTCGCTATAAAGTGAATGTAGAAAACTTATAATTATTGTAGAAACTTTAGCTTATATTGTACTATTTTAAAAAGTAAAGCTTCTAAGATATTCGATGTCTTGGTAACTTGATTTAATATTTCAAAGTTAAATGAAATAAATGTTTCATTTTGATTCTAAAATCGAATATTTCTATAATTATTGTAATATATATGTATATATAAGAAAATTATAAAATAAGCGTATCTTTGATCTTCGATGAGTAAACAGGAGTGTTTTAAGTAATGTAAAGAACATGCTTAAGTAATTTCGGTTTAAGAAAAATAAATGGGTTTGAATTGTAAGGTAGATAAAAAGATCGTTATAGAAAATATGTTCGTAAATGAACTGGTGAATGAGTGAATTGATATGTAGATTAGACGAGCAATGAATGGATGAAGAGGTAAATGAGTTGTGAAAACCATTCATTTATTTAGATTTTATAGTCTTTTAACATGAACTATAGATAATTTAGTCGATAAATTATGCTTAAGGATAGATAAAAAAGGTAATACGGAAAATAGAAAATACAATTGCATTCAAAGGCGCCATTATCACTAATACGGATCTCTTACATGCAACCTCGGGTGTAGTCAGATTAGACTTGCAAAGAAGGGTATGCTAATAGTACAAAATACAAACAACATATACCAATATACATAGATATATATAATATATACCAATATACGTAATATATGTATATCATTTTGGAGACAGATAATAAGGATTGCGACAACGATTCATCGAAATACATTCCCTTATTTTATTTTTCTGCCATCTTTACTTTTATATTTAACAAAAATATTTTTGGATGATAAAACAATGCGTAAAATATTTACCCACTTAGTTTAATAAAGTAAAGTATAAAACAACCACATTCTCTCAATCCCTAAGGTTTGTAAGAGCTGACGAAGGGATTTATTTATATCGTCACGGTAGCATGCGAAAGCGATCCCGTGGCGCTCCACGTTAAGACGGAAAGGGTACCGCTGATTTTTAGTAGGTATTCTGATGTTCGGGGCGCACTCGGCGCCTTGGACACCGGCGAGCCCCACATACCCCTCCCCCCACTGTTCCCGTGGGGGAAATGTGTAACGCGTTTTTCCAGCGTTAAAAAAAGGGATTTATTTATACGAAATGTATCTATAAAATTCCAACAACACTTGACGGTTCATCAACCAATATGGTGTCCGTTGTGGTCATTTTATGTCCGTATTCATTATTACAATCTTTTAATTTAAAAAAGTTAAATTTAAGTTTATTTTAATTACATTGCAATACATAGTGATTTAGATTTCTAAACACATCCCAAAAAACACATCACATTCAAATGATTGTTTTTAATGTAAACAATATTATACTAGGGGATACTGAAAAATTATAAATGTATAAAAATGCTGTAATATTTCTTTTACGCATGTGTTTTAGTACCAATGTTTTTAGTTGTTTTCGTAAAGTTACTCGGCGACTGCCACGAGTAAGATTAAATACGATGTATCTTGGCAAGATAATTACAAGAAGTTATTTTTATTTGTAGAAAGTAAGTATTAAAGATATAATACTCTTATGTAATTACAATGAAATACAGTATAAGTACTCTTATTGTTCATCAAACAATTTATATATCAATTTATATAGTGAGACAAGAAAGTTTTACAGTGGCGACCTCTTCACAATACACCGGTCTAAATTTTATAAAAAAGTATAATTATTTTATTTTTGAAGAAACCCATTTTTTATTGTGACATAATGATAATATAAATATTTTGATACGATTGTTATGAAGTTAGACAAGTTTACGGGAGCAAGACAGACTTTTTAAAAAAAGATATAATATTTGAAACTTAAAATATTTAATGATAATTAAAATTGACAAAACCGAACAGGGCTTTATATTCTAGTCGAATATTTTTTCCTTTATTAGAATTCGTTTCCCAGGACTTATGATCCCAAAGCATGGAATGACACAATAACTTACATTCCGCTGATTAATCATTTACTTCTATTGTCTTCATGCTTTCAGCTAACATTACTAGTTTTAAAATATTTACCTACATACTTAACTTGTAAAAACTTCTCACAATCGTTTCAGTTTTTCACATTTATTCTTCATTCATTCATCTCACTCATTTACTATGTCATTAAATAAGGTAAGCCCATTCAGGTGACGCAATTACACGATAAGTCGAGAAGCTACTTTAGGTATTTAATATTAAATTAAAGTGTTTTTATTTTATTTATGTTTATTCATAAGTACATACTAACATTACATACAAACATACTGATACAAAATTTGTATGTATTTAAGTGAACGACGTTTTTTTTGTATATCTATTACATAAACTTTATTTTTTTAACTTAGTAACGTTAGTTGATAGAGAACCTAAGTGAGTCGGTCATCGTATTAGTGTGAAATTTATTTCAATTGTGAATTATTAGCTTCTATTTATATTCGACATACAAGATATAAAATACAATATAATAAAACGTACCGTTTTATCATAATATACAATATAAATTATGATGTCATAGAAAAATAACAAAATTTAAAATACAAGGAAAATCATGTAATAAGTTTTTGCTATCTCATTTTACGTAACAAGATTTTCGAGGTTCAAATAACGAAACTATTCGGTGAAGGAGAACGCGGAATTAGGGAGGGTTGGAAATAATCCAGCGAAAATAAGAAACGACTTTCTATTAGAAATGTATGATTTAAATAAATGTAGAATATTTTATTATTATAGTAACAAGTTTTATTCACAATTTCGTACATATTTCGAGGAGACTACGGATCCCATGTATTGGACAAGTCGAAACCGTGTTGCCAAGGATTATTCGATAAATAATGTTCGTGAAACTATGTTATATAATTTTAATAATATTGTTTACGCAGAATATGTAAAAATATTTTACAAATGTAATGACAATACATGTTAAATGGGTAAAAAAATCCATATTTAGTATTAGAAAATTTAAGCTTAATTTATGTTTATAATGTAATATATTATTAAAAACTATAACATTATCATAAAGTTACTGTATGAGCAATATGCTCTTTTAATGAATACTATCTCTAAAATATATAAAATATATGTAAATTAAGGGTGAGGGTTTTGTGGTAGTTTTGTAGTATAGTATTAGTTTTACTGATGAGAAAAAAAAGTATTCATAAAAGCATAGTGAATAGGACGTCCTGTGTCAGGGAGCCGACACAAAAGCCACCGTCCAAACCACAAACATCTATGCATCCATTTGCGTGAACCGAGCAAAACGAACAAGGTAAAACAAGGATACGCTGATTTATTAACTAAACAACGTTTATAAGTAAGGCCGTAATGTTCAGTTAAACTATTCCTTAATTTGATTTGGATCACCTTCTATAATATTAATAATCTACAGCACTTTTGAATTTTCGGAGAGCTCTTCCTAAAGTTCGAACGTAAATTTAACGAAATGTCAATAGGCGTGACGCCCTTCAAACGAGGTCAAACACGATCCCTAAAAAGAGGAGAAGTAAGGAAAATGCTAACCGAATTACCGCTGCTTTTGTTACATAATTTATTTTCAAATGAATCCGATGGAACTGTAATTTTAATTAGTGAATGGGTAAAGTATTAAATTACAAAACCGATAATTTCCTAAATAAATCGATTATGTATAATATTATCTCTTGTTACAAATACATCTATAAATAAAGTATTGACAAAATAATCCCTCAAAGACAAGAATATTTTGCTTGAATTAATTACAACTTATCATTAATCAAAATAATGTATAAGCAAGTTCATAACCATCGGTACTAAAATGCGCTATTGTCAAAATTATTTAAGCCGAATACAGCTGTATTCGGATAGGAATAGACGATATTATCGTGTGGTTAGTAAAGCAATAAATGTCGGTTTTCTACTGAGCTGTTTCTTTGAAGATGAGGCGGGGAAACTTTGCTTACCCAAGCGGCGGGCTTTGTAATACATTCTTACATTTTTCTCTAACTTAGTTAAACAAACAAATCTTTGAAAGGTATTATCATTTTATTACTATGAGACGTAGTGAAACTGTGAACATTTAAGTCGATAATACAGCACTGTATTCCTTCATAGAATTATTAGCTAGGCTATTATTCATGTGGAAGTCTTGGGTTCAAATCCAGATAAAAAATATAGATAGTAGTAAAGAGTAAGGGAATCATGAGTTCACCTGTGTTGTCGCATTCATAATTGAGCACTAATATCATCTGCACGGCGACCTCCATTGAGAAAGGCCGCCATGATCCAATCTGTCAGAAGGATATCATCATCAGTTATAATAAACATGAGGATACAAAACATCGACCAATAACAAACGAAATTTGTAATAGTAACAGAATATAATATTAAACAAAGTCAATAACCACATCCAATGTCTGTTTGTCCTCTTAGTTGTTCTAAATCACGCACCGCAATTTGATGCGGGTTTCACTTTTATGCAGAGAGCTTCGTCGAAATGGTTTATATGTGTAATATATTTCAATTGAATTTATAAATAGCGAAGCCAGTATGGATGTCCTGTGAAGCTTGTGGAATATAGTATAAATGGTGAAAGATGAGATCGTTACGCCTATACAATGCAAGTATAGTATAAAAACGAATAGTACGAGTATATGATCGTATACCGACCTGCTATGTATACCTTTGAATACGGTTTTGGTTAATTTTCAAGAACTTGAAAATTAACTATTCATACTCCAATGTTATACTAAAAACAAACCGTAAACAATAACGGCATAGTTTTATGTACAAAAAAGTAGACGAAAAACCTAGACTAATTTGTAACAGGTATTAAAAACAAGGAAGATATTATGTTAAGGTGGTATTAGGCTTGGCGCTTTGATATGATGAAATTAATCACGTTGCAGATCGAAAGCTGCTCGTGACTTATCTTTCCTTAAAAGTCCTCATAGGAGAATAAAATTATCTAGATTCATTGTTTGCGATACTTTTTATAAACAGTTATGATGTAATTTAAAAGTTAAATTAAAGCACACAAAGTGATGACAATGGTACTCTAATCTCATTAGGAATAATGCAATAAACACATATCTCACTTGGTTCTATGACCTTTAGGTATATAACCCGAGTCTGTAACTATATCAAAGGTGATTTTAATGCAATTAACGCTTTTAGAGACATTATACACAACAACTATGTAATTGTTATGACGTATATGCTTTTTATTTGTTTTATATTATTTTGTTGCTTGTAATTTACTTCTATGGTTATGGATTATAAACAGTTATAACATATATTAAACAGCATACAAATTTCAGTCAGCTCGGAGTCGAGCCATCATCGCACCATGTGGCTTACGTTCGAGATTGCCCAAATGCTAACGAGACCTTCAGGTAGGAGGCAACGCGCTTCCGCTTGTTTTCAATTTACACACCTCAAAACAACAGTTCTATTATTTTATTTATTTAAATAAAATAATAAAATTGTTATGGACATACATAAAAGTATTAATAGTTACGCAGGAACGAATACAGAGGCTCGAGTACAAGCGTCTAAACTACGCGAGGCACACACACAGCGATCACAGCCTATGGATCATGCCTCGAGTCGAGGCACGTTTGAATTCGCTCAAAGGGGCGAGCTGTGCATGCATTTACCCTAAAATTCTATGTTGAAAATTTATAAAAAACCTAGTTCATATTTTTTGAAAACATCTCATAGATGTTTTAAATATTGTCTATATTTATTTAACTATTTTTGATATTACTAAAATAAGCCTCCTTAAATTATACATTCTTTTCACTTGATTTGACTTATAATTATAATATTTATCTATCGAACAATTGTATCAAAATGTGACGTAATTCATGAAAATTTGTCTAATTAATATAAATAATCTTCCCTTGTTCGTTTCTGAATAGTGGTTGTTAAATCGTATTCATCGTAATAATCGTATTAATGATAATTTTAAGGGATTTAAATGGCATTTCAAAAATAATTTTATTTAAATTAATTTTCCATTAATATTCAACACATAAAGTTTAGTTGTAAAAGTGTACAGATCTGATATAAAAAAAAAACTTGATTAAAAGTGGATCATGAAGCTTAAAGTCAATACATATCCTGCAAATGAATGCTACGCACGTTATTGCCATTGAATGATTCTTTTAATCAGTCTTTCAAATCAACTCTTGGGCTTTAAAGCAATGACTATTGCTTTTCTTGTTGTAAAAAAAGATATGCCCGCCAATTAGCTTGTAAAGGCATTGACATATCATATATGTTTGTTTGTTTTTTACTTAATGAGTAATGTACAATGAACTGCTCTCGAGCTGATCCCAAAATGCTGGGTTCAAAACCTAAGTCGGAACCATAAAAAGTTGGTGCGTTTTTCTGTCGATAATTCTCAGGCAGCCTGGAGTCTAGACGTTGAAAGTGTGTACACTCCCGTGACTTGGAAAGCACACTCTTTTCGGTCCTGGATTGCGGTCCCATTGAATTATGAGAATGAGGGAATATAGAGTGCATCTGTGTTTGCTCACATTGTGTGCACTTGTGTGCATCTTGCGCAGTTGGTTAATTTCATAACTTCACTTTCCTGTAATTTACATACTATTATGATTGATCATTTGGTTTTTTCACTGTTATTAAAATCGCTCGCGTATCCTGCGAATCAACTACTTTGTGAACGCTAACTAAAACTTTGTGGAGGAGTCAAACCTTTGAAGATACGGAAGAAGGTAATTCACTATAAAAATATTAATTTCATTTCCTTATCACTTCCGCAACTTTATTATAATAATAGACAAAAGGCTAAATGTTCTGTGTGTTTATTTGACGCATTGATTTGTGATCAGTAGCTTAGGATCAGCAGCTTAATAAAAAGATTAACGACGGGCTTATACGAGCTAACTAGGTAAAATATTTTTTATTATTAAAATTTAATCGTACCTCTGCGTACCGGAAAGCTTAAAAACTGGTTCAATTTTTTAAACAATAAAGAATTTAAAAAAATACAAATCTTCCATTACTGTTTTAATTACTTTAGCGGAAACTCCAGTGTAGCAATGATTAAACAAAATAAAAGTTTACTAATGTTATCTGTATATATAATAAATTAAAAGAAAAATTTAGAGAAGAATATATACTTCGTTACTTTGTGATTTGTTTCGTGACTTATAAATAAATATTACAAAACACGTACCGCGGTATTAATACTCATATTAATCACGATATTCGTGTCTATTATCGTTTTATTCATGTAAGGCGCTGTTGATGTTGGTAGTCATAAATTACGACATACACTGTAATTACGCCTGGTTTGACTGAAAAGATGGCAACGTTCATTAATCCTTAGCGGGTATGAATATTATATACGAAACTACACGTTATTCAAACATGCTTGTATGTACGTAACATTAGCATCAGCAAGCTTTTCTGTAAGAACTTACATCGTAGCTCACTCGTGAAAGGAATATTTAAAATCTACTTACGATGTTATTTCGATACGTGTAACTTTTAAATATTATAATTATTATATTCAATCGCATATGACTTTGTGACTTTTTCCAATCGTGTTCAATTGTTCATTCAGAAAGTCAGCTTTGAATATAGGTTTGGAGAAACCCACTTAGATATTTCTTACTTTTTACAGTTACACACTCTAAAGCGTGTATACGAGCGCTTGTTACGCGTATTCGCTTCAGTATTAATAAAAGTGAGACTAAAATGCTTTATAAAAATACTATATTTAATTATGATATGAAAATTTAAATATTGTTAGTAAATAAAATATATTTCTTAAATGTAAATAATTTTAATAAATTAAATTTTAAGTCTTTTTTAAATATATTACAGTAAAAGTATTTCTGCATTAAAATATTCTTTGAACAAAGTACGCTTTTTTTTAAAGACTTAATCTCCCAATTTAATCTCGATTGGAAGCGGAAAGTTGATTCCCTTTTAACGGCGATTTACATGCATGAAAAAGAGAGAGACAATTTAATAATTAAAAATACTTAAATACGGTTTAAGTTGAAAATAGTGGATGTTGACATTTAAGTGCTTATACACGATCTGTATTACAACTGCACGCCAACTGTAAAATTGCAGTTTTAGTGCAGATGCCACAACTGCAACGAAACTGCATGGAAATGTAAAAGCCTCAATATTTTTTAATAGCCTCTAGATTTGAATTGAGGACCTCACAGCAGCCTAATAAGCTAGCCACTAGGCGAATGCGGCATTTGTAAAAACTTCCAAAGAAAGAGTGACACAAAACAGTTTTACATCTCGACGTTCGAAAAAAAAAGTAAAGAATAAACACAGATGAATCCCTTTAATTCTCAAGTTATTAAAACTAGACATTTTCATTACAGACTTAATTTGTACGAATGAAATTATGTTTTTGTTTATTTCTCTACTTTTTAAAACACTTAAGTGATTTAGAGTCTCCAGGAGACTCAATTAAGTCTCTCATTATAATACTGTCAAGACGTTAAGGTTTCATGATGTTTTCATTTATTTCCAACGCAATAATGGATTATTACGTTTTGCTTTGTTTTAATTTCAACAAAGTAGAACGTTTTATTTTTAAATAAAGCAATTTTTTTATTTTAACGCAAATTATAATTATAAATTAAGCTTATTGTTACATTTTTATTTTTTTATTAGACGTAAGTAACAAATATTTTATAACAAGGTGAGAATAGTGCCTTAGTTTAATTTGCAAGAATATTAGAAATTGAGAGCTGACTAAGTGGATAAAACATATGAATGTGATCTAAGCGTCACGAGTTTGAAACCGAATAAACCAATGTGTTCACAATTCGTAATTAAACTTTGTCTCGTCTTCAGTGAAGGTAGAAAACGGGAAATATGTATGTATTTTTTAACAAAAAGAACATCATCCATCCATCCAAAACATATAATTGCCATATTCTGTTAGAACTTGTTTGCCTAAACTTTTTTTGTTATGACACCAAAGGACCATTGACCTCGATTAGATTTCAGTTTCACTTTCCCTTTTGGAGTAAAAATGTATGAACCGAGTATAACATGATGAAAGGACATCATTTTGACGTATTATGTACATATTTATGTCAACCCGTTGAGTAGCGTGAAAGTGGAATCAGCACCTTATACTTTCCTTTAAAAGGGACGAAGCCTTTGCTCTATATTACTTTAAAGTAAATGGTAAAGTGACATGCTTAGTTTAGCCCATAAGTAATTCAAAAACTCATTGGCTAAGCTGATCTGAGCTTAATCCGATACATGTAAGCTTTCTCTAGATTATTCCATTCACCACCAAGCACGAGATGAATTATAAACACAAATTAAGCACATGTAAGCTTAGTGGTGCTTGCACGGGCTTAAAAGCGCAATCTTCGATTAAGATTCACGTAGTTCTATCTACTGGGCCATATCAGCCTTTAATATTATAATTATTAAATTTTAGTTTTTGAAAACATATTTTATCTTTGAAGTTTGTTTTGTTATAACATTTCGCTAACAATAAATACATGTAATACAAATAAAACTATATACTAGATATATATATACGTCGAGATAATATTTAGCATTACATAGATTATTGATTTCACTCATTCTATCCTTTGTTTATAAAATAACCCCTTGTTTCAATATATAATACAAGCTTTAAATATCTCAGTGTGAAAACTAGGTTATCCAGTGATGAGTTTTAACAAAGATTATAAACATTTTAACCTCCTATAAAACATTTATCTTAAGAAAATAAAAGTATGAACGAAAAATATTATGTATATTTTTTCAAAATTCAACGGCCAACATATTTTTGTATGGTACATTGTGCATATATATTGTACTAGTTTTAATATTGATAATTGATTTAGAATATTACCCCGAAAAGAGATATCTTAAAATTGCTCGAACTAACCCTAACAAAATAAAGAATACTTTATATATAATGCTTAGTTGAAATGTCAAAGGCAAATGTTTATTCATCGCTTAACTACAAACAAAAGTTACGTATAAGACAAACTATTTGCACATTTACTAATACAAAGAGTCATTATAAAGTAAAAATTCTCTACTTTGCGCATTCACCCGAAAATACTGTATCATTAATTTAGCTATAACTTGCCTACAGGAAGTAGTTTTACGATTTGTGGCGTATTATACTTAGATCGATCCTCTCCTGTTTGGCGATTTATAACATTGTAAAAACTTTTAGTTGCTCGTTTGTTTTGTACGAAGTTGGCAAAAAGTTATAATTGTTTGTGGCATATTATTGCTTCTATTTTTTGCTTAAATTTATGCATTTTATTCGAATGTAACTATAAGTTCTATTAACAATATGATTATGGTGATATTAGGCCTATGTTATGTTTGTTTTTTACTTATAAAATATTTTTATCGTAATAAATCTGGTTTAAAACATAAGATATATGTAATAAATACACTATATATAAGTACAAAAAAGGTTAATTTGAAGCAAAATATAAGCAAAAATATTACACACTTGATACAATAGCTGGGTTGTTTGCTGAAACGATATCATAATTGTATTTCCGGTAGCATCCACACTAAGCAAGCTTGTGTCGTGTATACCTTGCTACGATTTACAGTGTTTCCACCTACGATTTATAGCGTGTTCTTGAAACATTTTGTAAACCTTATACAATTTTTATATTTTTTAAGTTTCAAGCTGTTACGTTAGCAATGTTAACCATTTGACCGCGGTGGTAAGAATAATAAAATCATAAAAATTTATTTTATTCATTCGTATTTGCTCTCACTCATATATTCGGATTTAGTGAGTTTACAATTATTATACTATTGAATTCTAGTAGTACTCGCCTATCGCTTAAAAGTTGCTCATTGTTGACAATTGAAGTAAAACATGTATGAATTAACATGTTTCACACATTTATTATCTACTATATCCATTTTATAATAATAATAATATCCTGGGACATTTTTTCACACACGGCCATCTGATCCCAAATTAAGCTTGTACAGAGCTTGTACTATGGAAACCAGACAACTGATATACTACATATACTATTTTTCTTTTTTAAATACATACTTATATAGATAATTACACCCAGACTTATGAAAAACAGACATGTTCATGCATACAAATATCTGTCCTGGGTGGGAATCGAACCCACAACCTTTGGCGTGAAATGCAAGCATCCACCAACCACGCCAACCGGCTCGACTATAATATTAACCTCAATATGAAAACAAACGCATACTGTCTCGACTTCGTGGAAATCAATTGTTTCATTACGTAATATTTTGAATATCAAATAATACACAATTATTATAATAAAATGAATATATCTCTTTTTCGGTTTCCAAGGATTGCGTCTTATGTTTACGTTATCTACATACGAGTTTATAGCGGGCGCGGGCGGGCGAAATATGATAGACGTAAAAGGCACGTGGAAAGTTCGTAGCAACTAACGACGTAATTTCATGTCCAACAAGTTTGTTACTATACATCATCAAACATGCATCGTTATTATTATAATTTATAAGCAATCACTGATCTAAATAAAAAAATAGTGCAATCGTTAAGTAAAAAATAATTGGGTGAGATTATTTCGATGGGAGTAAAATCACAAAGTCAAAGTGAAAGTCAAAAATCTTTATTCAATCTTTAGAAGCGTAACACTTACTTATTGATTATCATCAATCTACCACCGGTTCGGATATAAGTAATTTTAGTGCAACGTTTTTGACAAAAAATCTTAACTTCGGCCACATGTATTAAGTTCAACGCCGTCTTCCTTATAGTTTCAAATCGAACTACGCAATCCTGATTGTAAAATTAGTATGGACTAGTTAGCTTAAATCAGAACACATACCGACCCCAAACGTGGTTACGAGGTCCAAATTCATTACGTTCCTAACAAGCTTAGTCGATAGGTAGTAAAACTCAGCGATTGTTTTAATTGTGCTCCCTTCTCAAAGATATCTTACACCAAAGCCTGTAAGCCCCCAGGACCTTTAGGTCTATTCGGGAGAAATTCTGACCTTCTAAGTCTCAGTACTCGTCTACATTAAAGTAGATGTGAATTTATATTTATAATCCAATCCGTATGTTTTTAATTCATTAAATTATTTCGCCAATAACGATTCTTTAAATATTTGATATATATTTATGATATTCGTATTAATTTCAAGGGAAATAATAAATAGGCTTAACTTTATGATAATTCATAACATTCAAGGAATGAACTTTTCTTTTAGCTCATTTCATTCAAGCCTCAAGCATAATTTTCTCTTTATATTTTCAATCATAACAACTTACAATATAAACTAGAACGTTATAAGACTGGTCTTGTATAATCAACTGCTAGTTGCTACCCGTCCATTTGGCTAACTCAATTTAAATGTAATCATTTTAATATTATGAATTAAAAATATTATCTGAGTCTTCCAGCATAGTCGTCTGTATTGTTATTTTTTCGAATTTTATATCGTATCATATATGCTCATTTTTTGCTACTTTAATCAAGGACTGTAATTACAGTAATTGAAGTTTTTCTTATAAATGTTTTTTAGAGGGACGAAACCCCATGGGCGGATAAGGGTTAAAATACTTCTAGGTGCCCGAAATATATTAGATTTTTAACATTATATTAGTAAGATCGTAATATTTGCTATATTTAAACACTACAAATCATTTAATAATGATTAAACCGCAATTGGAAATTTATCAATAGCGACCAAATTGCCAATGACATCAGATTAATTTTATAATAAGCCAAATAACACGCGAACAGTTTCCTATTTAAATACATTTGTAATTACTTTTGCGTTCGACTGATTTCATTTTTACACACACAGTTATAAACAATACATCGAAGTTTGTCATTTAATATTTTTTGCCATATTGTATGATTGGATGTATTTTATTCAAACACGCATAAACGGCTGGACGAATATAAATGAAATGACAATGCCATATTTTCAAATGTTTCTTAATTAAATAAATTGTATGAAAATAGGTCATATCGTAATGAATTGTGACTGAAAAAATGAAAGCACAGATACTTCCTATCTTTTCTCGCATTTCGTCGTATTTTTGTATATTACTTCCTTGCATTATTTTTGTTTCAAGATATTTTAGTCACCGAAGTAAAGCGTTATGTTATTTTGATAATAATTATCAGTGTTTATTTTAAACAATATAATTGATCTGAAATAGGCTGAGTACATAATCACAAAAACGCCAATACATGCAAGTACAATGAACAAAATATATAAGTTACTCAATTTTTCTTGAAGAGTTGTCCGTCAGATACTGACAGGCATTTCGGCAGTATATTTAGGCTAACATTTCATGTCAAATCTATTATTTCGCTAAAAATTAACTTGCACAGTATATATACGATAGCGAAGAAAACAATGTTATGTTTTATTTGGAGGTGATTTCGTATCGTCCTGAAGTTAAAATGGAATGTGTATAATAAATTCTCATTTTTTGGCATATAAATAACTAGTGAGGGGGAGGGAGAAAGTATTAGGTATCTTTTGTCATTTTCTGTACCCCTTACAACGTCTATGCAAAATTTCGTGATGATCGGCTTAATAGTTAAAACGTGAAAGCGTAACAAATAAATAAACTCACTTTCGCATTTATAATATTAGTGTAAGCATGCTATTTTTAGAGGCTTGCTTTGCTTTGCGTTAATTATTTTTATAAATTATCAAAAAGTTGCTATGTGTAGTGTATAAAACTAAAATATTCAAAGTCATCGTATATTTCATCCAAGTGGAAGCGACGATATTCTTGTTTCATCAGCACTTTTCGTGTTCATCCAATGTGCATGTGTGCGTGCATGCATGAGCCGAACTATTGTTCCAGCTCGCCTATTGGAAAATGCTCGCCTCGTTTATTTGTGACACAATAGAATGATACAGGGCATATGACAGGTAAATAACAATATTCTAAATTATATTTTTAATAATATGTGTAAAAATAAATAAACTATATAAAGACGGCATTAAGCAGCTATTTATTTCTTTAAATAAAAAAGTAAAAATAATTTAATATTTAGGTAGATATGCGTCTGATTTTTATTAATTGGGTAACAGTACTTTATATACGTACAGTACGACGGTACGGTATATCTAGAATAAATTGAAATTCTAAAAAAATTGCAAAAAGCAATTTTATATGTTTATTGAAAGACAGACGAAATAAAAAAATCCTGCTATACCAAGGTTGAAGAATATCTTTTAATTTAATTAATTTATTAATTAAGTATAAATAACAAGGAGTTATAAATATTTAGAAAAAAGGATATAACAATTAATGTTTATTAACATTAATCCTAACTGATGTGATAAATGTGAAAGTGGGTTTTTTTGTTTGTTCTCATATCTTAACTCATCAATCATTATGAATTCTGCGACTTTAAGAGGGGGAAATGGAAAACATCGTGCGATCTGCAAGCGTCTCTTATCCTTAAGAAAAGAAAAGGCGGCGGAAAAAACGCTTCTATTTTCATATTCGTTACTGGTGTCTACACTAATAATAAATCGACGATAAATTGAAGAACCGGTTGGCGTGGTTGGTAGATACTTACCTTTCATGCCGAAGGTTGTGGGTTCGATTCCCACCCAGGACAGACATTTGTGTGCATGAACATGTCTGTTTGTTCTGAGTCTGGGTGTAATTATCTATATAACTATGTATTTACAAAAGAAAAGCAGTATATGTAGTATATCAGTTGTCTGGTTTCCAATGCACAAGCTCTGCTTAATTTGGGATCAGATGACCTGTCGTGAATAATGTCCCAAAATATTATTATTATTATTTATATAGAAACAAACAAAACGTACGATATTTGAAATACTTAAAAATAGATTGAGGTCTGAAGACCGTTAGTATTACTTAAACATTTTGATTAGCCATATCAATATTTACTTTATAAGAAGGTAAAAATCCATAAAATAGAACAGAAAAATAGTTATATTAGAAAACAATCTCATAAAAAATATTATAGATATAGAAAAGAATATACCATGGCATGAAGACATCAGTAATCGCTGTTCTTTATATTGGTCCCTACTAATACTGTATATGCCAAAGGATATTTGTTGATTTTTCCTTCTATCATCAACATGAATGTTTTACATAGATATAGCTTATATGTCGGTCTTTTGAGCCCGGAAAATGCAAAGAAAGTAATGCTGGTTAATATTATTATAGAGTACATTTATAAAGAATCGAAATAGCTAAGTGGATAGAACATATGAATATTAATCGATGATTGCAGGTTCAAACCCGTTAGCTCCACTAATATGCTTAATTTATTTGAAATTTATCTCGTACGCCGTAAAGGATAGCTCTGTGGAGAAATCTCCATGTGCCAGATCAAAATCTGTCAACTGGTGGTGGGGCTTTGTGCAAGCTTGTCTGGGTAGGTTATGCCTATGTCTGTGGGCGTTGGTGACTACTTACCATGAGGTGACACATATGCTCGTCCTCTTACCTATACTATAAAAAAACCGTATTGGTGTGACAGTATAAGCTCAAAGTAAAAAAGGCTTTAACGTAACAGTGGGACATTTACATGTCCTATTACTTTACTTTACTTACATTTTCAAAGCATCTATAGAATGAATATGTTTGTACATGATTTTGGTTTTAAAGATTATTTGTAATCGACATGATCTATAGGTAGAAATACGGGAGAGAATTCCTTAAACTATAGTCCGCGTTGCTTGGATATATGTAAATGATATAATATTACTAACGTAAATTGTATTTAATTTTTTTATCTTTCATATAGCGTAATTCTTTGATATTGTTTGCAATAAGTTGACTTATTACTGTACGATAGTAAATCATACTTTCATTTCTATAACTGTGGTGTTTAATAGCTTGGGAGATAAACTTGTACTTACAGACGAACAGACAGATATTTTTTTTATCGCCCACGCTCGTTTTTTGATACTTTTATTTAATATACAGTTACATGGTTTCTACTGTTTTATTATACGTAAAGATATCACATGACAAATATGATATTTATGTTTAATAATCAACAAAATATAATTAAACATAGAATTAATATCCACTTTTAATGTCCAATGTACAAACATTGTACTAAGAAACAATGAAAATATTAGAATCGAAATGTTTCGAGGAATTCAATATTCACTGGTCAGGATAATTTGAAGCAAAAGTTATGCGTCTCGAAACACCAAAATAATTGTATTAAGATTGTTGTTGTAATAATATTCTACTTATTTTATTTATATAATAAGTATAAAGTAATAATCATAATAATTTATTTTCAATTAGGTGCCAAACATAATCACAATGACGTCACTGCGAATACCTTAATGAGACAAATGAAAACTAAATGGCGTCATGAATGTATCTCAGAGTGCTAACTACTCTTCCAGATGCATCATTTCAAATAAGTCATAAATGTGGAAAATAATTCATAATTCACTAATTTGTATAAATTATATTTTGTAAGTATTGTAGAAGCTTGTAAGTAATAGTGTAGTGCTATTTATTAACAGCATATAATTATTATCAATGTGAAAAAATTCAAAGGCTAATCGCTATATTTTATGCATTTATTCACAACAGTACTTTTTTTATTTTGATCGACGTTTTTTTCTTTTTTCCTCAGGTTCATACGGTACGTTACATCATTCTCATCGTATTCGTTAATGGCGAACCTTGATTTACTTAACTTTTACTTAAGTAAGATAAGGATAATTCTGTAACAAGGAACGCTGCAATTTAAAGACAAATTGTTTGTCTACGTATAAGAAGGCTTTGCACAATAATTTCCAAGTCGACTTTTTGTCCCTCATAAATAGAGCGGTAAAAGTCACGTCCTAGTTAAACTATATCTTCCAAGCCTACTAAAAAAATTACATGTGATTAGATAAGACTTGAGAAGATCAGCAAGGTAAAAGCTGATCCACAAGTGCTCTTCCCGGGCGAAACAAACACTGGCTTCCAGACAGGATATTGTCAGTCACGTTTCTTATCCTCTTCTCCTTCTTCATCTCATAATCCCATCACTTGGGGTCGGATCTTCTCCCTTTTCCGACCCATGTCAGATAATCTTGGGTTCTCAGTTCATGCATATGGACTTTCTTAAGGTCTCTTTGTATGTTTAAAAAGAGACCTCAAGAAAGCCCATTTGTCTCATGGTCGCTTTTTTAACCGAACATCTAAAATATTACATTAGCATATTTCATAAACAGGAATTTCGAGTTATTACACTTTTCCATTCTCTGCATTTATCAGTCTGCCTACTTATTTTAATAAAAAAATTAAACCTAACAAACAAACTTTACAGTACAGTAACAATCTATTAATGTCCCACAGCTGGGCTAAGTCCTCCTCTCCCTTTTGAGGAGAAGAAACAAACTTAGACCTTACAATATTAGAAAGTTTCAAGCCTTTTACTTTGTATGTGTTCGCGTCGTTATAAGTTTTTGACGTGGTATTTTTTTAGTTTTGTGTTTTAATCATTATCTAGGAGTACCTCATTAAAATGAAGCGGATACTATTATTATATATATATTATACTATTTATAAAAAAGCAAAAATATAAATTAATTGTATTATATTAAATTGCGTATTCGTTAAGTTTAACATGAGTAAATAAATTTTCTTATGCCAATTTTACTATTTTTTTGGATGTAAATGAGAGGAGAGTAAATACTTCAACCGAATTGTAAAAAGAAGTTTCGTTAGATTTTTAAAAATTCAGCATTCTACACCTATTAAATAATAATAAAGTTCAGTGGAAATATATTTGACAAAATTACAACCGACTCATGCCTCGTCTTTGTTCTCGTGTGAAAGAAACCTTAAGTGACTTATAAACACAAATTAAGCACATAAAAATTCAGCGGTGCTTCTATAAGCAGATGGACAAGCAAATGGGCCACTTGATGTTAAGTGGAGACCATCGTCTCCATATAGACATTGGCGATGTAAGAAATATTAACCATTACTTACATTGTCAATGCGCCACAAGTCTTGGTGACTGTTACACCGGCTCCTCCATCTTTTAAACCGGAACGCAACAATACTAAATATTGCTATTTAGCAGTAGAATATCTGATGAGTGGGTGGTACCTCCCAGACGAGCTTGCACAAAGCCTAACCACGTAGATGCTTGTCCAGGCGCGTATTTAACACGATCTTACCGCTGGGCTTTTACTTATTACACCTACTATAAACTATTTTTTAATGAAAGAATATTTGAATTAAGATTTACATGAACTATATACAATTAAAATTAATTAAGTGAGCATTTTCATCATATTTAATAATTATTTATATAATAAAATAAATAAAATAATAAAAATATTAAAAAAAATTACACTTATATCGAGTATCGTCACTTTGACTACAGCTTACATATATTTACTGCCAGTAAATAGTATCTACTTTGATAAATAAAGGCAAGCGTTTTGTTGTAAGAAAACCTCCATTTATTTTATGCCTTTTTTATCTTTAATGCTATTCCTTTTTCCTGTTCGAGGGATCGCCTTAATATTTTTGGGTAGCGCAAAACAAAATATATTAAACTCTGAAAACGCAAACAATAACATGTACACTGTTAGCTATGAATAAAAATAAATAAAATATTTTGAAATTCTACTAAAATGAAATATTAACAAAAACACATGTCGGTTGGTGGCAAGCATCGCCATGTTGTTGCTGTGTTAATAGCCGCTATATTAAACTTTTTTTGGCATGAATAAATAACTTATAGCAGTATAAGAATTACTATATCAATGTATGGATTGCTGCTTGCTCTATAATTTGCACAGCAGTCGAAGAATAATAAAAAAGTAATATGCTAACTTAAAGTGTTCTTTATTCTTGTCTTCTTCAGTAAAATTGCTGCGTTCATTGCGTGTTGAGCCTATATAATATCATCTTGTGGTCAGTATCCAACTAATAAGTTGGTTCACATTAAAATGTATGCTATGTTATAGACTTTTAAATAAATAAATTATAATGTTAATGTATGAAACCAAAAATAATAAAATTTGTTTGCTAATATGGGTTGGAAACGGATATTAAATATTCAGTACATATTAACTTTGTTGTTGTGAAAATTTCGCTATAACTGGGAAATTTAAGTTGGCTATAAAAAGTTTTTAGGATCCTCGCATAGACGCAACGCAAGTATTACAAACTTCGCCACTCGACTCCGCGCCCGACCGTACCTTAGTTAGCGCGTTAATATTACAGGGGCTGAATCCGACAGCGTGGGTGATGACGGCCACAGTATAATATTTTTATTGCATTACCATCTCTGTATTCTATACAATAAGGTCTAAATTTCCTATATAAAGTTAACGGTTTGTGCGTAGGTAAAAAGGCACAAAGGTCTTAAGATTACTTTTATTTTTACAAGGTGCTTGGAGAGGATTTTTCGTCCACCATTATTCTCCTTAAATTCTGTTTTATGTTGCATAAAGAGAGCCATAAAATTACTTTATTGTTTTTTTAATACATTTATTACGATGTCCTTAACTTATGTAAGTATGCCAATATGACGGAAGCTCATGACTCATTTACACGCTGTGAGCTTTAAGGTTTTATTGAAGCGAGAAAGATTTTTTTGTTCGTTTTTATCGTTATCGGTGCTTAGTTGAAGCAGATTTTTATCGATTAATACTAATAATTCAGTGAGTTTATCTAGAAATAGCTACTGGAATATGACAAATACGAGTATTTGAGTAAACAATTTGAACGTGTATTTATTAAAGCTAACCACGCAAACGTATTTGTGTTAGCCTATTCGGATTTCTATAAATATATTTAGGTATTTTCTTGTGTAACGATTTTTTTAGAATTGGTTTAAAATACTTTAATTAGAATAATATATTCAAATAATATAAGCTCATAAAGTATTATTAGGCTGTGCATACGATATATAGGCTAACATGCTTAAAATGCTTGTTTTTGCTTCGTATTAATTGCGTTCGCGCATCATCCGATGATTAAGTTGTTTGTGTTGGGGCCATGTATCATCATTAGGTATTTAACAGGGTGTAAGCATGATGTAAAAAATAAGAAAGGATTTCCGATATTTTACAATTTTATACCTAGTATTTACGCAATGTTTTACTATAAAATAAAAAAGTAGTTTCTAATTTAATTAAAATAGGAATTCATATACATATACTAAATTCGAATCCCGTTATTTCATTGGATTTGAAACCCAGAAGACTATCGTATTACTACTTGTATAATAGCCTCTTTCATGCAAACGATCCTTTTATATATTTTTTAAATTAATTAACAGCTTAAGCCATTTCTTAGGCATTGTTGTAAAACCGCCACAAAAGGATTACTTACTCTATGCAATTGAGTACAGTGCAAACGTTTCCAAAAATTTACAATAAAACAAATAAAGGTGTTTATTGCACCTAGCACTAAAACCATAGCATTAATTATCAAATAATGTTTTATAATATATTATTAAATATAAATATTTTAATTATCTTTTTATGATGTAGTGTTTATGGTTTTGTTGATTTCTTAAATATTTTATAAGTAAAGTCTCTTCGGCGATAGTTAATCTATATTCCACTTTTCTATCGTAAACTCGGTTCCTGCGTAAGACAGTTATTTATAATGGCAAAGATTAAATAGAAACCGTTTTCTAAAACATTAGTAATCGTGTCTAAGAGTCAAACATATCAAAATATGGACAGGCAATTTTGGATGAAATGTGAAATTACAAATATATGAGTAAGAGTAATGGGACCTGCTCTTAAGGAGCTTTGGAACTCAATTCTTCACGCTGCTACAATGTGGGGTGATGGTGGTCTGGTGATACATGATAATCACCCGACATATACAGGTTTTCTTACGATGTTTTCCTCCGAGCAAGATTAATTGTAAACACAAATTAAGGACGTAAAAACTCACGGTGCTTGCTGAGGATTTGATCCCGCAATTCGATTAAGATTGTCATGTTCTAGCCTTTTGGCCATATTGGCCACATTTATAAATAAATTGTAAAAAGTAAATTGAATTACATTGCGTTTTATATAATAAATTTATAGTATAGTTTAATTATTCAAAATGTCTTCTTCATAATTCTATACATGTGTGCCTATTAAATTTCATTTCGAGTGTTTAAATGGTATTTTTTTGTAAATTAAACGTACGTTTTACTCAAAGTAAAAAAATATGAGTAAAACTGAAAAATACAATGACCTTGATATTTTTTTAAACTTCGACGTTACAAATGCAAGTCTAAAATCGCAGCATCAGCTTAATGTACTAAAATATGAAGTTCACCGAGTACTGCAGATGTAGTTTATGTAACAGCGAGCTCTTGGACCGGACCCAAAACTTAATACACCTGCTTACATAATCATAGCGCGAAATCTCACCAAATCCTCGTCATCGTCGGAGAAAATGTTGTTACGCTCCTGTGACGTCATGGCTGTGAGAACACACACAATAAATGTACGGAAAAAGGCCTCATGGCTCACTAACACAGCACACTGTGGACCATCACAGAATAACACAACAACTGCATCCAAAGTCGACCGTTCAAACTTACACGTCCTGTTTGAGACATTGTAAATAATAATATCTTAATTTTTTTTAATTAAAAAATTCGAAAAAGTATGTACCAATAATTTTTAATTTATGAGATATTTTTTAAAGTAATATTTAATTAATAAATTTTAAAATAACATCGAGGGATTTCGAAGCGCATCGAACAATATGTCCGTACTGAACGAAGTGCGGGAGCTTACTGCGGAGGGCGGGTAGGAGTACTGCGGCGTCTAGTAACTATAGCAACGCCTAGGCCTTACTTTGGCTGATGAACTCCACTATTATAATTTTAACCTTTTTAAAAACCAATCACTATGAGTGAAATTCGCAGTATTAGGGATCCGTATACAAAATTTTAATCAGCAGAAACTGAAAGTTCTTTTTTATACATATTCTAAACATCTTGTAAAAGTTCATCATGAAAATTCAAACAAAGTAGATTTATATGATTATTTCATTTTTATAATAAAAGCCAAGGAAAGCCTGATGGCTAATGATCACTCTGAGGAGCCACTTTAAGAAATCCATTATGCTTGTTATACAATAATTATACTGGCTTACTAACCCTTCAAATTGGAACACAGCACTACGAGGTGTGTTATGTTGCTTGGTGGAAGATAAATTTATCAGAGTATGGTTATGGGTACCCAGATGAACATGTATAAGGCCTATCATTTGTAAATGGTACTGTATTTTTTTAAACGTGGTAACGTAAATTTCATGACTTGGTCATAGTGAAATTCATCTCTTATCGTTTCTACGTTTTGACACGTATTTACGACTTACCGAGGAGACCACGACCCCAGGCAAGGAAATGACTCCATTGAGCGCCTTGTTATTCAAGGTAAGGTGGATGGCATCAGACCACGTGGAAGGACGTCCATGCGATGGACCGACCAAATAAAAACAACTGTTGGCGGTCGTTTGCATGAACGCACCAGGCTCACCACTAACAGGGACTTATGGCGAAGGCTCGTGAGGCGAATAACATCTGCGCTGAATAATTCATAATACTTCATGGCGACCACGACCGCTCTGACAAGAGTGTCACGACGAAGAAGAACGTAAATTTATTTCAATAAAAAAATGTGAAGTATTTGGTGTGATCATTTAAAAACAAAAAACAATACAAGTATTTATTGCATTATTTATAAAAGAATTTCTTGCAGTTCATGACGAGCCGGTTGTCGTGGTTGGTAGATACTTGCCTTTCACGCCGAAGGTTGTAAGTTCGATTCCCACCCAGGACAGACATTTGTGTGCATGAACATGTCTGTTTGCCCTGAGTCTTTTTTTTTTTTTTTTATAGAATAGGAAGGTGGACGAGCATATGGGCAACCTGATGGTAAGTGGTCACCAAACGCCCTTAGACATTGGCATTCTAAGAAATGTCAACCATCGCTTATAGCCAATGCGCCACCAACCTTGGGAACTAAGATTTTATGTCCCTTGTGCCTGTAATTACACTGGCTCACTCACCCTTCAAACCGGAACACAACAATATCAAGTATTGCTGTTTTGCGGTAGAATATCTGATGAGTGGGTGGTACCTACCCAGACGAGCTTGCACAAAGCCCTACCACCAGTAATTCTGGTGGTAGGGCTTTGTTAATTAAGTCTGGGTGTAATTATCTATATAAGTATGTATTTACAAAAGAAAATTATTATGTGTAGTATATCAGTTGTCTTGTTTCCATAGCACAAGCTTTGTACAAGCTTAATTTGGGATCAGATGGCCGTGTGTGAAAAATATCCCAGGATATTATTATAATTATATTAGTTGTGACTTAATATAATCTAAATAATTGTAACGGAATAGTAACAAACAGTATCCAAATATTTTATCAATAATTTCATATAACATCTAAGACAATATATTATATTATGTATGTTACCGATTGTAACTCTGACTTTTCTCAAATGTTGGAGTTTTTACTGCGATGAGTTAGTTCCACGTAAAAATATAAAGACTAGAAAAACTTAGTACTCCAGCTTTTCTAAATATGTTATTCCTTACATTATATAATAAATATATAATTTAAGTTAAGGATAAATTTAAATACTTATATGAATTAAAAACTTATTAGTAAGTAATTTAAGCGATAATTTCCATATTCGAATTTATTCATAGTTTACACAAACTTTTGAAAATTATGGTATGTGGTAATAAATAACACGTGAATCTTAAACGATGATCGTGGGTTCAAACCCGGACAAGCTACACTGAAGTTTTTCATGTGCTTAATTTGTGATTATAATTCATTCGTCCTTTTAGGTGAAGGAAAACATCGTGAGGAAACCTGCATGTGTTTAATTTCAATGAAATTCTGCCACATGTGCATTTTACCTGCCCGCATTGGAACAGCGTGGTGGAATAAGCTCCAAACCTTCTCCTCAAAAAGAGAGAAGAGGCCTTAGCCCAGCTGTGGGACATTTATAGACTGTTACCTTTATTTATATTGGCTTCCAAAACATAAACTTATACCTCGTAGTTCTATACTGTATGACAGTTATGGATAAAGAAGTGTAGAGTGCAATTTTTCTCTAATCAATGTCAATACAATGTACTGTAGTATTTATTCAGTTAAAATTATGATGATTTCAATTTTCCACTTGTAATATAATAAAAATATATTTCATATTTATATGTCTCATATATGTTTTGGTTTACAAGTAATGTATAATTCTAAACAAAGCAGGCGCTGGACTGCCGTATTAAAGTAAAGAAAACACAGAAGCACTTTGCTTATACTGTTTTATATAAAAATAAAATAAAAAAATATATTTCATTTGTATCATAAAAATGGTAAAAGAACATCCTTTGTCCGGAAAAACATTTCATAATTCAACTCTGAAACGCGCCGCGTTTGTGCGGATACAAAAAGATGTTACGGAAAGTCGAGTTTATCAAGAGTAAGAGGAACTTGTTTAATTTATTGTCATTAAGTATATTATGGACATTATAAAATCGCTTAATATTATGATACTATTTAATGAGAAAATTTTAAGTATATAGTAAGAATATCTTAGTAATAAAATCCATTTTTTAATTTATTATTTTTATTGAAGCAATAATTTATCAGTCAAATATATTTACAGCACGTTTTATCAAAATAATACTCCATGCAAAAATAACATTGTTCCACTCAGCATATCCATTTGTTGGCGTAAACGGTAGAGTAATAATAAACATAATTAAGGTTTGTTTCAGAGACAATGTTCGGTAAAAAGAGGCTTAAAATAAGACAAAAAGAAGGATCTAAAAATAAATCTCGTCAGAATAACAAATTAGAGGTATTACAGTCGAGGTGGAATCTCATAATGTTAATGCTCAAATGCTCGTGTCTCGTTGCATTAATCTGCTAGCTTCGTAAGGGTTGCCACTGTATTTACAAAATAATGAATACATTTCTTCATTAAGTTACTTGACTATTTAATTTACAAAATATCTATAATTTATATTTTTTTATTATTTACGAACAGTTATGATAACTATTTATTAGCGTAGGCACCAGTTATTTGAAAAAAGAAGTGTTTTTTCCGCCTCCTCTTCTTTTCTTAAGGATAAGAGATGCTTGCAGATCGCACGATGTTATCCATTTCCCCCTCTTAAAGTCGCAGAATTCATAATGATTGATGAGTTAAGATGTGAGAACAAACAAACAAACTCACTTTCACATTTATAACATTTGTTAGGATTAACGTTAATAAATATTAATTGTTATATAATTTTTCTTCTAAATATTGATAACTCCTTATTATTAATACATAATTAGTAAATTAATTTAATTACACGATATTTTAAATAAAACCTTGGTATACCACCATTTTTTTTCATTTCGTTTGTCTTTCCTATAAACATATAAAATTGTTTTTTACATCTTTTAGAATTTCAATTTATTCTAGATATACCGCATTATATTTTAAAACAAAAGAACGAAAAACAGCATTTGTTTTTATTCTGAAACATTTAACTTCATACCCTTTTATTACTATTATGTACACATAAAATTTCAAGAGTTAGCTATATTGTAACTGATTTAAGATACTCAGTACTATGAATTTATAGATACAAGCGAGCTTCGATTGAGGCTCAAAGGCCACACAACCTTTGTAGTCACTTGCTTGCACTAACTGTCCTTTAACCTGCAATATCATTTATGAGAGTTCTGTATACAAACAAGGATCCCTTTTTATTATATTATGTCCCTTTGACTGGTTATTATTTTAACGGACTAAGTTCAAATAGTAAATAAAATAAGTGACATTTAAAATTATTACAAACTGACTGTTTAACCAATTGGATATTCCAAATCCTCAATTTACCTCGACCACGGTGCACTATTCTAACTATTCTATGCCTTGAGAGGCAAGTCTTACTAAAATACTAAACAAAAACGAAGCTTACATATCATTTACGGTCAGAATAGTTAACCAAATGATGAATAAAACACAATTGAAAAACAAAAACAAAACACATATTGCAATAAGCTCAATGGGATATCTTATCCGATATACGGCTAGTTTTTCATATTTATACATACATATATTACTCGAGCCTGTTAACCAATAAGCTCATAACCACGGCAGATGCAACTGTACTAATGATAAAATAAAATAAAATCTATGACTGAGATTAAATCAACATCATCGTTGTCATTATTTTGGGCGTCCACTGCTGGTCAATGGCCAAGGAGGCCAAGGATTTCTACGAAGACCGGTATTGCGCTAACCGCATCGAACGGCTTCCCACGACCTTCTCAATATCGTCGGTCTACCTTTATGGGGCCTGCCCAGGCTGCGTCTTCCGATTAGTGAGCCTAGAATATTTCTACCCTAGCAACCGTCAGTTTTAATACTATATTATGAGGACTACCTATCTATTAATATAATTCAATCAATTACTAAAAAACATAGATGATTATTTCAATTCCGGGTTCCTTTACGAGTAAACGTTATTTATTATATGAGCTGTTTCGTACTTTATTATGACGAAAATTGCGGAGCTTTATCTTTTTGTTCACAAAACTAGAGCGGCTTTTATGTATAGAAAAGCCAAATGCCTGTAAAATACTTTCAAAAGACGAAGACTTGCCCTCCAGGCTCTAATGTTAACTTTGATGTTGTTTGAACTGTGGTAAAGAATCTGTCTTTGTGACCAGCGCAACTATAATAAAACATGTATTTAATAACATCTAAAAATTAATATCATAAAAAAATTATATAAAGCCACAAAAGAATATATTATATACATCTGACAGAGAGAACTTGTAGTAGTAGGAACAGAGAAATAATTTTGAATTTTATTTATTTCTCATTCAACTCTTTATAAATACTATATTGTAAAAAAACCGAGATGGCCTAGTGGTTTGAACGCGTGAATCTTTATCGATGATCGTGGGTTCAAACCCGGGCAAGCACCACTGAATTTTCATGTGCTTAATTTATGTTTATAATTCATCTCGTGCTTGACGGTGAAGGAAAACATCGTGAGGAAATCTGCATGTGTCTAATTTAATTGAAATCCTGCCACATGTGTATTCTATCAACTCGCATTGGAGCAGCGTGGTGGAATAAGCTCCAAACCTTCTTCTCAAAAGGGAGAGGAGGCCTTAGCCCAGCAGTGGGACATTAACAGGCTGTTACTGTAAGAATGACTTACATTATTAATATAATAAGAGTATACTCTTGTATATGAGTATAAGAGTATGAGTTGTAGTACAGTACAGTAACAGCCTGTAAATGTCCCACTGCTGGGTTAAGGCCTCCTCTCCCTTTTGAGAAGAAGGTTTGGAGCTTATTCCACCAGAGTAAGAGTATAAGAGTATAATTAGCATTTAATTAAAAAAAATCGATGTATTGTTTTTTTCCAAATAAATATTCCAATAAAAAATTGATTCATATTTGCAATTATATTTATAACCGTAAATACGAGAGCTGCGAATAGTGCAACTAAGACAGCACAACCTACTTTTTTTTTATGTGTCCAATAATAGTAGGAATTATATTTTATAATACCCTTTTTTTATAGTATAGGTAGGCGGACGAGCAAATAAGCCAGACATTAGCATTGTAAGAAATGTTAACCATCGCTTACATCGCCAATGCGCTACCAACCTTGGGAAATAAGACGTTATGTCCCTATTGCTTGTAATTACACTGGCACCCTCAAACCGGTACACAACAATAACAAGTTCTGCTGTTTTGCGGTAGAAGATCTGATGAGTGAGTGGTACCTACCCAGACGCCTACTACTACTATCTATTAATGTCATATTATGAAACAGAAATTGTAGCGGCTCCATAAAGGTTATAATTTGCGATTTATCCCGGATTTATGCGGATAAAATCCACATCAAACTTGAGGATCCTTACTTTACTTAAGTTTTTGACTATATGAGCGTTTATATGTTTTATTGCATTCGAGGATCATGAATAATAAATACAAATACGACTTAGATCAAAAGCATACACAAAAATGGGCTTAAGTAGACAATTATTAATTTGACATCCATTTTGATCATTTTATGCAATTAATATATAAGTTCAATGATTGGTCTAGTATATAACAATATTTGTGTACAACTTATTGTGGAAAAGTAAAAGTAATATAAGGAAACAGCCCAACTTTCGACATGGTTCGTGTTTTGATCCTACAAAACTCTTTATTTAGTTTCCGCATGCGACTTCGTTTGCATTTGAAACGGGAACGCTCAGGTGTTAGGAATTTAATCTTTGAAAATTAAGAAACAAATTTGAAGTTGAGAGCTTCGGAAACGGTATTTTTAAATTGAATTTGTCTATAAGAAAACTTCTATAATAAAGTACTTATCTTTTAAATTTTACCGTTATGGTTACAATTTTAAACAAAAGTTCAAAATCTCATATTAACGTTAAATATAATTCAACGTCTAATGGACGGACGGCCGGATCAAAGGCGGCAATCGCTAATCCTTAGTAATAGTCTCCCTTGTGAGAAAGTCGCTAATTTGATACGAACGAAACTAGTAACTGAAAATTTAATGTATTAAAGTAGCAGAGAACATTCATTTCATGTTATATATATTATTTAAAACAAAATAATCAGTTCACTCGTATCTAAATAGAAAAAAAAAATCTACAACTTTAAGTATAAATAATATACTAAGAGTAATGAGATAGGTATTTCAAAATACATTAGAAGAAAATGACGGCAAGACTTTGAAGGTACTTTAAATATAATTACTTACTAGCTACCCGTCTCGGCTTCCAGGTAGAATAAGGATGAAAATAAGAACAAGCATATAGTGAAAATAAAATATAAAAACCAAACCAAAGTGTCATCATAATCGGAACAGATTGGTTTTGGAACATATATAGTGTCTTAAACATACAAACATTCATATTTATTACATAGATGGATTACAAGATATTTCTGTTTTTCTTAAAATGCGCTTCGTACTAACAGAAAAGGTTTAAAAATAACATTACTCAATTAAAGTTTTTAAATTACTAAACTAGGTACCCATATTACTAATTTAGTCTTTGTCTTTAATGCTTTATATCTATATCAAGAACGATAAAGTATCGTAAGGGTGTAGACGATATTGCTTACTCGAATGTCTAGAATGGTTTTATATGAGAGGAGAGAGGCGCCGCGACGCCGCGTCATTCTGGCGTCTTCGAAACATGGCTTGCGTTGCTCGTGAAAAACTATCTGGCACGCGTTCAGAATATTGTACTTGTACTATATTTTCAAGGACAATTATGCGAATATTGCGTCATTTATGTAAGGACAACAAGTAAAATTAATCAAAATTTAAAATATTTTATAGACTTTTAAGTTTACTATTGAATCGCCAAGCTTTACCACCGGTTTGGAATGTCGATTTACTACTTAATATCTAGACGAAATCCTGTAATCAATTTTGTTAGACATATGTTTCAATCCAAATTAATAAATATATTTTGTTTATGAGATTATTTGTAAATATATTGTTAAATGTAAATATACTGTGATGCAATTATCATAATCAGTTATCATCACCAGTTTTCTTAAAGACATCTATCGCTGAGGGAACTCCGTTTGACTTTTTTATGAAAAATGATAATTTGTTTTAATGCCAGCAGCCTTAAACCAAAGAAGACTGTCGTAAAGATTGATTGCTTAAATTTTAACAATTTGGTTGAGTCAACAATTAAAAGAATAACATTTTACTTTTCCAAATTTAAGTTCTTTTTATACTAGTAACTATGCAAATAATAATTGTTACCAATTAATTAATACTATATTTTTGATTGTGTTATTCACTTTGCCATAGTTTTTATTATGTTTAAAAAAATGCCCATATCCGTTAGATTCTTTCACATTGATAATGATGCTAAAAATAATATTTTAAATAATAAAATTAAGTAACGAAAGTATTTTCAATAAAAAGTCAGGGTTGAGGATGAGTCAGAATATCGACTGTAAAGCTTTGCCAAATGTATCAGACACAAGGCCACGGGTAAGTTCAGGCGATGCAGTAAAACTAGCGCTGAATATTTAACATTGGAATTTATAATAGTCTATTTATTCAACAGCGCATCTGATTTAACCTTAGATATAAACGGTATTTCATTTTTGTATGTAAATAATGTGTTATAATAAACACCAGTCTAATATAGTACAGTCATTAGTTATTGTTATAAGTATTTAAACCTTAGAAACTAATAAGCCAATTTAAAAAATATTTAAGAGAACACATTTATAGAGAAAGGGCTACGGTTATTAAGCTTCACTGTACGTCAAACACTGTACGACAAATTTGGTATGTATTTAGTTCATAAAATGAACTTGGCAATATACACAATCACGTACATGTGTATTAAACATTTAATGCAAGTTAAAAAACATCTATTTTCATATATTTCTTATTTAAGCATTGACATGATAAGGATGTATCCTACTAATATTATACATATGAAAGTTTGTATATTTCAATGTTTCGATGATTGTTACTCAATCACTCAAAAAAGACAACGGATTTGGACGAAATTGGCACACATATAATTTATAATTTGAACACGTTTCATCCCGGTAAATGGCATGATTTAATGACTGAGATAACAGTTTGAATGTTTATACATTTATATTAATGTTTTATTAGGAAAGTAGTCCTACTAGTACTATAAGCCCGCTTGTACCCGCAATTTCCATGGAACGTGCAGAGAGAAATGAAAAATGTGTTAGTAACAAAAATATATAAGAGCTAGTTAAAAAAAAAAACGTCCGGACTATTAAAACTAGCCATTCATATACAATTACCACTATTATAGTCAATCTTATAGTATTAATATATTAATTCTTGAACGTGGAAAACTTTCGTGATTTTCTATAGTTTTTATATAAAAGGGGGGAAAATAAACTTCTATAATTCAAAAGGTACCGCGCCATAAATGCACCAGCTAACGTAAACCTAATATAAAAACATGATTTCTCCACATAAAAGATGTATTGACCACCTTAATGTTTGTGTAGGCGTAGATCCTTTTATTTTGCCGGCAGAAAAATATATGATACTTATCGTAATAAGATACGTTTAAATGTAAATTGAAATTATTGGTCGATACCAATAAAAAGGCTGTAGACGATTAAGAAATCATTCAATATGGGGTTATTAAACCAAGAAATAATGTAAATTAAATGAGGCATTAGCTAATTCCTAATCAATCGGTAACCTCATTGATATTGTGTTTAGAAAACAGCAATAGGATAAGAAGATACTGTAGTATACGAGGCTGTCTTATATATACACAAATTTCCTGTCAACATTTGTTGGCAATCAATTTTTAAACATAAAAGAATTGCTTCAATAACATTATATTTTATATTTAATGAATGCCTACATATATATAGACGTTCACAAACTCGCTATACAGACCACATCTGTCATAAATGTTGGAAATAAATAATGCTCTATATATCGGATATGTACAATTACCTGCTCTTGGTCACCTGCACGTTTGTGTCAATTGCGATTGATCCCCTTTGAAGGCCTGATCGCATAGACTCAAAAGCTCAATACTCAGAAGCATATAGATGGAAATACATGTCTATCACGGTATCGCAAATTGGATTAGTTTTGATGTCTGATTTGTATTTTCATCTAGGAAATAGAAATTTGTATTCTATAAAATCACATTTGTCATCTTTGTTCAGTGCGGTCTAAGCTACAACAAAATTCTGCTTCATCAACTTCACAAGCTCAATTCATCCTTAGTAGTTGTTGAAGATGTTGACGATGATGAACACGGTGTGATACTTACTGACACCGCCGGAAATATCGTGCCACATGTAACTCGTTTAACCGACCGTGTGATTGATTTATTTAATTTCAAAATTAAGTGCCGAGAAAGTATTATACTTATAGTGGTGGTTAGTGGGTATATTATGTGCTTCGGTTCTGCGACGTTTGACACTCCATTTGCAATCACTTCGTATATTGAAGTGTCCTACCCACCTACACTAAAGGCTCCTAACTGCACATTCGATATTTCGAACTTTGGGTCGTCGTCAGTGGCAGTGTTGCAAACTTGGGTCTTACAATTTTCTATCAAGCATGGACCTCTTCATACCTCTCCTGAACTGATTTTGTGTCATGTCAATGTCAAAGTCAGAGTCGATGTTTTAGATATAGCTTCCTCAAGTAATTCATATAGATGTATATCTAGTTACTTATTAAAAATGAGAATTACGATACACACCTGGTAATAACAACATCAACATTTTTACTATTCTGATATAAAGCACATATCGCAGTCATAGCACGTCTCATTGATTGACTCTTGGCGACGCAACAATCTTACATATTAATGAAAGCCTCGTTCTCATTATTACAAAGACGCGATACATATATGCAAAGAGTGGCAATTTTAAGTTAAAAAGAAAAAAATTATCATGTAATTACAACAACTTAATACTATCTAGACAAAGGTAATCTTATTTAGTCAAATAAAATTCGCCTGATAATTATTCGAGCAATTTTTACTAAACAAATATTTTAGATATTGCTCTTTATTAGTTATCAGTGACAGCATCTTCTACGTAACGATATATAATATAGTAATTGGTAGTTTGTGCCAGATAGTCTATGTAGATATTGCTCTCATTATCACAGATTATATTTTGCCTTGCGGTAATTATAAAAAGGCAAACATCAATACTTGTGGACGAAGGGAAAGAAAAAACGTCTAAGCCAGCGCGTCGCTTTTAGTGTTAAGAATAATTTTAATATTGTTATTCTATAAATAAAATAAAATATTTAGTAGATATTCTGTAAATTAATTACTCTTTATATGCCATGTAATGTCATTTGCGCCCCAATGAAAAACAAAACCACTTTCAGAATTTTAGACTACTACCATGTAAAATATTAAAATAAACACCAACAAAAGTTTTTGACACATTTGGGTTAAGACTTTATTCTTGACGGAACAGTTGCTCACAATATTTAAAAAAAATGTTGGTAAATAAGACGCAAACCTTTTACTTACAAATAGGAAACGGCTTAGAGTAAAATGAACTAATCGACCGTAAAATGAAATCGTTCACGTTGAAATATTCAAGCTGCGGAGATTCAATATCTCGTTGTGGAGTAAACATTCCATTTCCTTGAGGCGACGGGCCAAGACTTGGTACTAAGATGAGTTTTTCTTAACAAAATGAGTTTCTAGCGAGGGTTACATATATTATTGTTTATTCAGTATATTAGTCATCGAAATAAATTTTCATTTAAGATGATCTTTATATATATTTATAAATTTCGTGTATATACGTGCTTGCAGGGCGATATATAAATATTAATGTGGAAATTATCAATAAAGGGTTTATAAAATAATTAAAATTCAATATATTTATTATTATAATGTAAATTGTATTGAAACAAAATGGAGACATTTAAACAACAATGTTTTTTAAGATGTGTTTTTGTACCAAAGCACAGTACAAAAGTCAGGCTTCAATTTCTTCCTTCACGCAGTCGAGCGCTCTCTTTATTTAATTTTTGATAAAGTAATAAAGTTATTAGATACATTTTCTGCTCACTTCATCATCCCCGTCCTTACAGACAATCAATAACGTCTATACGATTAACAACCTGCCCGCCCAACTTCACATGGTTTTATATGGTTTTGCATTGAGCTAAATTGACCATTTATCATCAGGGGACCCATTTGCTACAAACAACTAAATAAAAAAGTACATTCAATTTACAAGTAAAATCCTGTAAATTTCCCACTGGAGGACAAATATTGGCTTTGGATCATGTACGACAACATTACTGTTCTGTGGTTGCATAATGTACATGTGTACATATGCAATTGTTACATTATTAATTAATTTGATTGTTGCCCAATTTCATCTGACACGTGCAGTAACCTCACGATTTCATTTATCGCAAGTGACGAATTATATTATATATTACAAAAATTAATAACACGTACAATATAAATAATTTTGTTATTAGTTAATAATTAATAGAGAAGTAGTATAGGGCCTTTTGAACATCAAGCTCTCGTCTGAAGGGCTCTTTGACCTCTTAAGCCCTCAACCCTGTCCGTTTCTTGATTTAAGTAAGCGAGCCATTGTCTTCTTTGTAAACCGTATTAAGTCTTGTTAGCAGCTCTTAGCTATTTCGTTGCGTTTTTTTTTCTGGATGATAAAAGCAATGCCCTGTTTCCAATTAGATTACAGCATAACAATATACAATATTTATTTTTGCAACAAAACATATGCTTGGATTTTCATATATAGTTCGAGGGAACTCCTTTTACTCTCTTTACACAGTCTCTCAGAATTAAATTGTAAAAATTACTTTAAAAAAGAAACGATAAGCTAAGAAAACAAGTTTTTTATTATGAGAATTTTTCTTAAAAGCAAACAAACAAAAATGAGAAACAGTATCTCAGTACAAGTAACAACAGTAGAAAACCGTCAATAACTTTTCATTTTTAAACGTACTGCTTTTAAATTTTATCTTGAAATTTAACTTTCATTGCTCCCGCAGGTTTCACTTGAAAATTATGCTTATACATGTTACAAACATACCAGACACACAACACGTGTAATTTCTATCAACTTTTTATTCTCATACGAAACCCTATAATGGAAAGTTGAACTTGATCTCAACTGGTTTTTATTAAACTAAGCAACTCGTTCGCAGCAACTAAGTTGAACGACCCTGCTTTTCCCACATTACCACACAATTGCCTGAGGTTGATGCTCCACAATCTTAAAGTAATTAATATCATCATAAATATGAGTTTAATACTCATAACCCTAAGGTAACTAATAAAATTATTTATGTTGCAAAAATTAACACAAAAAAAGTTAACAGAATTTGCGGACTGTTTGTATGTTTCATGTATTTTCCTAGTTTTTAATTATGTAAATTATTACAGGCACAAGGAATATAACATCTCAGGGTCCATGGTTGATAGCGCGTGACGGTTAGTGATGTTAGTAATAATTTATATTTGTCACAGAATCAATGTTTCCTGGAAGTACATACCATCAAGTGGAATATTTGTATCACTATATTCATCATAAATTAAAAACAAATGAATATCTAAACAAAAGTTCCAGGTAATCAAATAAAATATTATGAAACTTTTACCTCGATAGTCTAATTATTATCCCTTATTTAATAAATGTCACTGACACATGCAATTGTTTTTTGTAAGACTCACTCGCTGTCATGATGATACGCGTTACGGTGTTGATGATATTTCACCAGAAAACCTTCATGGAAGTACCAAAAATAATTGTGCAATGTTTTCAACTCAATCTGATGAACTATGCGCGAACAGGTTGATTCGGTATAAAACTATGCTTCTCTTATAATTATGAAAATATTAGCCCGAATCGTTTAAACGATAAACTGGCAATCTAACGGCCCCAGTTCTAGTCTGCCCTGGCGGGCTATTAACGTACTTACTCTAAGCTCACGTTATTGTTTATATTTGGGTCTGGTAACAATACCATTTGTACTAAATTTATTTATTTTAAGACAAAAATGAAATAAAATATTTCAAATGTTTTTCTTGTTCTAATTTACTTAAACTTAATTATTCTAACGAGTGCTTAGAAGATAAAAACCTAAAATTCATAAAATTATGTTCAAACATGGAACATAATAATAATTCCTATTTAAATTGTATAAAATAACATTTTAACAGCGCAAATCTATATGTATGGTGTTTTTTATTATAATACTTTATTTTGAAGTCTTAAATGTATTTTGCAAATAATGTACTATTACTTTAATATCCGAACTGGTTAATCAAGTTACAGAGAATATTTAAAGCTAAATTACGTTCATAAAATATAGTTATGCAAATGAATTTAAATATTAAAACCATTAGCAAAGTGTAATAATAATTGTAATCTAGATTAGGTTTAGACAGAAACTGTATGACGAAGCTGTTTCACACTGTAGTTCCTTTACTATACAATAATCTTGTATAGCCTTTAATTTACTTTACGGCGTATCATCAATGGAATGGCGGTTACGACGTCACCTAATGACTCTCTATTGCGTTCATGAGACTCCAAGGGCGAAGATTATAGAGCTAAGAAGGAATATTACTAATAATGAAAACGAGGGTACTCATCTGATAAACATAATCTAAAGAGAGACACTCGCTACACATATAAATAATGTTGAAAAGTTTGGCCAATTAAATATAACAACTAACAATTTTCAACATACTCGCATCATATGCCAAAGTAAATATATCTACAAATCTATTAAGATATGCATACAGTATAGATACGTCCTGATTTAGCGCATTCAATTTATCCAAATTAATAACCTTCTTTTTTGAAGTCTGCTGCAAAAGTGCTTAATCCGTACAAGGAATAAAAGGGTTCGTTTAATGAAGCCATGTTTGCAAATTTTAGACCAATTATATTGAAGCTTTCCAATTTTATACCTTCAAAGTTTTTACAACACCTGCGGCTATGACAAAAAAACATTATCACTTTACTCTTCATAACGCTTAGTCGATAGCAAGGAAGACTTTAGCAGCAAAAAGTTTTAATACACATATATAGATAAATATATATGTGTGTAAATATACATATATTATAAGTGCTTAGGAATATATTCCTGTTGAAGTTATAACTTCTCTCGTTTTATAAAGGCATTAAAACAAAAACATTATGAGTCAGACTAGTATTCGTCCCCGACCTTGATCGATGTATGTAAGTCTTCGATTCAAGTCGAGATCGCGAGACACAAGACTAGTCGTCTTTCGTGACGTAACCCGCTGTTTCGATCAAACCGACGTTAAGGTTAGACCGTGCGCAGGAGCAATGTAAATAAAATTTAAAAATTGTTAAAACGAATTTACTCATTTATGAAAAGTAATATTTTATAATAGCAGTAATTGTAAGTGTATTAAAGTTTCCTCTATTAAAGTGTTACGTGAAATAAATGTTATATTTATTTTGGATGAACACATTATATTTTGCATCGTTTTCTGCATTTTTAGCAACGTAAGGTAAGTAAGGCTTTGACATTGTTATTTTTCTAAAGAATATTTATAGTATTCATTATGTAAATATTAAATCGAACAAAATTATGAAACAAAAGCGTCTTTACACGTAACTGGCTGTATTTAACAATTAAATTGAATAATTTTATTTAGAAAAAATGTGTCGTATTTTAATCGATAGGCACGCGTTGTATTATATATAGAAAAACCACAGCTATTGACCTTTTAATCAATGTCAAGGCAAACGCAGCTGGCCATAACTGTACAGGTGTATGATAAAATAATAATTCTCCCTACCAAGGACTTGCCTACATATATATTTTTTTCTCTGTTAATATTTTTAATTGAAATGCCAAATAAAATAATAAAAGTATTTGAAGAAGTGTTATATAATTCAAATTAAAAATTACTTTAAAAGATTGTGTTCACGCAAAATTTATTTTTAGTACTATTTTAAAATTTATTCGATTTAGGTGTTATTGAAAATGTCAAAATTATCTATCTAGTGACCGACTTACTAATAATGGCTTTTTGATAAAGTTTATTTAATGAGATGTTACATCGATCAATGTATTGCTATTGATATAATATTTAGAACTATGACGATATTGTTAATATTGAATTCTAATAGTTTAGTAGTTCTAATTTGTATATTACTAGTTTTCGTCTGCTTTTTCGTGCTTATGTTGGTGATAGGCATGTGATAGATATAAAAAAGTAGCCTAGTCCTACCTCAATTTTCAAACTTGCTTCATACCAAATTTTATCAAAATCGGTTTAGTTGTTCGGCCGTAACAGTCAGGCCGAAGAGTTACTTTCGAATTTATAATATTACTCTATAGTAATAGCATAGCATCTATATGCTATGCTATTATAGGAATAGTATTCTACCCACTTTAAGCTACATTATTCAAATTTATTGTCAAAAATAGGATGGATGATAATAGTATTTTTGCCTTAATTTTTGTTTCAATTGTAAACAACCATAAGTTTATTTATGTCTCTTTATATTATGTTTATTTATGTCACTTACTAATATTAAGTTAGTATCCATATTTTTTTTCTCCTTCACATAAGAGGTAGAAGCAAAGAACTTACTTCGTTAGTCACTCGTAAATGTAAGAAAACGACTTATAGTGTATCTTCAAATGTTATAATTATTAAGAGCAATGTCGTATATCCGTTTCCGTTTTCTGCGGTGAGATTCGAGTTTGTTCTTACAGAAAAGCCGTACAAGTTTCAATGGAATATATACTACTATTTTTTTATTACCTAACTGTGATATTGATATAGTCAACCATATTCAAAAATTCTTCTTGTGCACCCTGCACACTATTTAACAAGCTCGTGTCACAAACGAATTAAGATCATACTTACAGTTTATTTCAAAAGAAGTAGGAATTTATCATAATTACTATGAAAATTAATATTTTATAAAAAATTTCAAAAACCAATTTTTTTTACAAGGACCATACCGAGTTTCTGTAAACTTGATATGAATGGGAAATTTTTGAATTGCATAGAAGATTTTTGTTTTCATTTTCTTCGTATCTTTGAAATGTCTACGTATTACCTTGTGTTTTCTGTTACGATTTTTCATTTTAAGCCCCTATTTCTAAAATAGGCTTGCACAGCTGCTTGCTTTAGCCTTCGAGCCTATATTTTTAACCGTATCTGAAAATCTAATGTACATTTCGGATTTCCTAGGGAGATATACTTCAAAATTATGACAAAACAATATTAATAAAAAAATAAGATGACTTGTTTCTTAATTAAAAAAAAAAACAGTAACTAGAATGACTTAATAATCCGTGATCGTTTTTCAGAACTTGTAGCCATTTGCATGTCGAAATGAATAAATTATATTTTCAATACGAATTGATGTTATTTGATTTAATTTTTTGTGATGTATACGGTATAACTTTATCGTGTTGTATTATTATCTGTAGTGCTATGTTATTGTTAGTGTGATTACTTTATAATGCGACACCAGAGACATGACGTCTGTTTTAACTAAGGCTGAATATCCATCGGATAAGCGATACTCTGAATGGGAATTGGTTCTTTGCGAATGAACTTTTATTAAAAAAATATAACAATTTTTTATATTTCCTTAATCAATATTTTTTTTCGTTTATAAGTTACCATAATCCAAAAAAGCAGATTAGATTACAGTAACAGTCTGTTAATGTCCCACTGCTGGGCTAAGGCCTCCTCTCCCTTTTTGAGGAGAAGGTTTAGAGCTTATTCTACCACGCTGCTCCATTGCGGGTTGGTAGAATACACATGTTCAATGTATGTTACAAATTTCAATAAAATTAGACACATGCAAGTTGCCTCACGATGATTTCCTTCACCGTCAAGCACGAGATGAATTATAATCACAAATTTCATGTGCTTAACATTAAAATTCAGTGGTGCTTGCCTGGGTTTGAACCATCTCTCCTATCAGATTAGATTATGAATAATAATTTTAGAAAAGGTAGATAATTGCTATTGGCACGGCGCCGGATAAGGTCCCCGCGGCTAGTAAGTAAAGCAAATCTAGCTATTTATAGTTTTAATTTGATATTTTCCTTTTATGCTGTACAAAAGTATTATTAATTAGGTCATTTTTTATTTTTATAATGATTGTGTTGTGTTTACATTCAAATGCTACCTAGGAACTTATATAAGACGGGATGACGCGAGAATTTAACTGCCTAGAGGTTTACTCGGTTTAATTTGGCACTGAATAGAAGCACATGTTCATATTTTTCTAAAATATAAATAGTACATTTAAAAGAAATGCGTTCGGGTTTTTATATTTAAGGGACCTAACGTGAAGGTGAATAATCATTCGCTAAAGGTCACTGGTCATTTAGATAACATTAACCCTCTTGTAACATACTGTAAAGCGGTTCTGAACTCGGGAGTCGTGTCACGTCGTGTGTTTTTAGATTAATATATTTTTTTTTCTTTTATTTTGGAGTTTAAAGTGCAACTAACTTAATGCATCGTTTCGAAATTGTAAGTGATAGAAATGTAGTATTTGTTTAATATTTATAGAGAAAACAAATATTATAAACAAAAAATAAATGCGATCAATATTAGATGTTACAGTTTTATGAATATATTAGTTTTATTAATTAAGTAGTTTTATGTAAATGTCTCGTTTCAGTGGCTAGTTTTTAAAACTTCAGATACCGAAGTCTTAGTTTCCGGTTTCAGGGCCCATACAAGTAAATGGTTATTTCTGTAAAGAAATTCTTACTAATATTCTTAATAATACACAACTTACGTATTAATTATCACTGAGTTAACTGACATAGACCTTACACGTAACCTCGTGGCAGACTGTCAAAAGTATTTTAAGAATATGGGGATGAGTCCATAACTTTTTAAGGATTTGTCGTATTCTTAACATTCAAGATATATTATTATTATAAAAACATTAAAATTAATGTTGCATAACATTTTATTATTTTAATTTCAGAACCCCAAGAGACGGAATATGTCTAGAAAATTTTTATTCTGTTTTCCACTTCGAGTGGGAAATATCGTGTTCGGATACATTGTGATTGTAAGTATATTAATTCTAATAACAAATTATTTTACCGATATTTGTTATACTGTTAAACCCTAGTACTATTATAGAATACTATTGTATTCTGAATAAAATTAGAAGTCAGGCAGTTTCATCACATAGGATTTTAAACGAAATCCGAGAACGAGAAACAAGAAGCCGAGTTTAATCTGTTTTTAGAACAAGTAAATTTTAACCAGAAGATTAGAAATCCGAAAAAGAGAAACCAACCTTTTCCTTTAAAAATTACTTACTGTTATTCAAACGGTAGATAAAATATTGTTCTTGTAAGAAAACAAAGGCTTCAACTTCTTACAATTTCTATGTCTGCGTCAGAATAAAGTCTTACCATAATATGTTGTTTTGCCCTATTTACCAGTTTTTCTTTCTGCTATAAACGTCGACGGAAATCGGTTGTGAATTAATAAAATAATACAAACAGTAAACTAGAGCAATGAATGTTGTGTTTATCGCTTAAAAAACAAACGATAAACTCTATGAAAGACTCGCACTTCTACATGTATTTGCTATATTTTTAAAACAGTTTCTTTCAAAGTAATAATAAAAATTTACCACGAATCAATATTCGAAAACCTTTTTATGACATATATACTTTTAATATAAGTATAAAATCTAAATATCAATGTTGTTTGTCAGAGTAAAAATGTATGTAATAAAATTTTCTGTTTTCAGATGTTTGGTTTAATTTTACTACTGTTCGAACTATACCAGCTATATGTGTTCCTCTTGGGTAGTAATATTTTACGGGAAAATGTGAACAACGTGGACTCTCGCACTAATGAAACTAAAAATGACGTTGTGGTTTTGTCATATATTGTAACTTACGCGACCATTGGATTTCTGTTATCACTGTTTGCGACAATATTTACAATTGGTGCTTACAAGGTAAACTATAATTGACATTTACGATATATCTAATGTACTTGTTCGGTGGTAGGGCCACCATTTAGTGTTGTTGTGTTTATCTTGGTAGGGTGTGTAAGCCAGTGTGACTACATGCACATAACATCTTAGTTCCCAAGGTTGGTGGCTCATTGGTGATGTAAGCGAAGGTTAACATTTCTTACAATGCCAATGTCTATGGGCGTTGGTGACCGCCTACCATCAGGTAGCCCATATGCTCGTCCACCTTCCTATTCCTATAAAAAAAAATACTCAGTATGGTTATTTCCCGGCTGGAAGTCTGAGTGAGCTAGTGAAACTTCAGGCAAAAAATAAAACATTTTAGTAACCTTTGTAAGGGTGGTGGCGCATTGGCGATGTAAGGAATGGCTAATATTTCTTAAACCACCAATGCCTATAGGTGGTGGTGACTACTTACCATCGGGTGGTCCATTTGCCTGTGCGCTATATTTTATAAGCAGACGGGCAAAAAAGTAGTAAAATTTACTACACTTAATGTTTTTTAATTGATTGTCACATACTACATTCAGTTCTTTTAAATTCCCATCAAAAGAGTAAATACATAAAATGCGATTATAATATTAAACTATTCATTCATATATTTTATTATAATTATTTATATTATTAACATTGTACCAACGAACAAAATAGAAGTGTTTGTATAGACAATAAATCATTCATAGACAATAATCGATAGAATAAATTCGTAACAAATATGTTTCGTAAAACTAAATAAAAAATCTTTGTACGTTTTAGTTGAGGTTTAAAGCTATCAAGACATTCTTCGTGTACAGCTTCATCCATATCTTCTTCACTATTGTTATGATCGCGTGGGAGGCCATGAATAGAAATTGGTTGATGCTGGGAGTGCTAACTGTATCAGATGGTAAATAAATCAAAGTATTATTCATTTTATTGTTAATAACGTGAAAATGTACATCACGTAATACATTATGAATTGATCTTGTCCTTTCGTTCATCTTATCACATACGTAGGACTTCGTCGCCTCTGCGTCGTTTATAGGGATGAAATACCATTACTATAAGTATAATTTTCAAAAATTATAAATAGATACAAATCTGAATATCAAAATCAAAAATCTTTCCTTTTGTATAGATAAAGTCGGAATCCATAAAAGCTTTTGATTTTTATTTTTGAAATACCTGCATGTTGTATTATTTTGTCCCCTATCATGACGAAAATGAGACAAGATAACTGGGTTTAGTTATGTAGTTTTTCAAAAGTAAGGTCAATGATAATTGATATTAATCGTTAAATAAAAATTTTTTTTAATAATTTATAAAGAATTATTAAACAATCTTTATTTTAACAGTCTGCATACAGTTTTTATTATACCAACATAAATTTATATATTCATATAACATTTTAGATTTTTTAATAAAATTCTTCATCATACATATTATTTTAATAAACTTGACTACTGAAGTTACTGATTCAATATGATAAGATTTTTAATAATAATTTTTGTAATAATATTTTCAATTAAAAGTAGCTATCTATCCATTACGCGCTATATCTGTTTGTCCTTGTATATTAAGTATAATAGCAATTTTTTCAAGTTCGGCCTAATTAACATTCCGATGGTAACGATTGCCGGTTCAAAGGCACTTATAAAATCTTATTTCAATAATTTTTTTTATATATTTTGTTAAGAATCAGTATTAAAATTATTTACTATTTTTTTGTATCGGAACTTTATTTAATGTTAATGTTATAAGATGTTATTGTTTAATTGTTGCAGTGATCTTGATAGCGTCGTTGTTCGGCGTTAAATATTTCATAGATGCTGTGAAAAGCGGCAGAGTCTACCATCGCCCAGAAACTGGAAGATATTAATAATATAAAAAAAAAATGTAAGCTTTGCTGCGAGAGCCGCTTAACGCTATACCCTTAACCACAATGAATTTGACCCTACGAGAAAATATTTCGTGTAAAACTCTGTGCTGGACCAACATTCCCTTAATGTAAAGATAAGAAGTCAGGGAGTCCTTGCAGTTTAACTATAATAACAATAAAGAAATGTACTGATTTAATAATACTTTGTTACTTCTGACAATAGACTATAATTCTTGGTACGACTTGTGTTACAAAGCCAATTAAACTACTGAATTTCTAATATATTATTTCGCAATTGCGTTAATATTACATATATAGACATTTACTCATACAATAAATATTTAGGAATACTATTAAAATTAAATTATAAAATATGACTACTTTTGGATGTAGTGCGCAAACTGCTGTGCCAATCAATACTTTACTATAGCGCTGCACTCGCATGAGAGAAATGATGATGCCAAAATATTGAAATTTGAAGTCGAGTCTAGTTAATTCGAAATCGATAGTTGTACGTTTAAAATATATCAATGTGTGCTTATTCAATAATTTATGTGTGTTTAGTAAAAATGATTGACAAATCAATCAAAAATCAAAAATATTCAGGCTTGCACGGATTTTGTGTTACAGTAATTATTGTAATCTTATGTATTTCATATGTATGCTTTATAAGCAAAATTAATATAAGTTATATAAGATATTAATGTTTACCTTACTAATTATAAGACTATATTAAATTATCTTTGATTCTTGTTAAAGTGTTGTGTTTCAATTTAATCGTTTTTGTCTCAGTAAAAGTATTTATTTAAATGAATATTTTTATATTTAAGATCTTACAGTAATTTTTATAACTATAATAGTGATGGTTTTGTACACATTATCACAGCTAAACTAATGCAGAAACAAAAATACTACTATCTCACTCTTATATTTAAGATTAACAAGGAAAGCAACATAATTAAATCTGTTACATCAGTTTATAGTTTGTGTGATGATGGTTGTTTATCCTGGCCAATTTCGGTCATGGTGATCAACAGTCTCTCAAGGCCGGAGAGGTCGAAGGAGAAACGCCAACAAGAAGATGTGTGCACGAACTCTCTATTCTCTCTCTGATAGTTCGACGAGTCGTGTTCCATTGCATACTCCATAACTTGGTACTGTGAATTTTTCGCCCCAATAAGCTTATTGGACCAACCCAGTATTTAAACTTAGAAACTCGTGTCTGCATAAGGTAGCCACTAAGCCAAAGCGATTGTATATATTTACATAACCAATGCTACTATAAAAATTGGCTAAATAGATTTAGCAAATAAATAAGAAACAATATATCTTAGTTAAGTTTTTGAATGTTTTTTTCGTAATATTTTCAGTTTGTTCATGATGAATAGTTATAAAATCTTTGTTCAATGTTTTTGTTTTATTAATAATATACGAGTAATTTAAATTATTAAATACGATCCTCTATGAACTCATAAATATTGTTATTTGCTTATAAATAACTTATTACGTATACTCTATTTTTAATTATTTCGTACAAAGAAGAATTACATATTATTTTATTTTGTAGTGTCATATGTAATAATCTAGAATTAATAAATAACTAATATATTTTAGATAATTACCGTTTAATGAAATTGATTCACTGGTGGTAGGGCTTTGTGCAAGCTCGTTTGGGTAGGTACCACCCACTCATCAGATATTCTACCGCAAAACAGCAATACTTGATATTGTTGTGTTCCGGTTTGAAGGGTGAGTGAGCCAGTGTAATTACAGGCACAAGGGACATAAAATCTTAGTTCCCAAGGTTGGTGGCGCATTGGCTATAAGCGATGGTTGACATTTCTTACAATGCCAATGTCTAAGGGCGTTTGGTGACCACTTACCATCAGGTGGCCCATATGCTCGCCCACCTTCCTATTCTATAAAATAAAAAAAATCTCTACAAAATAAACTAAAAAATTATAATCACGTAGCATAACCGAAATAAATTTACATGTATTAAAAAATTTCTTTTGTCTTAAAAGTTATTAGACCAAAACACAACTTTTGCCAATTTTGCAAACAAAAATATCTTTCTAATTTTACTTTTTAATACGTTAACTAAGATTGTATTGCGGCGATACATTTTAAAAATCTGTAAGTTTTTTGTTTCACTTTCATATCTAATACCCTTGTAAGGTTTGGCATATAAATTTATTTTCGAGACGCTCGAAATATTATGCTAAGAAAATTTTCAATTTAAATACGTTTATATAGTACAATCATTCATCTTCATACAGTTACAAAAATATTTGAACGAACTAAATGGATAGTGAGAATTCATTAAAAAAATATATTTTGTATAAATAAATAAAATAATTTATAGAATTAATAGGTGCATCCAAATTAAAACTACAATAATAATCACAGACATTAATAACTCTCCACTATAACTATGTCAATAAATAAATTAATATTTCTAAAACCTAATGCCTATACATAATATTATCAAAATGCAAATTCTGGTGCTTGAGGTCGATGTCTCGCTTCCGACGTCTGCCAAGCATCATTGGTACGACCATAGCCATCGTTGCAGGAACCATGCCCGCACCAACAGCCGCCATTACCGTTGAACTATCAAGCGGGTTTTTGTGTCCAAATATTTTCTTCTTTAATACTTTAGTTTTAACTGGTCTCAACTGACTTGCGGCAACTTCTAAATCATTTTTTAAATCCATATCCCTCTTAGCTTCTTCTACAGTCTGAAAACTTCTTTCGACTTCCAACAAACCTCCATGTGACGTAGTCATGTTTATTTGGGATTCGTCATTAGCTGGTAATACAGTAAGCGATACAGCTTGGTGTGATACTATTGACGGAATATCAGATTTATCATGAGGTACTTCCAGCGATCTTTGTCGCTTTTTGTGCCTGTATCCTTTCGTGGTTGATAGCAATACCCACTGTCCATCACCGTGTGGGGGTCTCGATGAGCGATCACTGTCAAAATCGGATTCACCGGCATAAACAACTTGAGTGGGTCTTCGTATTGGCCGCTTCTGCATCGACGACGACTGGTGAAGTGCTTCGTATTCATGTGGAAAGTTTGAAGGACGAGAATCAGTCATTAGAGAGTCTGACATTCCGTAATACATGGAATCGTCATTTGGGTAGGCTTCGCCTTTATCGCAGTTTGGTCTGTAAGGACGTCGGCTATCATCAGTCGCCCAAGTTGATTGAAAGGTTTGCATAGGCTGCTGTGGTTTGTTTTTGGTCCAAGATGGTTTCGACGGTAATTCCGTGTCATACTCTTGTGGTATATGTAGTTTATTATTAATGAATCCAGGACGAGATAAAGTTGGTCTTTTCTGTGGGTACACGTAGCTATTCTCCATATCTTGGTAAGGTGTGTATCGATCATCATTAGAAAAATTAGTGTCTTCATCTTCATTCCAGTAACTTGGCTTTTGTTTCTTTACATTTGGTTTCCATTTCGATATTTTACTTGTAGACCAAGCCACTGGTTCCAGTGTTACCCAGCCATCTTTATCATCATAAGGATGCTTGTGTTGTTTTACTTTGAGACGATTCCACGATGTATAAACTTTCTCCTCATTTTCATCTTCTTGATTCGATGTAGAAGAATAACGGTCTGATTTTACCTTTTGTTTTTTTAATTTTGCTGCTAATGCGGCTATAGCTTGTAGACGCTCATTAGAGAAATCACTGAAATCTTTTAATTTATCCGAATTCCCCATCACATAATCTTCAAAATCTTCCTGAGGTCCTTCATTCTCATTGAATCCTTCTTGACAGGACGGTCCATAGCAACGTGGTCTGTTATCACGAACACCATCGATTAAATGCGTCATGAGATTTTTAATATCAGAATCATTATCTAATGTCGTTTCAGTAACATCCCACTTTTTATGAATATTATCTCTTAAGGGTGAACTTTCAATTATTGTAATCGGTTCTTTTCCCGGAACGTCTAACTGATACGTTTTATAATTTTCATTATTTTGTATTTCATCATCATTTGGATTACCAAGCGTCAAATGAATTAAACAAATTTGTAGAACCACTGTCAATTTCATTGTAAAGATTTCACTTTCTTACGTTCGCGTGTAAGCGCGCAGACAAGGCGCGTATAGACTGAGCGGTGACGGCAACAAAACTCCTCTGATATAGTTTTGATAGTAGATGCACAATAACCGCCTCCCCTGCTCTCTAATGCAATGGTAATTTCAGTTTGGTCACGACGAATGAGCGACATAATTGCACTGTGACTGTCGTTTGCTAGCGGCTTATCTTAATTGACTATCGCATTTCTCTCGGATCCCTGACCTGAGTCGCGGAGAAAACGTTTTTCATTTAGTAAAATGTTTTCTCAGAACGAATAATGCTGAAATGTTTTACAGACTTAAATTTACAATGATTTTTATAATAGTTTTTGATGTTATCGTAGTGATTTATTTTCAGTAAGTGTATTATAAAACTGAATTCACGCGTAAACAAATGAAAGTGAAAGCAATTGATTTTTATTATATCTACTATATCTTAACACAGTTGTCTTTAGTTTCATAGTAATTGCATACGTAAATTAAAAAAATATATAGTCATTGCATTTACTGCGTGCAGCTCTCTCCCCGCAATAAACCTATCATTTGATCAACTCCGCTCTAATTGTGTGATTTTACCTGCCAATCTCACAGACCGCAGCTATTTGAAAATAAATACCACTTGCATACCAATTATAAATAGTTATGCAACTTTGTAAGGTGATAAACATTGATATTTATAAAAAAATAAAAGCCTGTAATTGCAGGGATTAGGTCTCCTTTCCTTTTGTGGGTATGAAGCTTATTCTAACACGTTGCTCCAATGCAAGTTAATAAATACTCATGTAGCAGAATTTCCTCCGACGCATGCAGGTTTTTTTCAGAATTTTCCCTTCACCGAGATAAATTATAAACACAAATTAAGTACATAAAAATTCAGTGGCTTGAATCCGCAAAAAAAACTTTTAAGATTCAAGTATTCTAGCCATAAATGTAAATGGTTCTTAATTAGAGAATTTATATTTAATGTTATATCAAAATATTTTCTATGGACAGTAATTAAGAAAACTTTTATATTATTCGTTATCCATATTTAAATTATAAACTTGGAGAGATAATATGTTTGAACGCGTTAATCTTATGATTTACTATCAGCCCGATTTGAATAAATCTTACCGTGAGAAAGTCCGTTCATTGAGAAATGTAGAAGGTTACAGGGTGCATAACTTAATTTAACGCTAAACTAAAGTCATTATCAATTTCATCTCATTACGCATTTACATCTTACCATGGAAAGCTGGACATCCAAAGACCTTAGGAACGGAGCGTGACGATAAACGTAAACCAATAGATAAACTGTATGAAGCAGGCAAGAGTACAATCAATTTAATGTGTGTAATACCGTGGAGCACAGCTATAATATAAATAAAGATTGTTCATTGCTTTGCTTTTAAATGAAAAAATTAAAAATAGTTTGATTATGGAAATATACGTACGGTACGCAATATATTTACAAAAATGGTCGAAAAAAGTAAAAGTGAGGTTAAATACGTGAACTAGAAAAGACTGGACTTAATTTTTACGTTAACGTTTCGTTGTATTTTAAGTTATTTAAATTGTATTAAGAACCATTCTCATAGTTCGTGGTCACTTTCGAGATTTCGTGAGTACATGCAAATGGTCGATTTGTGGCGAATTAACTGTTCAATTCGAAAGGCATAAGTATTATAACAAATGGAATTTGGTTATGATTTAGTTACATAATATATATGTAATTCATGGAATGATTGATTACAACGACTTTCTCTGTTCACAAATAAATATATCGTAGAAAAACCGAATGTATGTACATATATCAGTTATTGCAATCTAGCTTTAGCAATCATTATGCTAAGTAGATATTCACGATGGTAGCATAAAGATGCCCCTTAACAAGGGAAGCATTATCTTTACTACATAAGTTAAAAACATTGGTCTTCATAATGGTATTGTACATTAATAATATCATGCCAACTCTCGGTTTTCCAACTTCGCTACTAAACATCTATTATATTATTTAATTTTGCCTTATATCAATAAAAATAAAAATATTTTGATCAAGTTCGCTCTTAAAGGCATTTTTTAAAACGTAATGTTATAAGACTATATATTAAATGTAAAGCTACCACCGTTTCGGAATGTACATAATAGCGAGGAGAGCCAGCAAGAAACTTAATAGTTAGTCTTATTTCACCAATTAAATGATAAAGGATATTACAGTACAGTACATTAACGGCCTGTTAATGTCCCACTGCTGGGCTAAGGCTTCCTCTCCTTTTTTGAGGAAAAGGTTTAGAGTTTATTCCACCACGCTGCTCTAATGCGGGTTGGTAGAATACACATGTGACATAATTTCAATTAAATTATACACATGCAGGTGTCAAGAACGAGATGAATTATAAAGGATATTGATAAAATGCAATTAAATTTATTTTATACATATATTAAAATATAATTTAAAATCATATTTTAAATGAAAATTATTATCATTACTTAAAAAGTTTGAATATCAACGAAATAGAAACTCCACACTTTTTTACCATCTATATAATCTTGTATTACGGTTTACTTATTAGAATATTTAGACGTAATTGCCTAAAAATAATAGAAAATAAAATAATATATCATACGTGTTCATTTTAAGATGAATTTTAAATTAAATAAATCACATTTAGATATAATACTAAATACATAAATCTAGGTAACACGTAAACACGTCTATCAAGGTAATCTAGACAAGTTCATTATTATAGTATTAAGTACGGTTTCTTTATAATAATATAGACAATGTATTATAAAAAGTAGTTATTATATTGTTATGTTTGTCTTATACATTTTATTTAATTTAATACTATGGGTATTGTAAAAATAATCATATTTTTTTTTCTTTTAATGGCACAAAAAAACAGAAATTTAATAACTTAATATCCTATAGTAATATAGTAATAATATCCTATAGTTGTAGATTTGAAAAGCATGTTAAGAAAATACTTTTATCCAAACTGAGATAGACAACTACGAATACGTGAATTATAAGCAAAAGTTGCGAGTTAAAATGTGTGTAAGCACCACTGACTTGAATTTTCTTATTTGTAAAACTCATGTTCAGCGTGTACAGCGGTAACCTGTATGTAGTAGGAAAAATTCCACAACAAATGTATCAATTAACCCATTCAAGCATTAGAGCAATAATATCCGAATCTTCTCCTCAAAATAAGCTTATCCATCATTGGGAACTTCACTGGTTGTTACGCAAACTAGAAATTATATATTATTAGTTTCCGCCCACGATTTCACCCACGTGTGAGTTGAGAACGAGGGGGGAAGTTATTAGGTACCGTATGTCCTTTTCTGTACAACATAACGTGTATGCAAAATTTCTCGATGAGTTGGGTAGTTAAAAGGTGAAAGCGTAACAAACAATATTAGTTAGGATTAACATACCAACACAAATACACGTTCATAAATCGTATTACACCTTTTATAACCAGAAAATGCTGTTTCTATCCCAGTTTTTCTTTTCATTTTTACACAGAAAGTCCTCTGCTTGACCTAAGCTTTGATCATTTATGAATTGTATAAAGCATTTAGCTTCTTGCTTTAGCTTTAGTTTTTGTAAAGGAAATTTACCATTAAAATTTTCTAGTTATATAACTATGGCAACGTTTTTTTAAATAATTGTGAACTAGAGGGAACTTGACAATAATCATTGCCTTAAGTTGGTTCAGATTTGTGACTGTAGGAATGGATAGCGCTCTTACATTGTATATACACTATAATATGTATATATTGTGTATTCCTGATCGTTGTCATTAACATCAGTCATTCTCAAAGCAGGCTAGCCAGCTGTGTACATATAATTATTTATTTCCTAAAATAAATCTCGTTATTACGAGATTTATTTTAGGCTATTATTGTCTATTGCCAAATTAATGAAATAAAAAGGAGTAGTCAATCGGGACACTAACAGACCTGGATTGCATTTAGTTAAAATCATCATTACCTTTGCCATGAGATAATAAATGTGATCATGATTTTAACTAACTACAATAGAGTCGAGCAGTATGTTAACTGCATGAAATAGATTTGTCAGACGAATCCGACGCCAGTTCTCTTCGAGAATACTTTTGTATATGGTATCCCGAAACTATATGGTTGAGAACATTGTTCAAAAAATACATAATCAAGCTCTCCGAATATGAAATTTATACGAATAAAAACTTGATAAAAAAAGAAATTTATTGCTTAATCTGTGTAACTATTGTTCCTAGTCAGTCACGGTGTTACCTTGTACTCTCTTATTTAACGCCCCGCGATTCCTTTATGCTTTCTAAAACTTACAAAATTAGTTTCGATGACAATTTCTTTGATTTCACTTGTTACTTTGTTATTATGCAAATGTGGTTGAAATTTTATTTATAAATGCATTCAATATTTTAAATAACAAAACACCTTATTTGAAAACTGATGAACTCTTTAAATTTACAAAAGTTACAATTTTAATTTTATAATTCTATCATTACCTTATTTATACATGACAAAGGTGTTATGGTGTTTCAGTTTTTGACAAAAACGAGTTAAGTAAAATTATTAGTAAGGGTTTAAAGATATTTCACCTTTGATAAGTATATTTAGAAAAAAAATCCCGAACATACACGACAATTATTAAATATTTACAGAAAAACATATATACAAGATCATATCAACTTCAAATGTTATCTTCTCAAAGCTTACTTAACGGTTGGGATCTGTGTTAGCTCATCAGTCTCATCTCATCATATTCTACCGCCAAACAGCGGTACTTAGAATTGTTGTGATTCGATTTATAGGGTAAGCAAGCCAGTGTAACTACTGGCACAAGGGACATAGCATCTTAGTTCCCAAGATAGGTTGTGCATTGGCTGTTTAAAGAATTGTTAATATTTCTTACAGTGCCAGTAACTATGGGCGTTGGTAATCATTTATAAAACTATTATACTAAAAAAAGCTTAGGTTAATTTATATCAAATGATACAAATTTCTTTCTTCATTTCATTCTTTAAAATACGAAATAAAATGACGCTCTTACAATAATAGCTTTATTATGGAATAATGTATATTATGCACGTATTTTAAGTAGGGTAACCATATCGCAGGATATATACCACAAGTTATAAATCGATACATAGGCATATGATCTCTAGTTGAATGATTTTGATCTTCAGATATCCTTTCGAAGCTTTTGTTTTTATTCAGTATTTATAGAATGCAATTTTATTCTCTTTTAAAAAAATACAGTTATGTTTTGTTGTTTTTATACATAAAAAAATATTATTAATGCAAGTATTTTATTATGCCTTTCATTTACTTATGTTTACAATTTTATGTTATTTTTTTTAGCCCTGGGCCTGGTTTAAAGTGGAACGAAATTTTTTAATGATCTTTGCATCTCGTCACACAACCCGATGGTTATCTTTGATATCCTAAACATCAGGACGTGTCCAGGTAACAAACTTGATGGCAACTGTAGTTTACAGGAAGGAGAGAAATGTATAACGATACAATAGAACGGAAGCCTTCCGTTCCTTGTATCAATGTAAGCGCATGAGTATTTATAACACAATTGAACAAAACAATTGGTTGACATTATTGATAAATTCTATTGTTTTCCATAACTTTGATTTTTTAGGTTATTATTTCATGACATTGTTACTGGACAAAACAAGAACATCTACATGATGAATATAAACTTCGATTTCGTACATATTCTCTGATCTCGATTAAGAAATAATTTATTTATAAAAATATACATAAATAATGTCAGAGGAGAACTTATTATATAAGTTATGCTCATCCCTTTAAGAGATTTCTTCCAGCAGACTAAAAGGAAAGAATCATTTAGATAGATCATTATAAGGTCAACAAACAATCATACAAAATAAAATCGAAATAACGATGTATAGACAAATTAATTATACAATCTAATTGTGTAAGTTGAGTATTTAATTGAAGAAAGAGTGACAACTGAAATTCTTGCCAGTTCTTCGAGGCAAAATCTTCAATCGAAAAATCGAAATCGGCGGTTGCTTCATATTCAACTTAATGTAGTAACATTTTATTGCATTTAAAAAAACTAAAAGAAAATTATTCAAAATTATAGTGCCTACTCAAATAAAGATGATATATTTATTTAATACTTAATCATTATATACGGTGAATCTGAAACTCTGTTCAAAGTTTTTAGTTTCATTTTCTTCCTCATATTATATATATGCGAACGTCTTAACTATTGAACCGTATATTAAGAAATTTTGCGTACTCGTTTTCAAGGACAAGGAAATGAACAAACGCGGGCAAAACTGCGAGCGGAAACTAGTATTCCTTATACCTACATAATAATAATGATAATGTCGGCAATCCGACACGACCAGAAAGAGTTGAGGCGCAGAACCAACGGCTTGACGTGCTTTCCAAGGCACGGGAGTGTACACACTTCCAACTTCCAGACTCTGGGATGCTACTGAGAATTTTCTGACAGAAAAACCCGATAACTTTTTATTGGCCCGACCTGGGAATTGAACCCCAACCTCCGGGTCTGTGGCCTTCTATCAAGCTACTAGACCAACGAGGAAGCCTAATGGCTTCCTCGTTGGTCTAGTAGCCTGATAGAAGCCTAATGGCTTCCTCGTTGGTTAGTAGATATAATATCTACATATATCATGGCATAACAGACGTACTGATAAACAGTATACAAAAATTTCAGACAATAAACCGTTATTGTACCGTATCCGTTTCATTATATGTTAAAATTGAACGGAGTTGCTTTTGTCTGCTTCATTTCCAATAAATAAAAATCACCTATTTCCTCTTACTGTAATATCAACAGTTAGACATTAAGTAGTGTATAACTGTTTACTATTATCGATAGTATTTCTAGTTCACTTCTTACGTATCTGTCACACTTACTGTAGTTGAGCGCTGTTGCATCACGGCTGTAAAGTTCGAAAGCGTAATTGCCCCTTGTTTTATAATAGTAACAAAGCACTTTCCTCGATTTGCCTAAACGTTTTACTAAAATGAAAACAGAGGCGTGAATGGAGCATTTCTTATAAAAAAAATAAAATAATTACGTAAATATTAATAGGGACGTGATTTTACGTTTTTAACTGATAATTCTATAATAATAACGGATAATTTTTTTTCGAATTGACTTGTTACTGTTGACCCAAGTGGCTTCGACAGCGTCACTGGGCGGGGCGCGAGTCTTTAAGATACTCACGCACTTATACAAAAATATGATTATATACAAGAAAACATCTCTTTCGTATCTCAAAAAATGTTATCGTTATTTATTGTATCAGTCCGCTCATGACCACAACAGCTATTCTGTCGAAACGACGGATGAAATACATAAAAATATATAAGAATTGAAATCCCGAACATAATATGTAAAATAGCCATTTTACATATATTATTTTGCCAAAAAATAAAAAAAAGTTTAAAGTTTACAATCATCATAATAATTCAACAAACTTATTACATAATATACAATACAGCTCCGAAAAATACATGATATTAAAAATAACAGTAATATATTGTACAGTCTACGAAACAACAATACAACAACAATAACAGCCTGTTAATGTCCCACTGCTGGGCTGAGACCTCCTCTCCCTTTGAGGAGAAGGCTTGGAGCTTATTCCATCACACTGCTCCAATGCGGGTTGGTAGAATACACATTTGGCAGAATTTCAATGAAATTAGACACATGCAAGTTTTCTCACGATGTTTTCCTTCACCGTCAAGCACGAGAAGAATTATAAACGCAAATTAAGCACATGAAAATTCAGTGGTGCTTGCCCGGGTTTGAACCGACGAACATCGGTTAAGATTCACGCGTTCCAACCACTAGGCCATCTCGGCTTTTTATACGAAACATTAAAATGAAAAATTTATAACATTAATCATAGTAAGTAATAACTATTAAAGCGACTCCACAGCGTTGCGGTCGTGACGGTCAAGGCCCGGTTTCACTTTTTACTACCAAAACAATTTCACCGCTCTCACGTTCTCCGTTCACAGCATCAGTGAAAAGACGCTGCAATCGACTTAATGCTTAACAAAAATAGTTGAACCGCGACCGACAAAGTGGAATGACCGGGAGCATATTTAATGCAAGTAATATTGAAACTTGTTAAACCAATATTGTTTTAAGGTCATTGTACTTTGAGTATGTTACTTACATCACATTTAGTACTAAATTATACAGGACTTGTAATAAGAACGATAGTCAATTAAAACGAATAAAATATTCTTAATTAAAAAAATTACATGTTGCTCTCAATCAGTAGGTTATGCTGTAAAAACGAATTTGAAACTCATCACAGAAAATGTCAGAAAGTAACATGCGACATTGACCATAATAATAATAATAATATCCTGGGACGATATTCACAAACGGCCATCTGATCCCAAATTAAGCAAAGCTTGTACTATGTAAACCAGACAACTGATATACTACATATACTACTTTTATTTTGTAAATACATACTTATATAGATAATTACACCCAGACTCAGGACAAACAGACATGTTCATGCACGATATCTACCAACAATGAAAGGCAAGATATCTACCAACCACGCCAACCGGCTCATAATTAAAACATTTTAAGAATACACGCATCAAAATAGTATATCAACATAAATCTATTATCAACACTTCACACGTGAGTAATTAAGTGAGTTCATACAGAACAGCAATGCTGAGCTTTTTTAACACTTAAGACAGTCATATACTATTAATTACGAGTAAGTTAAACAAACAAATAGCTCATCCTAAACTTTAAGCATAGGTTAGCACATTATTCAAAATAATTACGGTATATAAGTATATTATAAACAAAACAAAATGAATTTTATTAAAATTATTGGAAAAATATAAGAACTATTGACTTAATACTTTTATTAAAACCTGGTTTATAAATTATTATTATAAAAATGATATTAGTGATATGCCTGACCGTATTTCGCGCTGCCTCCCGCCAAAAGTGTATTTCTTTTTAAAACCAATCTGACAGCTTGACGTATGACGTTCGGAAAGATTGACTTATTCTGTTTATAATATTATATTTTTACCCCCGATTTTATTCTCTGGCTTAAACCCATTTCAGACAAAGTTACTTTATTATAGACTAGTAAAGTAATATAAAACGACTTTAATACTTCAATGTTTTATTTGTATATGTAGTTAAATCTAGTTTAGATCAAATATACGACTCAAAAATAAAATAAATGCAATAGTAATTAGATAAATCGAAGTATCTCTCAAGATTCTTTAAATATTATGCAAAATGATATAATTATCATAATATATATCACATAAATAAATTCCTAATAGTTAATATTATTTATCGGTTACAGTTTACAGGTTATTATTTTTCAATTTAATTAGTCATTAGAGCAAAGTAATTAGCCTTAGATGTGCATAATATTATATATATAATATACGACAAGTGATCAAAAGTGGAAAAGTAAAGTAATAACTCGTAGCGCAGGGTATTTTTGAGTTAACTTTGAATAAAGATTCCTTAATAACATACATTACAAATGAGTATTTTTATGAATGATAAAAGCACGGTACAGTATATATAATGCAGTCATGATATATGTATGTATACAATATGACGAGGTTTTAATATTTATTTATAAATGAACAAGCAATAATTTAAAACTTAAAATTCAAAGCTATTTAATGATCTACGAACAAACCAATGGATTTGAAAGTACAGCCTTTATTCATTTTTAAGACCAGTCGGAAGCTGAAAGCGACATCTATGCCCCATAAATTTTACTACTAAAGAGCTTTCGTTAAACATCATGTAGGTCGTATAATTTAAAGTAATACAATAAGCTATTAACAGATGTCACTACAATCCAATTCAACAACATTGAATTTTGCACAGTGACATCTAGTGGTACTTTACAGAACAATTTTCATTAGTCCGAATTTATAAATCCAACTGACAGTAAAATTATTACAAATATCACAAAAATGTTATTGATCTAATTTATCTATAATAATAATTTAAAAAATAAAATTTATTTATCATAATTTAGGTAATTTCTTCTGCAAGTTATTAGTTGTAGGTAATACATTCACTCATAAATAATTTAAAGATAATGTAATTTACATTTTTTACAAGCCTTTAAAGTTTAAGCTTGTTATTTTGTGTGGGTCAAATAATCAAACTAAATATAAAGGAGTCACATTTTGATCAGATCATATTTTGATTTTAACTATAATTTTTTTATAGAACTTTTTTTATAATATATCTAAAGTAATTAATACTCCGTTCAAATATGAATTTAATTAAGCTGAATGAGCGACTATAAAATAGCTGCTGTAAGTCTTTGAAAAATTTTCTAATTCACAGAATCTCGTGTAAGCAAAATTTAAGAATCAGACGAACATTTTATTCATAAATATTTGATTCCAACGACAGCTATATTTATAAAAGACAGATATTATTATTAGATTAGATATTTACATTTACTAAAATGTTTTATGGTCTGAAGCACTAAGTACTATAAATAAGCGTTCTCAAGAAAGAGCACAGTCAAATTATCTTTTAATAAAAATATAACAATTAAATTGTTAAAACAAAGGCTCATACAAGTATAGCTTATAATCCTTTGATCGCGAGATTCACACACTTTTCATCTTATTTAACTGGATCATAAAATTATTACAATCAAGTATTAGACCCACTTTTGACTTTTTATTTTATAAATAAAACCGCATCTTAATATGTTCAGAATTTAATTTAAAAAATTGGGTGAACAAATATGTCAGATATTTTCAATTCCTTTACTAAATGCATATGTAGTGCAAGCATCACGTCATAAGTAACAACGTTGTTACCGGAACAATGTTTTTATTTTAGGGAAGTAGAACAAGCATTATAATAATAATAAACATAACAATATGACATAACGCGCCACTTGCTCGCCCGAGTATGTCTAAGCGTTTATTGTTTTAACTCATTCAGTTCGGCGCACACGATCGTTGTAATTTCATTTAGGTGAGAAACTTGCCGATAGTAAATCAAAATTGCTTACTATTTACCAAAAACAAGTAAGACTTATTACTTGTAATTTCTTATGAATTCGGAATCAATAAGTTTTCGATCGAAATTTATTTTTTAAATCGTGTTTCCAGAACATATAGGCAATTCATGTATATCCCAACTTAATATATTTTATTTACAAATTATACTATATAATGTTGATAAAGTGATTTATTGAAAAATGCCATTGTTATGCTGCATTATACGAATACATTTGAATTTATACAAACCCTTAACCCAAATTCATAACGACATTCTGAGATCTGCGATTTATTGGATGTTACCGGTAAGTATATTACTTCAAAATATAATTCAAAATAAATAATAAATACGTTTTTGAAAAAATAGTTTATTAAGGTTTATTATAAAATTGTTTTTGTACACTTAGTTCAAGTTATTTTAAGCACAATGCTTAGCTATATTATAATCTATCTTATCTTAATAACATTATAAACTCGAAAGTCCATAATTTTACATTCGTGAAATAAATCAAGCATACCTTTTCATTTATTTATATATAATAAAATATTATTTTACTTTAATTTACTTAACCCTAGACTTTTTTGCTACTATCAAGTTAATATATCATATCCACAATCAACCAAGAGGAAAATTGCCTATTTACGTCAATTTGTCACAATAACCTTACTTTCACTCAATGAAAGGAATATTCTATTTCAAAGATTTCCAATTCTTGAACAGTAGGGGATTCTTATTTAATGTTTCGATGCTACTCTATTAACTTAAACGAATTTATGGTATACAAATTTTTTAAATTACCTCTGATTAACATATTCAATCGGTCTTTTGGTTGCCAAATTCAACTCGCTTCTCAATTCTCGATTCTTTTTTTGCAGATCCGTGTCTATAACCGTGATGACTACTTACCAACAGATGAGTTATTTCAACATCATTTATGTGATGTATGGTGTAATCATGACGTTATATATAACGCTCTGAAATAGAATAACAGATCGACTTTTACGTTCCATTATTTAAAAACCGCATGCAGACAAACCAATAGACCTATTACCCAAAGATATGTACGTACATACGTACTCTTCTGAAGAACATATCACTTGGATAACAAAAAATCGCAATACAAAATAAACACGTAATACTGAAATTATTAGGTCTACATTCTTTGTTTATTAATTAAATACTAACTTTATGTGCGTCAGAGACAAATTATACATTATCATTTATCTCTAGGGAATTTTGTATTCATACAAATACAGCTCAAATTATACTTTAATTTACACAAAGCAACAAAATACAAGTTATACTAATGCACAATGCAGCCATTTTGCTAAAACCGCCATTTCTTCCAAACGATCTTACATAGAGGACATGACATAATAAAAAATATTGCATAATGAACCCCAATTGTATAATTTATATGATCATATATATTATATAATAGGTTTATTACCAAAATAAAATGCCTCGTTTCGGTGAATAACTATTACGGAACAAGATCGACATTTCGTCATTACAGTAACAGCCTGTTAATGTCCCACTGCTGGGCTAAGGCCTCCTCTCCCTTTTGAGGAGAAGGTTTCATTTCGTCATTATCGCCGTTCTATTATAATAAGCTTTTATAAAAACCTATATCATATTTTAAGGCATATAACTGACTATCATCAATATTTTCTGGCATCTAAGCAAAATTAAACTAAAACTATGAAGACAATCAAGAAAATTAATAACTATTAATATACTATTCTGGTAGAAATGGTCTTTTCAGTTCCTTGCTATCTAAATTTTGAAACACTCGGAATAAAACATTGTTTAATCTTACAAAGTAAACATTATATCGAAAGGTTTCATAAAAAATAATTTGTACGATAAAAACAGCTGCCTCTTAAGCGCAACAACAATAGCTCCATTAAGGGATGTCATCGTGCGTGCAATAAACAAAAGAGAGTTGGGAGAGATAAAATAGCGAAATACAAAGACCAACGCAAAATGCACAAGAACGCTACCTGTTTCCTTCCAGTTGTCTTCCGTCCGCGTCCAAATATGGTTGCTATCTACTTACTCCTGCTGATCCCTATTGTTGCCTCCATGGAACATTCCGGGGCTTACTCATCGCCACAATATGCTAAGAAGATGTATCCAAAGAACTACGATTCCAGCGCGTTTTTGCCCAAGGAGACTGCATCAAACTTCAAGAGCCAAAGTGCAGCAGATAGATACGATAGTGATACTAACGATACGTCCAATTACGCAAGATCCTCGTTCCTTGATACTGCTGGAAATTTCCTAAGCGGGACCGGAGGTCAAGTTGTGTCAAGCCTGGCTAAGGACTTTATTGCCAGATCCACGGGGAGTAGCCAGGTTGGTTTTGACTGCATGTCGCAGGTTCGTATCGCACTTAAAATTTCAAATTGCACGCATTCCATTGAAGCTTAACAGAGATAAGATTCAACGAAAATATTTAAGAGTGAGTCATAGATAGTTCAACGCTATCTTTTCGAAGGACTTTGTGAATCATTCTTAAAAGCAAAGAAATATCCTATTGCTTGAAGGGAGAAGATTTTGACCAGTAAGTAAAGCTTAAATTGTTACCAAAAAACACAAATAGGTATCTTCCAAATGTTTTTCTTCATTGGTGATCACAAATTGGTTATGAAAATGGAATATATTAGATATTTCAATACTCTAATTGCGTATGTTAACATACATATATAACGGTGTGTTTTTAGACATTACAGCTTTTGGACTTTTTCTTTTTACTAACAATTGTAAAAATATTATGTGTTTTATATACAAAAATAACAACTCTGTAAGATATTTTATTATTTACAATAATAAAAAAACAGGAATTGCCAGTTTCAGTAAGTTTAAGTACTAATATTAAAGAACTGGCATTTCAGGAAAATATTTTTTTAACCGTCCACATCACCTTTGAGATTTAATGAAGAATAAAAGCAGCGATGGCCCATTGGACGTAAATGTTAACCGAAGCTCCACTCAATCAGGACTACTGAGTTTTCTTATGCTTAATTTGTTTATAATTTATCTTGTGTTGGGCGGTATAAGAAAACATCAGACACAATATGCCTGTGCTATAAAATTCTGCTACACGTACATCCATCTATTCTTTGGCTGTTACTTTACATTACACGCTCTTTACCTAATGAAACTGCAATAAAAAGTAATTGAATTTATTGGTAAATTCTAATGTAAATCGGGTAATAATGTTCACTTGGTTTTCATTCGTTTCATTCATTTTCAGGTGCTTAGTCTGAACCTGACTAACCTGGTGATACTGATCGTTCTCAAAGCATTGATACTGGCTGCTGGTTTCTTTGGAGCCGGTGCTTGGAAAGGAAATCATTATGGAAGAAGCTTAGACGGTAATCATTTAAGTTATGTTGTTAAAACTATTTATTAACTTCTAAGGTAGTATATGTTTTTCTATACATTATTTTTTATATGTTTATATATTTTTATTTTATGTTTATGTAATTCGATATATTATAAAAATACTTTGTCGTACATGATGGTGGTGATGATGATAATGTCCTTCTGAGCGTCAGTCACCTCGAAGACCATTCTCAAGGAGTCTAACTGCGCGTACTTCATTATAGTGCACAATTGTGCGCGCCAACATACAATACACACTCATGATCTGATAGGACAGCAATCCGATGCAATCGGAAATAGTTCAAACGCATGTTTTATGTGCTTTCTGAGGCACGGGAATTTAAGTAAAGCCACCTTCAAAGGTACGGGCTGCCGGATAATTTTTTAACAGAAAGTCATTGACTTTTTAATTAGCCTTAGTAGCTACAAGCTTGAGGTAGAATCGTACAATAAACATACAATGACAAAAATGTATTTATAGTCAAGATTCTATATTTATATTATTTTAGTCAGTAATTAATAAATAATGATAATAATGATAACTTCATGGTTTACAAATATAACAATACGGTTAAAAATACTTTAAACTAATGACAGTGTTAACTCAGTATACACGTCCTGAATTATATGTTAGTATAAATAACATTTATATCATTAAAACCATAAAAATGGTATAATGATGAGGAAATTTCGCGAAACGGTGATAGGTGCATCTATACCCTAAACACATCTGCCTACGCGTGACACCTTGAATCCTCAACGACACATTTTTTCCATTCATAACATTTTGTAATAGCAATTTGAGAACTATTTAGTGACAACTCGTTCTATTTTTCCTTAAACAATCACACCGGCTACTGTTTTTTTTCCTCCAACTAATGGTCAGTAAGGGTACTTACAGTAAATCCAATAGCACGTGATGCGTTTGTCATGTCCATCGGGCAACCTAAATGTAATCCTATTTGTGAAGGATTATCTGACCGTCAGCAGACTTTACCACCTAAATGACCAACTGCTTTAAAATAAGAATAATTAATAATAGCTTAAGCTTTGCACGACAAAAAATACCCCCTATTAAAATAGCCAATATACTTGTTGTTATATGATAAGTATTTTCTTTAAATAAACAATAATTTGATTAATAAATGTTTTTACTTTTTATTCCACACGTACATTATTATTTTTTTGCTTAGAAAACAAAAATGTCAACTACCTCACTGAAGATGAAATTATGTTATACCTGAGCTACCTCGCCGGACAACAGAGCCAGGATTACGGCTGCCTTTACCGTTTATCTTGTCAGAAGCCACATCAAGCAACGCTCTATGCTTCTGGTGCTGAACTGTTGTTGCAGGGAACTAAATTGTTTCGAGGGTATATATCTTTGAACATAAAACAGTTAAGAATCACATAACTTTGTGAATGATACACAATTATTGTACTTAACATCTGCTTTCATCTAACAAACGTAACTTCTATGCCCTATCTAAGTTCTTAGTATATTACTAATATACAACATTATTATTACTTTATAATATGTTCTATTTTGGAAGACAACAAATTTTTAATTCCTTTAATTATGCTACCGATGCTTTTATAATCTTTTAAAAAAAAGGTATTATGTAAAGCAATAAAAAATTTTTACTAGTAAGACAATTAAATTATTGTGTTTACTAAAAAACGAATAATATTTTAAAATTATTTTAATTCATTTCTTTTTTTTATATTCCAGTAACAGCATCGACCTGGAGCCCTACGAGGACATATCGAACGGGATTAAAGAGGCTGCAACATGGGGCGAGCGCGGGTTGCCCTGCCAGACGCGCTACCAGTGCACATAGCACTATTTAATAGCTTAGACCTGTAAAAAGTTTTGAAATTCTGTAGATGAATTATATTTTAAGGATCAATGTTATGTCAAGTATATGTTACAACTATAGTCATATAATAAATTTTCGCTATTTCCTTGAACTTTATTTACATCGCCTACGATTATATAAATAATAATAATAATATCCTAGGATATTTTTCACACACAGCCATCTGATCCCATATTAAGCTTGTACAAAACTTTTGCTATGGAAACCAGACAACTGATATACTACAAATACTACTTTTCTTTTGTAAATACATACTTATAGAGATAATTACACCCAGACTCAGGACAAACAGACATGTTCATGCACACAAATATCTGTCCTGGGTGGGAATTGAACCCACAACCTTCGGCGTGAAAGGCAAGCATCCATCAACCACGCCAACCGGCTCGTCAATAATAAATAAAGATATATAAGTATATATAATATTTTCAATGTAATATCTTTTTAGTTTAGTTTGCTTATAAATCAGCATTTATAAAAATTGGTCCATAATATTTGTCGAGTTAATACGTATAAAAATAAAGATCATTGATAACGAAATGCGTTGTACTTACAAAATTAAGACGGAGATTTCCCAGAAACTATAACTCTTGGACTTCGGTCAGTTGAATTGTTTTGACGAGCCGCGCGATACTCCAAGTATGAGATATATCCATCCCTATCGCTGTCATCTGACTCCAACGTCTTGTCTACAAGAGCTGAAAAACATATTATTCTCATCCATACATTATATCGTCTATGTGTTCATATGCATTTGGTACTTGAATTTATTCTAATAGATTTTATTACCTATTGAACCTATCAATCCATGTTTATGATCTAGTTATGTATATTTTATTTTTGGTCTTATGTACACACACATTTTATACATAAATTAATAATATTTATATTTAAATTAGAAGATTAACGTAAACCTTCATTTCACGTAATAAATATTTATATTTGTTAAGATAAGAAATTTACAAACCAATGTAGAGATTAATATCATTCGATTCTGGCTCTATGGGATCATCATTGTCAGTATCGGGAGCTTCATGTTCCATTGTATGATACACTGCCTAAAAATACAAAAAGAAATAGTTTAAATCATCTTTTTTTTAATTTGTATTAATAATTCATCTTCTGTTTGATATTAAAAGTAAACATATTGACATCCTATATGTGAGGTATGTAATTAACAAACTCGCAGTACAGCAGTGTTATGGAATAAGTTCCAATAACTTTAAAGAGGACAAGACCCGCAGCTGGACATATACTGGTTGTCACTGAATACTCTACTGACCATATGCAATGTAACAAGCTATATAATATTTTATTAAGAGATTAATAGATATTGAAAATAGATTTGAAAAAAAAATTGTATATTCTATAATTGTATTTGAGATATTCGCTCTATATGATATACTCTTCCAATCGTAGAATCTAAATTATATCATTTGTTTGCTTTGAACACATTCGACTTTTCTAAAAAAATTGCAATCGCACACCATCATCAGATATTCTGCCGCTAAGCAGAAATACTTAGGATTGTCGCGTTCGGGTTTGAAGGATGAGTGAGCCAGTGTAACTACAGGCACGAGGGACATAACAGCTCAGTTCCCAAGGTTATTATATCTTACGTCGCCAATGCCTATGGGCGGTGGTGGCCACTTACCATCAGGTGTCCCATTTGCTCGTCCACCTGCCTATAACATAAAAGAAATCCAAAAATTGACAAATTAACTCTAATATTAGATTCAGGCTAGACTATGTTTTAATTATTGACTTTCTGCAGTGTTTACCATGTTTGCAATGTTACCTTTAACATTTCTAATCCATCCAGCTTAGAATTTCGATCATAATCGTGAGCTGAAAAATAATGAAATTCTAATTCCTCTGGTGACATCTTGGCTAAGGCTTCCGGAGTCAAAACCATGTTATCTTCTTCCAGATGTCTGAAAACAAAAGACAATCGATATCAACACAAATGTAGTGCGTAAAATACACATGAATATGAGAAATATTATAGTTATTACTTTTTTAAGAACTACATAACCAAAATCGAAATATATTTTATTCAAGTACCTTTCAAGCACTTTAGAATCGTCCATTTACTAGGTTTTATTAAATGTTAAGATAACACTAAATTCTCGTATCCGAGAAGATCCGGCAATAAACTCATAAAGAAATAAACTCAGTAGTTACCCTTTTCATCAATCAAAAAGTACACATACATGTAATAATGATATACAATTGTGCTTATTAATACTTTATGAAAACCAACTAATACTAACTTCATGCTTTTTCATCTATTTAATCTATGGTATTACAAAAATACCATAATCCAAGCAAGAAATTAAGGTTTCCAATCAAAATTATTTCGTTATTTAAAAAATAAATTTAATCGGTATTACTTCGTATCGTGTAACAGCTGCGAGTCTCTAGTGAGAGACTGCGAAGATTTTGGTTTGTAGTGATGATGCTTCTGATCCACTGGCAGTTGTCCGTGCGGGTGATGCGGCCCCCGACGCATAGATGACACTAGTCCATTTAGTATCAATATAAGAAATGCTGAAATGATGTAAAAATAAAGTAACAGCTTGCAAAGTCTCACTGTTAGGTTAAGGCCTCCTTTCCCTTCTCCTCGTTCTTTAAGAAGAAAGTTTGGAGCCTATTCCAACACGCTGCTCCAATGCGGGTTGATGGATACACATGTGGCAAAATGTTCAGTAAAGATACATGCAGATTTCTTCACGATGTTTTCATTCACTAACGGCACGAGATGAATTATAAACAAATAATTATTATAAGGTTAAGATTTAGACCCACCGGGCCGTCTCGACTCGAAATTATGGTAATTCTTTCAAATAATACAAGCGCTCTCGAAATCAGTAGCATGCTTTGGGGTGCAATATATATTATTATGACAAGATCAATATAACACAAAAAAATCTCGCTTTCTTACAAATATTTTATAATTAAGCTAGTTAAATATTACGTGTAATATCACCACTTTGGGAATAGCATAACGGTTACACTAAACATACAAAAACTATCGCCACACGTCCTCAATTAATTTGACAATTGATAAATAAATTGACAAAGCAACATTCAAGATCGGAGCCTATACCTGTGTAATTGAGGGGCACTGTAACGCAGCATAAAGGGTAGGGGTGATGGACAGATGGGAGCCACCCCCCTGGGGCCTCGGTCCACGGGGTAGAATACATCCCGCGGAGATGCAATATTCACACCTCATTTCACAAGTACCCTGGCTATTACATTTGTCAGCGCCCAGAAAATGAAGCAAAAAATCCATGACTTATTTGATATTTATTAGTTTCTGCGACTATTTTCTATTTTCTTTGACATCATTTATAGATGATGTAAAAATAAATATGTTATGCCGTTTATATTAAATAAATAGCATAATAAGTAGATCAAATATTGAGTATATATGAGAGAATTTATTACAAATTTCACTGTTAACTCATACCAAAATCAAATCAAATGCAGTTATTTATTCAAGTAGGCTTTACAGCAGGCGTTTTTGAATCGTCACTACATTAACTCTACAATCGACTCGGAATGTACTAATAAATAATTAAGTATTAGTAATTATTGACGTTCACTATTGTCGTTGATGTTTGTCTGAGAATACTACCCTCTAAAATATATGAAACCGGTGCATACGATTTCTGTAACTTCAGTAAACAACAAACAGGTGTCTTAAGAGTACCCTTTCAAAAATCTATTACAATTTACTTTCAATACATCGAATGAATAATTTATTTTCGTCCCCTCAATCAAACTGAACAGTTGTTCTGTAGAAAGACGAGACTGGTCTTTAATCGGACCCTACTTTATTATAGAGTACAGTGTATAAAATGAAGCCGTAATGGAGGACAAATTATGCGCTCGCGGTGACAAGTGCGCTCCGTATGTCACGGTGTCCGTCACAAGCGTTGACATTCAACACACACGGGTATGAAGAACGATATAAAAATGTTTCTATACAAATTTCTAAAAAATTAAAAATCAACACGATAAATACACTAGATCGTTTTTTAAGATATTAGTCTTTTTCTTGTTATAATAAACAAAATTATAAACCTTTTAATTATTGAAAAGAAATAATTTTATAACGTTACTAAATTTTTTAAAGAAACAAATACGTCAAAACGATTTTATCGCTTATTTATAAACGTAATAAATATAAATATTACATTATAATAATATTTAAATCAAACGTCATAAAACATGATATAACACATGGCGATTTTTTTATATTTATTGCACTTTACATAAATGGAACGATTTCTCTAAATGCTATAAATAATATCAACCAAAATAAGTATAATTTTTAAACAGTTTCAAAAGTTTTCCAAGCAAATCGTTCGTGTGTCTCCCACATAAAAGTCGGCCGCCAGCCCACCATATTATCACTCGATAACACCCTAATCCTATACGATTACAATGCATACTATACACGGATCACGAATTCCTTTATTCATCACAAAGCTCTGGTTACATTTCGCACACAAAGCGAGAAATAGTCACTTTTATAATAAACAAAATTTTAATTAACAGAAATATTTGTTTTTAATTTTATTGATAGACATATAATTTTGTATCGAAATTTTTGAACCTTATTTATTATAAAAAAAATAGTATTAATATAAAAAAAAATGTACTCAGTATAACTAAAATAATTGTATTTTTTAGGAGAAACATAACTTCCAAAACTCTTGTCAATTTTCTTGAGCTTAGTTTTAATAAATATGGTTTAAAATAATTGCACAATGAATAAACGTTTTTCAACTTACCTACAGCTCTCATTTCTTTCACATTACTAGGAGCCTTCGTTTATTTTTGACAACAAATAATATTTTTCCAACATTGACCCCTTTTCAATAACAGTGCGTCTGTCAAATGCCACAAGAAATCAATGTTACGGCGCAAGCGCAGATAAATTAATATAAAATGTGCTTTACATCCTCAGCATAAAGTATAAATTAGATTGATACAGCTCTTTAATTTTCAGCGCATGACTTTCAGCCGTCTTTTACTACATCTAACGTGTTGTTTTCACTTCTCAATAGATGGCATTACCAGTACGTAAAATAATTGCATATCCAAAACTTCGTAGAAATGTCTCGAGAAAATTCATACTTCGCTGTACTTTTTTGAATTAACTCATAATTTTTTTTGGCCTTAGTAGATGCGAACAACCTTTCTATATGATCCCACGTGGCAGATATTATTCATAGTGACATAAAAAATACAGTGCTTTGTATTTGTAAAAGAGGGTATTTACTCGTTTGTTCAGATTCCTTCTAAAAACAATGATTATCGGAATAGACATACAGGGCTCTAACTTTTGTAGAAATAAAGTTGTTGTTGTGTTTTTTAGGTTACTTTTATGATAGAACATGTACATCTAAAAAATTGATGAAAATATTTTATGTTATATGAGTCGATAGGAGCAAATTCAAAAACAAATATAAAATATTCTAGTTCTTAGTATAGAGAGATTTTAAATATTTACAGCTCAAAATCAGTGAGCAAAATTTCTTCTGTCATGACGAATTAAATACACGCAACAATAAACATGAGTAAGACTTAGTAAAATATTATTTTTTACATTTTTACAAATACGTCCCGCGATAATAACCATCAGCCTCAGAGGCAGACAAGCAAATCATTATGTATCCTTTCTTATTGTTACAATTTTTATAAGCTATAAATAAAAAACGTAGCAACGTGACTTCGAACTTTAATTTATTGAAATACATCGATTCTTAATGATATAAACATTAATCGTTGTCGATATGAAAAAATAATGAATTAAATATCTAAATGCTCGCCAGCCAGGACAGAAACCCAAAAAGTGACTATTACCTGATCAATGATAATAAATTTAAATCATCACTAAGAAATTTTTAGAAAATTGGAACTCAACAATACTATGTATTGCTGTGTGGCAGTAGATTAGGTGATGAGTCCATTCCATACAATACCAGGTAAAAATGAGCTTATTCCTTCACTCTGCACTGCAGGTAAATCAGATAAAAGACAAATTGGTTAGTGATTAAATGATGCATATTATGTTACAATGATGACAAATAATATTTCTGTATGTTATTTTAATTTATGCGAGTAAGATTAAAATTATATGTCCCACAATTGAACAAAGGTCTCCACTTTTGTCTCTTAAGGTAAAATTAAACTATAAATATAAAAATAAACATATAAAATTTAAGGTAAGTTCTATATACTCGTACAAGTGGCTATTTTTATCCTCGTAAAATGTAGTTTTCTGTACAATTTTCTTCACCGCTCAAATTAATTCAATGCTTACTCGAATTTAAGCCGATCTTAATGCACCCATTGCACCATCTTGCCTATGAAGTATATTCACACTATGACAATTGTTAAGAATAATTCGAATCTATAACACAAAACTCCTTGATATTTGAGCTATAACTTTGAATGAATAGAGATTCAATATTGCTAAATATAAATAAAATATCAGTACAGAAAAATGTATGAATGTGTAGAAATATCCGAAGATTTCTTATGTGATAGGGTATGAAACGGCGAATCAACATATTCGAATGGCGACAGATAATCTAATTTTACATATTCGACTTGCTGAGGCGGTCTTGCTAGTAATTTTGTCTGCAACATATTGTAAGTACTATTTAGTAATAGTAAAAAAGTACTATTTATTGTCGTTTATAAATATATACTATATTTATATTACTTTATATGCAGTGTATATAACACTGCCACTAAATAATTTATATATGTGTTAAGTTAAAACCAACAGTAATTTGTACACTAGTACGTACAATATAAATCATTAAAAAAAAAACAAAAACAACTGAACTATAATTTTCTGTTAACCTGTTTATTACAAATACATTAATAAAAAAATGTATCGCAATGCAGGGTAAACCTTTTTTATTACTACAACATGCATTTGAAACTAAAAAAAAAACTAAAAAAGGGTCACATGAGAGCAAAAAACACTTAAATCATACGAATGTTTTAATTATACCATTACAAATAAAGGTCATTTTTACGATACACGCTTATTTAATTAAATATATTAACTTATTATTGTAAGTCAAAAATTATTAATACGAACTACTAGTATTTTTATTTTATAGTTATATATTTTATTATTAAGTTTAATTGGTATATATTTTGAAACACTATTTTTATATAGGCAACATGAAAATGTATTCCTAATATATAACGTTGGCTTCTTAATTGATAAAATAATGTCAACATTATTGTTGTGGGAATAACTGATGATGACAATGTACATATTTAATCGACTTTTAAAGATCCTTCAGTATTACCATGTTTCAGAATTCTAAAGCAAAATAAATAATCACCCAATTAGTTAGTGTAGGTAAATACCCAAAACTATCACAACAAAATTTGTTATATAATGTCAAAAACAAAATTTACGAAGCAATTTACATAGAATCTACAAAACTAAACATGTCAACAACTGAAAACAGCTCGTTACTTCTCACATCGATAATAACCTCTGAAATTACGATATACGATTCATTTTCTCTTAACTCATCGCTGAAATAGATCTTTATTCCTTTAAAGATAGGAACAGAATTTACTGGCACAACAAGGGGTTTCCTTGCAGGGAGAACGGCTTAAACGCCAACTACAGCATCTATTCAGAAAATAATTTTACGGCTCTTGGTATAAGGTGCTTTTTTGCTGATTACTTATTTAGACAAATGTCGTTTTAATACTAAAATTTTCATGTTTATAGCGATCTGTTGTGGGGAAGTTAAAAAGAGACGGGCGTATGTAAGCGTGTGAGGGATCGTATGATCAATACATCGGGGGCTGCGTGGTCCGTACGTAAGGCATCCCTAATGGTCGTTTTCTTACATTTGCATGCTAATTGACTTCACCGCTCAGGACATTCCTTTTGTCTTGTATGTGTGACGTAAATTGGAGCTAGTTAACGTCGCCTCGGATTTTATAGTGCAGTTTAGTAATTTGCCATTTCTATGTCTCGTTCTTTTATTTATTGGAGGTATTTTATTTATTCGTATGTAAGTGCATACATGTAATTAATTTATAAAGCCACTGTACATATAAAATATATTCTTGCATGTGAGTTTATATTATCGAAGAGTTCCTAGCCTATTTATTTGTTTGTACCCGCTGAAATCGCTAATTGTATTTATTGAAACTTGCTAAAGCAACCTGGATCAACTTAGATAGTCCATAGCGGAAAAATAATATTCAAGTCCATCTTCCATCATCATGAAGGTCGTCATGTAGTGTATATGAAAATAAACACACATTTTAAACGTCTAACAGATCGATGATTCCTAGGGTCGAATTAATCCAAATATATTTATTATCTTAAAACAACGTGAGAGTTAGCTAGCATCAAAACCCTTGGCCTTGTCAAAAATAAAAATTTATTTATATATTTAGTTAGTTAGCTTCTGCCGTCGGGTATACGATACTATAAGTTTTTGTAGCTTAATCAAATAATTAATATTTTATGTCAAAAATATATTTTCCAATATGAATACCGTAACCGTAACAGCCTGTGAATGTCCCACTGCTGGGCTAAAGGCCTCCTCTCCTCTTTTTGAGGAGAAGGTTTGGCGCTTATTCCACCACGCTGCTCCAATGCGGGTTGATGGAATACACATGTGGCAGAATTTCAGTGAAATTAGACACATGCAGGTTTCCTCACGATGTTTTCCTTCACCGTAAAGCACGAGATGAATTATAATCGCAAATTAAGCACATGAAAATTCAGTGGTGCTTGCCCGGGTTTGAACCCACGATCATCGGTTAGGATTCCCGCATTCTTACCACTGGGCCATCTCGGCTATAAATATGAATACAATTAACCAATATACATAAATCATTCTACGAAGGCTATATTTTTATATTGTACTCAATAGATAAAAATATTTTATTTTTATACAAAATTATTCATGTCGTATTACAGTACTATTAAAGCTACAGAACCCTATTATCATAAATTAATCAGTACAAAAAACAAAAATCCATTTTTTATTTATATTTTCTAATGCAAGTTTAAATCATTGGTACATATGTATCCACTATCGTCTGCAAAATAAGGAATATAGAAATTGCCATGAAACAATAAATATTCGTATTTCTGGCAGCGACCGAGATTTGTGGCGTAACCCGTGTTAGAGGTGGGCGGTTGCTAGGCAACGCTTCGCCTCCCTCGGATCACTTTTAAACTTTCATGTCAGGAAGTTTTTAAGGTTTGCTTGTGGCTCTTAAGTTCTTTTTGTTTTAAGCCTATCTGTAATGGAAAATGTTTCGAAATAAAATGAAACGAATAAATATGAATATTGTTATTTTTATTTGATTGTTAGTTGTTATATTAATAATAATAATAAAGAAATTACTGAAGTCTCATACTATGTATACCTATTATTATAGTATATGTATCACGCAGTAGTGTAGCAATATTAATTTTATTATGCAATCCGCGCCGTTTAATGCACTCGAAAAACTGAATACATTGTTAATGATAATAAAATAAAAATAGTATAATCGAACGTATTTTCGTAAACTAAGCACCTTTTCCAAATATAAAGAGTGTCATTAACAAGAATTACTATTATTTTACTCCCTTTATTTGGGCTTAAAGCAACATTTACACATATTTTGTATTTTTACAAGAAAATAAATCAAAATATATATTGTGACTACGCCTACTTCATATCTATATGAAATAAATACCACGAATCACTGCGTCACAACCACTAAAATGCGTAAATTGTTGCCATAGAGTGCTCGTAATATGTGAAAAAGGTGAAAAACATTTTCCCGCTCATTTAATCTTGGAAAGTGTCAGATAATTCACAACGCCACTTACCTGAGTATGAAAAACGACAGAAAACTCACGCCGCTATTATGAAAAATGCGGTCCTACTACAAGTCATTTCTAAAAAAAAATCAAAGATTACTGTGGAAATTATACATATACATATACTTTTAAGACATACCTATATATATTCCATGATATTCATAAAATTTCGAAAATCTGTATGTTTCTGCTAAGCTGTATCTTTAATGTTATATATTTTTATTCTATCGATTATATATTTTTATAGAAGTTTTTTTTATCATAATTTTCAGATGTTTCTGATAAGAGCTATATGAATTATTAATATTCGAATATAAATCAATGTTAGAGGTCAAGGTTCAAGTCGGAAAAGACGCTGACTTTGAGTCATCTTATTAAATATTAAAAAAAAAAGAAATCCATTTATTATACGACTTGAATAATAAACTTAATAATAGGTTTTTTCTAAGTTCCTGTTAAAATATAAATTTTATCGTTACTAGAACTTTCTTTCTTTGTAAATAATAATGTTAATAAGTAATTTTAATTATTCAAAACGTCACTCACAAATGTAAACAGAGAACTCGAAATTATATCCTACATTTTTCTATACAGGAAAAGTTCCCGAGCTAAGAGAGTGTATCGTACAAAATTGATGAGAGAACGAAACCGCGTCGCGGCCCGAAGGTGCTTTTAGCCCATAATTGGCCGGCTTTTAAGACTACCGAGTTCGTTTGACGTCGCATCGAGTACTGGCGGACGGGAAAGTGAAGGTTTTATGAGCAAGTCATATTTAGGAAAAGTATAAAAGAACAAAGAGTAGAGTCGAGTTTATCGATTGATCTACTAAAATTCTTTGAATAAATATTGGCACATGCGTCCTTTAGAAAAAAAATAAATAAATATGCAATACACACTTCATACTCCATAGTTTAAAAAAATGCATATGTGATTTTTTTTTTTCAATAGCAATTATTTCTTAACATTAAAGGTATTTAAAAAAATTACCGCGTAAAATACCTTTTTCACTTTCGCCTTTTTCACCTATTCAAGGTTAATTTAATCAACGAGTTTTTACCACAATAGTACCACTCAATTGAATTTGAAAATCCAGGACCAAACATTGGATTATTATCGAAGATTTAAGTGCTCATATTACATACAGACTAATTTATACATTTGGTATTTAAACGAACTTTTATTTTTATATCATATATTTTTTTTTATATAAAATAAATTAAAAAAAAATTATTGGCTCTTGCACAATTTTTCTCCGTCCAAACCACTAAATAGATATCTATTATAGCATATACAATATCTACAATAAAAAAACTGCAGTATTAAATTTAATTAAAACTTAATCAATTATTTATTAGTATACGTAAAATAGATTTAAAATAGATATCATCCTTTGTTCTATAAATACGAACGATACATAAGGCTGAAACTTAAAAAAATATCGCATGAAATCTGCGACCACGTGTCACCAATAAAAAAAGTAAACCGTTCTAATTTCAAATAAAGAGAAGGCGGTAACCGACGCGTGCACATAATTAGGCGGCAATTTTGACAGCGGGCTAGGTATAAATTTTCCTGTCAAAATATTTTTGCAAACAATCGACTTTTATATTCAACAACTATGAGGACCACACCCATTTTTAAATAACAAAACAAAACCACAATTAGCATAATAGCTACTTGCAACTGTGTTGTGAATACAACAATAAAGTTTGTCAAATAATGAAATTTCTGTTAAAGCGATTGACAGTGTTTTGAGAGAAAAATATTAGCAATTTCAGTCATCATGCGAATAATTAATTGCGTTTCTCAATTAACCTGCCTAATAAATTCGGGACCTAATATAAATATTTAATGGTAGAAAATGGGCGGAAAGGGAAGAATTATAAAATTACCTCTCAAACGTTTCGCGGCAACGGGAATGGGTAAGCTTTTAGGAGATTTGCACGTGATTTGCTATTTTACGTTTATTTTCTCGTACATTCCTGCATTGCTAGTAATTAGGAGCTGTACGTTTTTTCATATATTAACAAAGCAAACCTAATAACGTATTAAGGTCGCATTACAAAAACTATTGAAATATACACGAAATATATATTTTAAAAAAATTACCTATTCTCAAACTTCATTTAAAATTGATATTGATGATTGAATCTGATCTGAGAACAATCAATGAATCTGTATACTCTTTGCCGAACATTAAAGATGTTTTTAGTTTACTCGATTTAATGGTAATTTTAATTGATTAATTAAATTAGTACCTATTAAAGTTCAGTTTTTGAACAGTAAATTTATTCTTACTTATACAAACATCCATACATACATACATACATACATACATACACACATAATTCAGCGCTTCCAGTTAATAAGTAACATTAACAACCAGGGATAAATTCTAATAAATTAAAACATTTTTTTAATGAAATTTTTATAATGCAAAAAATACGTTTGAATATTTTTATATAAAGATATATTTAAAAAATACAGAATGTGTATAATCCTAAGAAGCTGTTATATTCGGGTTCGGATAAACGGCTCGTCCGCCCCGTAGCAGCTATTAAAAACTTATTAAACATCATCTCGAGCAATTACCCCCCTCCACGCACCCCTTTCTAGTCAGGGAAACTTGCTGGGATATCATTGGGCCATCATACTGCGAGGAATTTTGAAAATTAATCTTCGACAATTTTGCTTTAAAGCCGTTCCGAGTAGATTTTTCTCTTTTATCTGTATTTTCAGAGAGAATGAGGGAAAAAATAAAAACGTAAATTTATATTATCAAATTTCGCTTAAAGAATTCGTTTATAAAATAGAATAAAAAATATTTTTGCTTCTACAAATATAATTCGTATATTACAAAATCAATAAAGTTTTTGTATATGTATTTTTAAAGCGTACTCAGATATAGTTAAAATAAATAGAAAATAAAGAATATTCAAAATAACTTCAACGAAACAGAAATTCAATTATATAAAACACTACAAATTATAGAAATGTATGTAGATCTGTAAGAGCTGAGCTCGGAACTCGGATGCGGCCATCCACAGGAAACAGTCATGTCCTAGCTACGAACGTTTTCCTTGCTTATAAGATTGCTATATTTATACTTACTAACTTATGGACATATATTTACTTTTAGTTAATTTTGCTTTAATAGAAACGTCTTTATTTTTCACAATTTAAACTGATGTGGGTATCTCTACACAGAAAAGCACATACTCTTTTTTTACACCAGTATATTACAAGTACCATATTACATATATTACAAAATTTACTAAATGAAAAACCTATGTCATCTTAATGGATTATAGCGCAAAGGTTGCTTTAGCAATGTATTTCATAACATATTTTAGAAAAACTTACTTGAGCAAGCTTATAGACATTGTAATCATCATCTTAGAAATGAATTACGACGTTCCACCAAAAAGAAACAAGAAACTCTGTAATTCCTTTATTTTACTAATTACAGTATATATTTTGAATACTTATTAATTAAATCGCTTATGTAATGCCATGGTGATTAAGAAAACAAACTACACTATTTTTTATTATCTACATATTATATAATCTTGTTTACAGTATTTACATATCTGATATGTTAGATGTTTTTCGGACATTGTATAAACATAATATGCGTACGAGTTTAAATTAAATCTTAAAGTTATTGTTCTATTGTCACGAGTGCTGAAAAAGAAATGAAAGGATAATGAATTTTGTTTTTGGTAAATAGTAAATAAATACAAATTAATTATTATTTAAATGACAAAATTATACTTAGTTATAGTAAAAAAAAAAGTCAGTGTCTATAATATAACAAAAATGATAAAATAAAATAAAAAGAAATGAAAAACATGTTATACCTATAAATTTTAACATTCTTTACAATTTTAAGTGACAATTTATCATGTATCAAAGTACGAACGTCATCTGACACGTGGCTGAAATAACAGATGAAAGCCGTATAATTTTCGTCTTCTTTGCTGTGCCAATATAATGCATTTCATAAACCGAACTAAAGTAAGGGGTGGAAAGAGGCGGTACCGACACATGTCCCAACAAATGTCACCAATTGTTACTGATTTTCCGTCACAAAAACCAAATTATCTGTTATATTATATAAAGCTGAAGAGTTTGGTTAATTGCTTAAAACTTGCCATTCTTAATAAGAAGACTAAGCGGTCTTCTTATTAAGAAAGGCAAGTTCAATATACTACAGATATAACATCACGCTACGACCTACGGGGACGGCACAGTAACTATTATTGCGGGTAAAACCACGCAGAGCAGAAATTATCGTAGATATTTTAGCAAAGCACAGTTTCTACCAGATTTAGTGAATGAATATTTATCATATTTATGCTTTATCAATTTCTCTAAACATTTTTTACATGTGTAAATACATATCGTGTGACGGTAAATCGAAACTGATGGATTCGAGAAACCTGAACTACAACTAATCAAGCAGTATATTGAATTTCCGGTGCATTATTATTGTTAAAAAAAAAAAAAAAAGCCGAGATGTCCCTGTGGTAAGAACGCGTGAATCTTAACCGATGATCGTGGGTTCAAACCCGGGCAAGCACCACTGAATTTTCATGTGCTTAATTTGTGATTATAATTCATCTCGTGCTTTACGGTGAAGGAAAACATCGTGAGGAAACCTGCATGTGTCTAATTTCAGTGAAATTCTGCCACATGTGTATTCCACCAACCCGCATTGGAGCAGCGTGGTGGAATAAGCTTCAAAAACTTCTCCTCAAAATGAGGAGAGGAGGCCTTTAGCCCAGCAGTGGGACATTCACAGGCTGTTTCGGTTTCGGTATTATTGTTTATTTTAGCTATTATCCTATATCTATCAAATATTTCGGCGAGAAAATTGAATTACTCATATATGCATATACATATGTATTACCTAAATTAATTAATGTTATTAGGAAATAACTGCGAGATATATTGCATGAAGTCAGGTACGCTATTTAAATAAATAAACATTTTCGTTGCATTTTAGTATATGAAAAAAAAATTCTACAATAACTATTATGAAATAGTAATATTCGAAGAAAGGATGTTGTAAGATGAATTTACGTTATTAGTATGTATTAAAATGAAGGCGGTTATCAATTACGCCATATTTTTGTGTATGTTCGATAGCTTCGTCAACTGTATAACTTATAATCATAATTTTATAAGTTGCGGGTGCTATTATTAATTTGAGCAATAAAATCCAACCACAGACCAACCAAAGAGCATAGCCAAGGTAAAACAAGGCCAATGAATTTTTATATAAACACATACTGAAAAAGTTTCTATATTAGCTAAAGTTGTATTAAAAATATCATTTATAAGTCTTTAGTTTAAATTAAATTATCTAAAGTCAGTTTTTATCATCTTTGAAATTACTTTTTTATAGTTACTGTACATTGATTTGTTGGTAGAGCTTTGTGTATCTATCTAGGTATATCTTACTAATCACTTATACCGCCAAACTTAAATACTTACGTATTATTGCTTTACTATGCTTTAAAAATAACCTGAGTATGTAAGGTTAATTATTCGTTAATTAAGTATATCTGATAAAAAAGAAATTTAAACAATGAAAGTTACCGTAGCTATTTTAAGCAACTAACTAGTAAGTAATGTTTTGGTAACCGTACTAATTTTATATATTGCTATTATTTCTTAATTGTTTTTCTTTGATTCGTATAACAGTCTGTAGTAACAAAAAATATAAAAAAAAAACTCACAATAGTATAATATAAAATATATCTTTTAGATCATCTTATATATTATAAATAAAAATAAAATATTAATAAATAATTATTGATGGAGAAGGAAACATTATAGACATAACTACATATGGGACGTAGTTTTGCGTTTCTGTGTAGTGCTATGAATTGAAGGGCGAGGGAGCCACTGTCTCAAAGGCATAGAATAACAAAGGTATTAACAATGCGTAATCAATGCTGCTGGCTTTAAATTTTAAATTACAAATATACTTAGTAAAAGTGATCAGTGATCACTGTTTAATTACTATCAGGGCCCTCTGCTAGTTATTACATAGTTACCATACAAGATGCAATGATCTTTAAATTTTCGAAATGAGTTTAAAAAAAGAATACTTATGACTTTTTTATGTCTACGAGACTGAGCAATAAATCTGGTGAACAAACAGCTATTATTTTTTTTAAATTTAATATTAATGAAATTCTAACTACTTTTTTTTCTTATGTTTGTTCTTGTTTTACATTTTATTCAAAACAAAAATATATAGTTAAAATAAGAAAACAGAAATTTAAAGGTAGGTACTATAATATAATTTAACTCGAATATGAAATAAAAATGGGATAACATTGTTGCTTATTTTTAATGACTTGTCATATGGCCCTGTGGCGCAACGGATAACGCGTCTGACTACGGATCAGAAGATTCCAGGTTCGAATCCTGGCAGGGTCGATCTTTGTTTTTTACAAACAGAAAAAATATATAATATACTAATCCAATTTACATAAATTTGTCACATTATAACGTGTAGTTTAATTTGTATTTTAGATGAAAACAATTAGAACAGCAAAAAAAGTTGACATTTTATGAGATGATTATTTGTGTGTGAAAGTGGTGGAAAATAATAAGAATAAGGAAACTTTGTTTTGTTATAATGATGCCTCCGCTTAAAAGAAAAAAACAATTGATGTTGCTTGTATATTAATAAATTAGTTAGTATATATGACATAAAGAATACATATTAAGAATATATAAATAAAATAAATTCAACAAACTTTAATTCTCGAAGATAATTAATTCATAATAATTATTGTTGTAATTTATTTAAAAATACTTTTTCATCAACATATGTTATTCTATTTGTTAATTTAAGAATAAAATTACCACTGCTCACGGTTTAAAGATTCAATAGTAAAATTCCTTATACATAATTGTATTTACGAAATCATGAAGAGGCAAATCCTTTATACAAAACGATGCACATATGAAACTTCTCTAAGCTCCGAAACTTTGATTCCAAAGAGCGGAGAGTTAATTAAAACTACTCGTGTAGTTCTGAGACATATCTCTTATATATTCGCACAAAATTTTCCTGGAATATATTATAAGAATCGTGTATTTGGATTAAGAGGAAGTTTTTAAAGTGCTTTTAAGCCATCTTTCGAAATTCGTCAAAAAAAAAATTTAAATTACAAGTTTAAAATTATACCTTTTTTATTAAAAGAACTTAGTTTTTTTTTGCCTTCAACGCATTAACTGTATTTACACATTACTATATCAGATTCTTATCTGATAAAGTAATGTATGTGCTATGTTCTTAGCACATATATAGCAAATGGATTTCAGTGGATATTTATAAAATAAGCTAGTATATTCGTATACACGTCGATACCAGCAAACTCTAGTAGAGCATTCTTCCGTACAATATAATTATCAAATCATACTATTTTGATTTACTATATATTTTCTCCGTCTATCTATGCATGAATATTGCGGAATTAAATAAAACTTTGCAGCTTTGCCTTCGTTGTAGATCAATATCTTTCCAAATCTTTATGATCTTTACAAAAACTAATTTAGTAAATTATTTAAAAAAATTTAACATATACACAATATAGTTTATACAAACATCCGTCTACTGCAAATACTTTTATGTTTTGGGTTACTAATTATCTAAACGGTTGAAAAAGTGTCTAGAAGTAATATTAAATATTTGATTGACTTATCTGATCTGATCTTATTCTGGTACGTAAGTCGGAAATTGAGGTACAGCTCTTCCCCGTTCCATCTTTTAAAAACTATCGAACCCTCCAAAAACTGAATACGAAAATTTGTTAGTAGACTAGTGACGTCATACGCGTAACTTCCAGCGTTTTACAGGGAAGCGTTCTCGATCCAACACTTTTATTAATTTACTTTAACGACTCGTGAACTATAGATATAGATATTGAAGCATGTAAGTTACTTTTTCAATGATAATACTGCAATTTTATTATCTGTGAATGTATCACAGAAATATTCGTGCCCAAAGAAGATCCACATCGGATTGTAGGCTTGTTCATACTAATCTTTAGATATACCCTCAAAACGCAACGAGAAGTCAGGTATAATTTATCGCAGGATAATTAGGTCCACAGCAAACACGACCACATCTCTCTTCAAATCAGAGACAAGAAGACAACGTTGAATTTGAATCCATATGAGTTTCACACTAGCGCTTTTTTGACATACTCTTCTAGGACCGCCGTAAATAATTTAGATGAAATGGCATCTCCCTCTCTTCGAATTCTGTTTTTAACAAGAGTTTTTTCAACTGTTATACTGCCTTACCCAGGCGATTTTTCGATTTTAATCAGAGCTTCGCAGGGTTTCATTTCTACAACTATGGCTGAATGAAAATCTCTACAATTTGGTGGTGTTTAGTAGATTGCATCTTTGAAATACATACTTTTGAAAGTTACTCAGTGTTTTTTTATTTTTATTTACATTAATAAATAAATAAAGAATACACTTTCATAAAACTAAATGTTCCATTCGCTAGACATAAGTTTACACTATTTAACCACATTTTTGAATAAAAAAATAAAATGTTTTAATTTAATAATGTTTTGTATAATGTACTACTAATTTAATTTTTAATCAGACGATATAAATATCTAATTTAAATGTTTATAACAGAAATAATTTCTCAATATAAACAAACACTAAATAGTTTTTATAAAATATACATCTCTAAAATCCACGTAAATAAATTATAATACACACAATCGTTTCAAGTTTCAAATTACATGAAAATTATTATCTGTGATCGCATCGCGGTATTGAGATATTTAAATCATGACATTTGTTTCGATAACATGATACTGCAAATGATATTCATAACCAATGATAGTTATCGTTAAGTAAAAAGGGTTGATAATATAATCAAGTAATAAGGGGATACTTTTTAGTTTTATTTTGAAATTATAATTTTTAACAAGTGTTGGAGAACGAATTCGTCGTCACTCAGTTATTTTATTGAACCCGTGATATTTATCACCAAACAGAAAAGAATTTAATGCTTTTAACACTATATTCTCATAATTAATCAATAAATACGATTAAAACGGATCTTAGTTAATATACAGCAATATGCGAAAAATATGAAATTTCAATTTCAGTTTCAGCAGTACAGCAGTAAAGCACTAACCGCTTTCTATTTCCATAATAAGACCAATAAACAACTAATTTGTGAGGAAAGATGTTTTCGTAGAATCTAGATTTTCATCTATAGAGTAGAGAATAAATATGGATACGTAGTAATTGCAAATTGACATTTTAGGGCACTACTCGTATAATGGCCGGCAGTGCATCAATATTTTGCGCGGACAGAGGTTTGGACGGATTCGCCACGTTTGGAACTACAAGTGTTAGGGACAAGTGAAGCAGCGTTCCTTCTTTCAAACGCACTTATGAGTGTTTTCCTTATTTAGTAATTGACGTTCAATTACATAGACAGAATACAATTATCACATTGAAATCGTACTGCCTTTGGTTATCCTCTCACACATCGCATTTTGCACCGCCAAACAGAAATACTTATCGTATCGTAATAAGTATGGTTGGGTTACGGTTTGAAAGGTGAGTGAGCCAATGTAACTACAGTCACAATGGTCATTACATCTTAGTTCCCAAGCTGACGTCGCATTTACCAGCCTGCCTACCTATTTTAAATAAAAATAAATGAATAATGCAACAGCTGCACTTTCCATAGGCTGAATAAGCAAGCAATCCTTCAAAAAATGATAATCTGAAACAAAAAAATCATTCGATAATCATCATATCGAAATATTTCCACATAAAATATCACAAAAAATAAGATTAAAAGAACAATTGGGAAAAAAGAAACAAGATATAGATAACGTTGATCGCATCGAGTATAAAAAATAAAAAACATCATTCTTTAAATCTGAAAGCAACTCAAAAGCATCACTTATCAGAAAGGATTCAAAAATATTTCCGGATTCCCCTAATAAAGTCTGATTTCAGCCATTTATTATTTAGGCTAGGCATAACCAATCCAACCAAGGCTGGGTGCTTTTAATCGAAGTTTGCGCTTACATTTTTAAATATAACTTTATTTTACCAAGTGCAAAGATAGATAATAATGGCAATTTTGTAATTGGCTATGTATAGTACAAAATGTTATAAAAATTATAAATTATTAAACTAATTCTGCTCAACCTATATTTTCTAGGCGAATCTTAAAACTAAATTCAATCTTATATTGTGTATACATGTTAAATGGCGGAAAAATATTTAATGAATGTTGTGTCGTGAATTGTGAATATTTAATTTTTAATATTACTTTTTTATATTTAATAATAGAATTTGCATTATTAATATTTCATCGGTGAATTACATTAATTTAAACACAATAATATCAATTAAAAGAGACTCTTTTAATTTGAATTTTAGCTATTATGAATTATTAGCTTAAAATCACAATAATTTCCATCACTTCGATGGAAATTATATATATATATATATACTTGTGATATATTTTTTTATTATTTAAAATAATAAACATTTTCGCCGTTTAAAATAAAAAACATTTCTACATAGCTAACCACTACTGAACGTCAACAGAATTTCAAGCCATAATAAAATTGTACCACAAAAGCAAAACACGATAAAAAAAACAAAAAGTCACATCTCTATTTCAGCACATTTTACCTCAAGAAGTTCATACGTGATTTTCTGTTTTGTAGAACAAAACGTGGTACAATGCATAAACTTTCAACGCAAGATCTACGAGAAGGCATGGAGACAATAAAACAAAGAGAAACGTATCTGGCCTGGAGCGGTGCGACGAACTCCGTACGGGGCGAGAATCCGCCAATCAGCGTCACGAACGGCTCGACCGGGACCGCCCGCCGCCGCCCCCGAAATTTCAACGAACAACGCGCCGGGAATGAATGAGACGCAGCATCCCTATAAAGATTTTACATCGATTACGGGGGTATGGGAAAGAGCCGTTTCGCTCTAGCCCGAGGGCGGCGACGTGAGGTCCTCTCGCGCAGTCGCGAACAATTAGCGCGCGGGGCGGCGTGTCGGCGGCACACCACGTCACTATAATGTGGTTAGTCAGTGAGCGTCGGGGCCGAGCCGACGGCGACGGCACGGATCACGATATTCGAAGCGCGGGAGAGCCGCGCTGCTCGCTCAGCCAGCGCACCGGCCACAGCACGGTGGAGTTCAAGAGTGCGGCGTGCGCGGGGGCCGTAGAGCCGCCCGCGCCGCCTCTAGCTGCTTTGCCGGACCCGCAGCAGTTCAACATCTTCCCGGCCTTTTTCAGCCGTCAGCTGAACTTCAGCAGTGGCGGCGGTAGCGGTCAGGGCTCAAAGATCATGGAGGAACTCAGACCGAACTTGGTGGGCGGCTTACTTGGCGTACCAGGACTCCTGGACGAGCATCAGTCGGATGCAAAATTTTTACAATCAGGTGCGGAAAGCAAATATACGCCAGACAAGGGCCGAAAGTGCAGCAATGCGTCATCATCGTCAGCAGAGGAATTCGGAGGATTGTATGGCGGTGATCATGCGGCTACTCCGCCAGCGCCGCCACTTAGTCGCTCCTTACAAGATCATACAGGTATGTATACGATTTACTCTTGCATCTAATCGATCGATTGAAGACGTTATAATGGTATTTTAAGTCGAAGCAAACCGTCCTGTCCTGCAAATATCCATTTGTAAAAACATTGAAGTACTTATTTACTCAGATTATTGTCAACAAACGTAAGTATGAAATACAATAGTTTTAATATTAAGATTTTAATAGACATTTTATTATAGAACTTCCATCCCGTCTCCACACGAATACCAAAAGACACAAATCAGCAGTGCATATAGCGAACGATCTGCATTTGCCGGGCACATATTGCTAACTATTTATTAAGAGTAGGTACCATTTATCCAAAGCTTTTCTTGTTTCAAATTTTATAATTTTATATCACGTATCGAAATCGTAAAGATGAAGCGACAACAATTATTATCAACTACTTAATTAGTGTAGTACTTAGTTAAGCTACTTTCGTTTATCAAAATAATATAATTTCCTTTGACAAAGATTAATACCTACACAAATCGGGTTACCATTAAAGTATATTTTAATATAATTATACGATGTTTGTTGACGAAATAGTTTTTTTTTTGTTTCATTTAATATTTAAATTGTTTTGTTTTTTTTTTTAGTAATGTGTCTATATTTTGAAACCATAACAGGCCGATGTAAAAAAATACACTTTCGTTTTATTTATTTTATTTAATTTGAACAAGTTATACATATCATAAACAATATACACGATAGTAACTACAATAGTAATAATACTATTGTAGTTACTATAACACGGTATAAACCGCGTCACAGTCACTATCACCCTCCAATTCAACAGCACATTTATTTATTATTTGTTCAATGCAAACATAAAATAGAATATAAATTAATTTAACAAAATATAATATTAACCTAAATATATATACCTACATATAATTTATAAAGTGTATAATAAGAAAAGGATGAGTTAGAAAGGAAAAATAAGTTAGGTCAATGTTATATTAATCGTTTCTGAATAATAAACACATTACATATACTATATCGATCTTTAAGTATAAACTATCAGGATATAGCAGTTCCAAATTATTCTCTAGTAAATTTTGGGTGGACGGAAGAAGAAACTACCCTTTAGCACACTGTATAATATATATTTATTTAAACTAAATAGTAAGTAAGTTTTATTTACATATGTATAAATGTAATAAAAGCTTTCAGCACAATTTCTATCTACTTTTGGCTGTCCAAATATTAATAATCGAAATAAATGAAAAAATCAAACAAACAGTTTGATTAAAGTTTACGCATTGTATAATTATCATATTATCATTTATAAGCCAGTGTCTTCTCATAATAACATTGAGATTCAATGAATCCTTAAATACAAAAAAGGAAAACAAAACGTTTCATTAAGTGTTTCTTAGACAAAAATCTGCGTGCATATATGGACATATGTACGTTATACATGCATGTTATGAAGACTGCCTCGTTGGTCTAGTGGCTTGATGGTCGGGCCAATAAAAACTTATTGGGTTTTTCTGTCAGAAAATTCTCAGTAGTAGCCCGGAATCTGGACGTTGGAAGTGTGTACACTCCCGTGCCTCGGAAAGCACGTAAAGCCGTTAAATCTGCGCCTGGACTCATAACGGTCGTTTCGGATTGCCTTCCCATCGGATTATAAGAGTTAGGGAAGAGAGAGTACACCTGTGTTTCCGCACACACTTGTGCACTATAATAGCTCCTGCGTAGTTGGCTATTCTCTCTTGTGGGTAGCCGCCGTGGCCTTAATCTGTCTGAAGGACATTATTATTATTAATATTATACATACATGTTTCTTTCATTTTGGTTCAAAGGTTCATAGGTTTTGCATAACATATAGTTCATAAATGAGGTTTTAATAATTAAAATATGTATGTTTCGCAACAATAACAATACAACGGAAGCAATGAACATAATTTCGTAATTTGGGAAAGTTTGTAACTCATTTAAGTTTCTTAATGTTACCACTTAAAAATATTTGTAAATCACTTACCTCTTATTTATATCCAATCCTCAGCAAAAGCTGTTTAATGCATTCTAAACACAATTCTCGCATCAGAACTATTAAAAGACACTTAATCATTATATAATAAGGTGTTAACGCTATTATATTTATAACAAAGTTTAATAACTACCATCGACGTCTTAAATTAAAAAAAATATAACGCCATTTGAATGAAATCATATCATTTGAAGTTGAGATGTAGGTACTACCTACATTTTCTTGTATATATTTTTATTTACAGAAAAACTATTTTATCATCAAACTGACCATCATAACTTTGACCTGCTTGATAAATCGTTTTTTTTTTTGGATATTCCCATTATTTCCTTCTCCGATAGGATTGTTAGGCACATTGTATGGTACGTCAGAATTCGTTTCAGTATTGATTATAATTTATGTCACTGGATTCAGAGTATCCATTTTGTTGGAAATCTTCATAATTGGAATCACCTCCAGTATCATAATAAGTATATTCATTTGTTTTAAAATTATGTTTGTTTTATTATACATAATTTATTATTTAATTGCTTATATCAGTTTAATATCCACTTAAAAATTTATATTGTATAATATATTATTTGGATATGGTAGAAGTTTATATTTTTCCGGAATAACTTCGATTATATTAGTCACTATACTTAATTGTGTTTATTGATAACCTTTAAAATGAAATAAAATATCTTATTAGGAATTTGTCTTTGAATTATAATTTACAGTGACTGAAAACCTCATAAAGACATCAATATGACAAATTTGAAAATTTTTGCATAATAAAATAATACTTTGGACTTGTGTTATTTAAATAAATTCACGCCAGTAAAAGTTATTTCATTTTAATAATAAAAAAGAGCTTAAACTAACAGCATATTATAAGTGAATTAAGGAAAAAACTATATGCCGCTTCGAGTTTTATTCATGTTAATCAAGAGGTTTTATATGAACACTAAAAGAAAAAAGTTTAAAAATATCGCTTAAAATGAATGTTTTATTAAAATATTTATGGTAAAGACGCTTTGTTAAGGTGTCACAGTGCTGTTCTTTATGTAAATAAACTATAAAGATTGTCGTACCTTATTGATTATATAACGTTTATTGATTATAAACGTTTACATATTTAAATAAAATAAATGCAAAAATATAATGCCTGTAAAATATTATGCGCAAAAATTTCACAACACCAACTGTGATTAATTTATTACAATACCATTTATGACATTAAGTTTTCCTTACAACGAAATCAATTTGAGTAAAGATAAGATTTTTTGTTAGTTGAAAGCAACTTCAATAAAGATGTCCGCCTATATAAATGTCAAACTGTTTATCATCTCGGACGCATGCTCATGTTACTCAAACAGTATTCATCTCAACAGTGTTTTGCAAAAATGTTCGAACGCAAAGAATAACTAGTAATGTACAGCCTGTCAATCGCGGGGTAAAAACCTACGCGCCTTTTTGAAAAGAGGTTTTGGACCTTACTCCACACTGCTCCAATGTGGGTTGGTGGATACATATAGCAGATTATCATCCACCACACACAGATTGCCTTACGATATTTTCCATCACCGACATGCACGAGATGATTCAAAAACACATGAAAATTCAGCGGTGCTTGCCCGAATTTGAACTTAATATCATTGGTTAAGATTCACTTTTTTACGTTAAGATAAAATTCACGTACATCCATCACGACTCATAAGAAACACTAATAACAGTTATTAAGATTAAAAATATAAAACTTTTTATAGTAACCGCAACCGTGCTACATAATGGTATGAACTTGAAAATAATGTACATAAACAAAAAATATGAATATGGAAAAACAAATAAACGAACAATATACAAATAAAATGTCTTCATTACAATATATTGGAGTTAGTATTATTTAATTTTCATGCATGATTTATAAACATTTCATTGTATTTAATTGTATAATAATAATAAAAAATGTATTACGTTACAACTATGTAATTTCTTGGCGCAAGTACGTCAGGGTAGGTACCGCCCACTCATCAGATATATTACCGCTAAATAGCAATACCTAGCGGTGCTGATCGCTATCAGGTGGCCCCTTAGCTGTCCGTCTAACTTTTTCATAAAGTAATTATTGAGTGTCTTGCCAGTCCTTTTGTTAAAGTTTACATTCCGAATCAGCAGCAACTTTAAATTTAATTTGATCTTGTAAAGGAAAGGAATCAAAAGTGTTTGTTAGTGTTGCAATGAATAAAATGTAATTAGATTTGTCATATTGTATGATTAAATTTCCATTATAGAATAAAAACCAATTTTAGGTGTTTAGTAGAAACATTTTTAATCAAATACTTTTAAATAACTAGGGTCTCAATTTAGCTAATATTTTTTATATATAGCATATAAAAAAGATTATCTTATGTTATTATTATACAATTGTGCATATATTCCAATGGCTCTCTTTTTTATAAGTTACACTTCTATATTAACCGTAATAGCCTGTGAATGTCCCACTGCTGGGCTAAAGGCCTCCTCTCCTCTTTTGAGGAGAAGGTTTGGAGCTTATTCCACCACGCTGCTCCAATGCGGGTTGGTAGAATTCACATGTGGCAGAACTTCAGTGAAATTAGACACATGCAGGTTTCCTCACGATGTTTTCCTTCACCGTAAAGCACGAGATGAATTATAATCACAAATTAAGGACATGAAAATTCAGTGGTGTTGCCCGGGTTTGAACCCACGATCATCGGTTAAGATTTACGCGTTCTTACCACTCGGCTTCTCGGCTTCTATATTGATAAAGTTTAAATTTAAAGAAAAAATAGACCTCCAAGATGAAACAATTTGATGAAACAATGAACAAATTTAACAACGCTGTTACTTTTGAGCAGCGCGTTAGTCGGCCTACCCATATTAAATGTACAAACGAAAAAGCTTCAACAAAATTTATTAAAATACAATTTTCATTCAAGTATTTATGAAGTGGGATTTTTTAAAAGAATCATTAAATTAATACAGTTTATAATAATAGTTTAATATTAAAGTCTTGTCTCGCCAAAACATTGAATAGTATAGTAGTAATTGCGTATCGATTTAATACTACTTTCAAAGCGTTTGATGTCGGTAGAGCTGTGTCCTTTTTAACTAATCTCTTTTGGGTGAGTGCCATCCGACTATTAGTTATACAAACATCAATACGATTAATTTTTTTTTTTTTACTATTAATAGGCCAGCTAATAAATAGTTTGACCGTTGACTTGCCTGATGTTTTTTTTTTTTACTATTAATAGGCCAGCGTTTGACCGTTGACTTGCCTGATGTTAAGCATCGATACGGTCTAAGATGTAGCACGCTTGCCTATAAGAAACCTGTTTACTCTGGATTTGAAGACACCAACATTGTACCTATCGGGAAATACGGACTCAGGCAAAGCATTCCAAAGTTTCGCAGTGCGAATGATGAATGTAGACTCAAAGCGCTTCGTACGTAGGCGGGGAATTTCCTCTGTGTACCTATGGAACTTTGGTCGCGTTTGCCTGGCCGTTCGATAGTAAAAAGGGGCTGGAGGAATCAGTTCATGTAATTCCTGAGCACATTCTCCGAAGTGTATCCGATAGAAGACTGAGATTGATGCAACCACACGATTAATATTAACATGATAATAACACATGATTAATATTGCTGGATTCCAATATAAGGGATGATTTAGCTAGTATCACTACAGGCACATGAGAACATAATATTTTAGTTCGCAGGTTGCTTGGCGTTGTACGTAATCTTTAATAATTCTTACAGCGCCAATATCTATGGGCAATGTTGACCACTCATCATCAAGTCTGGTAACCCATTTGCCCGTCCGCCTACATATATTATTAAAAAAAATTACACTAATAAAAGCTTTCTCAAACAAGTCTTTTTTGATTAAACAATGATTTTATTGTAAGCCAGATACCATTTAATTTTTTTTTCTGTTTGTCTATTAGAAAAGAAAATCTCGTAAAGTGGGGCATCTCATAAAATTATTTGAAAAGTAACATAAACAATAAGTAATTTAGAGACATTCGAGTTATATCAAATAAAAAAATAACTTAAAAGAGTTCAAATAGGTTCTAGGTTTTTAATATACTTTAAAGAAAAGTATTAGGGAATGTAACCCATATGTCATGAGTATATCTAACTTACCGCCAAATAATATATACGCATAGTAATTTACTTTCTATACATTTTCATCATCATGTATATTATGGATTATACTTGACATAAACTAAAACATAACCCTTCCTTAGCAGTCAGTCAAAATCAATTGAATATATTACTGAAAATATTGTCTGCTTATTACTTTCGTATAAATATAAGGTGTATTTAGATTACGTCATAAAAGGACGTAGTAATTCAATTTTTTATCTAGGAGCAAAGAGTTAATTGTGAGATTTTTTTTACCGATACCTTCTGACACAAGAATAGAATAGAAAATAATATGCTTTTTTGTACACCAAAAGAGTTACAGAAACACACAGTTATAAACACACAAAAAATAATTCATTCAAATGTAGTTTAAGATTAATTTTTAATAAGAAATATACAATATAAGAAAACGATTATTATTTGTGTGTCGATTATTATTTTCATTACAAAAAAGCGCTTTCGTTATAATATATTGAGACTAATAGTGTTATTAATTGATACAATCCCCATAAGAACTAAAGCTACGAGAACTAAGCTACGAGAAGCACAAGTAACGCTTTAATAAAAAATCTCTAATTAATGTACCAAAAGTGTGGGCCTTGATGCCTCAAAAATAACTATATTATTATTATTAATAATATATTAATGACAACTTTAAATAGGTGCCCTACCTCCTTTTATTGTTTTTACGTCGGTCTGTTCGTCAAAATAATTAAAATACAAATGTATATCGTAAATAAACAAATTGTGGCTTGGGAAGTTCTTCTCGGGGAAATTATGAAATAAAAAAGAAATGTTTTTCAAGAGAAGCTTGTGGCATATCAAATAAAAGGGCTCATGAAAAATAAAATAAAATTTTGTAATAAATTGTGTAATAAAAGTTTGCAATAGACCAAGCGTCACCACCGTCCATAGAGGGTCCAATGTGCCACCAACGTTGGAAATTAAGATGATATGTCCCTTGTACCTGTAAAGTGGCGCACTCACCATTCAAACCGGAACCCAACAATATTAAGTATTGGAGTTTGGCGGTAGTCCGGTAGAATACGTAATAAGTTGGTGGTACCTAGACGGTTTTGCGCAAAGCCCTACCACCAAGTCTTAATATTAAACTGCACACTTACAAATATATTTTTACTTGACAATTTTCTGAAAATATAATACGCTAGCAGCGAGTTACATATTGGATAGAATAAAAAAGCCTCTCCATTAAAAAACACATATGCTAATTTTCATGGCTACCGGTCAAACGGTGTCTAACTATATGTATATATACATAAATAGATTTATTAGTTATCAAAGTCGACCTATTTGCGGTAGGCACAGAGTGCTAAGAAACTGCACTGACGCCAATCCTCCATGTGCTTTTGCTGGTAGATATCCCGCCATCATAATGTTGGATAAGACGCTAAGTACCTTCTAATAGTATTTATATCGACTTTTCCTAAATTAAGGGATTGAAATGGAGTACCTATCCCAAACCTCCAAGCAGACGCAACTAAGCCAAAGAAAATACTACAAGTGAAATCAAATTTACCTAAAAAAGGGAACTAAAATCGAAACAAAAATGACAATAATTCTAAATTTAATAAAATTGAAATTCATTTTTTGTTTTATCCTGATAATAATATTCACACATAATAAGACAAACTATTACTGTATAATTACGGACACGTACTGGGACACTATCCAGAATATGTACGTATTACAATTTCAATTAGAGTAATATTGCAAACAATCGGCCCGAGGCTGACGTCATGAATACGAAATGTCACTAACGACCGCCTCTCCCCGGCCCGGGCGAAGGCTGAATTTTCAAGCGGATATAAACCTCCACTGGATATGTGGGTATGTGGGTAGCTATGTATTCATACCGCGTTTATTGCTCCGTTGTGGACAAAGTGATAGTCGCTAAATATTATAACGATTTTATTAGATTTGAATTTATTTCATTTCAAATGTATTTATATTAAATCAAACCCGGCATTGCTTAAGGTACTACCTATGTATTGAATGCATACATTGAGAGAATAGTTTTTATGTATTTTAACATTAACGTAACGATAATTTACATAAAAGCAACAATGGCTCAGTTATAGTTAGGTGATTAAAAAAGAAATGTATGCTCATTCTGCTGCTACTGCTTTATAATATATACTTCGCACACGATTTCAAAACTTAGTTGTTATCGTATGAATATTTCACATAACAAAAGGTACTTAAAAAAGATTACAAAAGTGTCTATATTTTAGTTAAACACAAACAAACTCAATTAAAAATGAATATTTAACAATTTTAATTATTTTTTTAACCCTACATATAAATAAATATGTATAACTAACTTCATAAAGCTATAATTTTTTTTTTTTATAGAATAGGAAGGCGGACGAGCATATGGGCCACCTGATGGTAAGTGGTCACCAACGCTCTTAGACATTGGCATTGTAAGAAATGTCAACCATCGCTTACATATCCAATGCGCCACCAACCTTGGGAACTAAGATTTTATGTCCCTTGTGCCTGTAATTACACTGGCTCACTCACCCTTCAAACCGGAACACAACAATATCAAGTATTGCTGTTTTGCGGTAGAATATCTGATGAGTGGGTGGTACCTACCCAGACGAGCTTGCACAAAGCCCTACCACCAGTATTTATAAGTAATTGGTTTCACAACTGGTGTCGAAGCTGTGTTCTTCAACTTAGTTAATAAATATATATATATCTAATAATTGCACGTGTTTTACTGTAACTGTAGGCTATGTATATAAAAGGTGTAGTGGTTGTACACCCCACCGGCGCGTCACGTACAAGCGCTAACAATGGCCGCGCGAAACGTGAACACAATTTCTTAGGATCTATAAAGAGAGACTTTAAATATCTTTCTAATATAACAACCATCAAAATTTATCCAAACTAGTGCAAAAACGATTTATTCTTTTTTTTGTTTTTATTAAGGTTTTATTTTATTTTAAGTTTTTTTTGCGTTGTTTACTTCCTTATAACGGCATTTAGATTTACTATAAAGGACCCTATCGCAAAGCATGCATTAAAACGTAACAAATTTTTATGTAAGAGGTTTTTTACTTAAAATAAATGTAAAAGTACAAGCGTCTTCTGTACGAAATTAAATTAGGAGCCTTTTAAACGTTCGTGAGCAATAGATTAAAAAAAAAAAGATTCATGCACGTAAACCTATATTCATAATACCTACTATTCATAATAATAATTCTAGTTAGCATGCGTGCACTTTAACTATATCATATATATCAAATAATAATTCCTTTATATCACCAGCTCCATGCGTCTTAGCAACGAGGGAGTCTAGATACAAGACTCATGAAATGAGATCATGGAAGGTGGAATGTACTTTTAGCACGTTTTTATATATCAAATTTAACTTACTTCTATCTTTGTATGAATTTAATGAAAAAGCTTTAATTTTGCAGTGGCGCAATCCCAGAAAAATCTCTTAAGATACTAACAAAAAAATTCGTATAAAAGTGTTTGCGACTTTCTATCGTTACGCAAATTTTGAGCACCAAATTATGATAATTTTGATTTTGAAACATTTTACTTGGCGTGCCACAGTGAACCTTATGTAGTTTTCATAAAATTGATTTGTTTGACCACTACTTGGTGGTTAAGCTACAAGTCCACTGGATAGGCAACACCCACACATGTATTCTACCGCCAAACAATAATTAGTATTTTTAAGTTTCGGTTTGAAGCGTGAATGAGCTAGTACAACGACAGGCACAAGGAACATAGCAAATGGACGTTAGTGACCGCTTATCATAAGGTGACACTTTGGCCAATCCGCCTTATAAAAAAATAATTTATTACACTTATAAAAGCTTTTTTAAAGAAAAATCTGTTGGTAAAGACTAAAATTAAGTCAGATTTATATTTGATTTAAACAATAATTGTTTTAGACCTGATACTATTTTCATAACATTCCTATTTGCCTAATAAAAAAGTGAATATCCTAATATAATAAAAATAACTACATACGAGCATAGCATATTCTAAACAGAAGCCAATTCTACTAACATATGTTATCGCAATCGAATCGAAGCGTACATGTTAACGTTTACCCGTTTTCCTATTCTTTAATTTAATTATCGACTGTTGACATAAAAGTTAACAATTAAGTTTGGTTTTGACATAACGGTATATGTTAACATCATATCGGTTCGGTTTCGATCCAAACAAATATAGAATAATAATAATAAATTAGTAAGTGGATAATAGGGGAAAAAGAATACTTTATTTTTTTAACATTAAAAAACTAGATGGGGATATAAATGCTCTTTTTCCCGGTGACCGAGACGGAGTATTTATTAAAGCCGACCCAAAAAAGTCGAGAAAGTACGAACGTGAAATTAATAATAATAATAATCATTTATTTGCATGAAACAGAATAGTCAAAGTTGGATTGGAATTGATTTGGGAACTTATCGTAATCGTTATATATCGTTATCGTTATAGTCGAATTGATCCCCAGGTCTCAACACAAAGCAATAAATAAAACAACTCACACCAGACTTCGCCACGTTCGACATTGCTAATGACCTGCGACATGAACATGCTTCTTCTAATATCCGTCCCACATGCTCTACATTAATAGCTAAAACATTCACTGCGGCTAACTTGTGATATATAACATTTAAATCCAATTATGAAAAGTAATTATTAACTTGAAAATTATAGTACAAAAAATTTATATAAAATGTAAGTAATCAAATACTACTATCGTAAAAATAGATAATTTTCAATTCTATTGAATATACTTGTTTTATATACATATAATTCATTTACATGCATAGTATGGTAGATGTTTTAACTCGATATTGAATATAAAGTTGATGTATATTAATTCTATAAATTTCAACTCAATGCTAAACTCAAGTAACAATTATGCATACATAGTAATTATATAAAACAATGTATATTTCCGAACATGTAATGGACGTCAGTACAGAGTCAATAAATTCCATGAGATATACTTCATAAAGTACGTTGGATATACATGAATATTAATATCCTTTTGACAATCTGTCTGAATAATCATGGTCCGACATATACTGTCGGTCTAGAGTTATGAAATTAAAAAAAAACTGCTTTCATTAATCGTAATTGCAATTGCACATTTTTAATAATCCTTTTTAGCATTTTAAGGATCTTTTTGACTATTGCATTAGATTTTCTAGTTCAATCGTATTTTAAATTTACCAAAAGTTATTATAAAAAATAATACAATAAATATTAGTACGATATATTCAAATTAATGAAGTATTTTCAGGCTAAGCTCCTGTATGTATAAAACTGTCTGACGTCGAGAATGTGTATGAGTTGTTATTATATGACACACATTAGTACATACAAATAATTATGAAGTAAATTTATTAATTTTAGTGATTACTAATAAAACAACTGATTGGATAAAATTGTAAATTAAGATTAATTAAAAAAAGATTATATTGTAATAAAATAAACTAGGTATCTCGGACAACGGTTTTAGTATCGTGTAATGTATAGACTAAAGTCGTATTGATAGCAAATTTCTACATTCTCGTTCGCAGTTCTTGCCCTAGCACAAAGTCGTTAATTGATACAAAGTTTTGATGAAGATTTTATAGGTAGGTAATACTGTACAATGAACACTACAATTAAGATTTTATGCCCCACTTAAACCCACACCCTTTAAACTGGTGGTACCCACTGGTGGTAGGGCTTTGTGCAAGCTCGTCTGGGTAGGTACCACCCACTCATCAGATATTCTACCGCAAAACAGCAATACTTGGTATTGTTGTGTTCCGGTTTGAAGGGTGAGTGAGCCAGTGTAATTACAGGCACAAGGGACATAAAATCTTAGTTCCCAAGGTTGGTGGCGCATTGGATATGTAAGCGATGGTTGACATTTCTTACAATGCTAATGTCTAAGAGCGTTGGTGACCACTTACCATCAGGTGGCCCATATGCTCGTCCGCCTTCCTATTGTATAAAAAAAAAAAAAAAAACAGGAATACTAAATATTTCTGTTTAACTACAACAGTAATATTTACAAAAAGGTAAGGTATACAAAAAGCTCTTTCACCAAGCGAATGTCTACTGGCTCTTCAACTTTATTAATTTTTTTTTTAATTTAAGATCAACGTTATCATTAATTCTGCACTAATATTTAATTGCGTTATTATTGTTTTAGCTTCTACTCCTTAGTCGATAGTAATGGCTTAAATGAAATTAATTAGTATTCATAATTCAGAATAATTTATAACTTCGTTGCTTAGTTTGGTAATCTTCGTATATAAAGCTATTTATAATTAGATAAAATCATTGGCACTATGATTAATATCTAACAAACATGTATCTAGTTTCTACAAAATATAATTATTTTATTGAAAGTACTGACAATTACACAATTGTAGTTAAATAACTATTAAATAATATTGAAATAGATTATTTTAAGACATTATTAAATTAAAATAACATTAAAGTCGGATTAGCTTATCAAAACTATTAAAATACACTTAAGATTAATATAATAAATTGTTGAAAATTTTAGTACTTTTCACAAAGTTGATTATCGTTACAATTGTTCTCAATTATGATATTTAACTACATCGTTGTTTTACAAAAAAATTATAATATCAATCAATATAATATACAATTTCTTTTGCGCTAATGCTGTCAACCTCAGGTATAACTGGTTGGACTTGAAAGAAAAATTTCGTTTTAGTTATAGGCTTTAAAATTTTTGTCTCAGGAATGTCATTTTTCTTATCTTTTTCACCAACAAGACTTGTAGAATCTTCACCAAATCTATCAGAAATAATATCAACTACATTACTTATTTCATTGGCAGTAGATTTCCCAACATCAACTGGATTGATTAAATCAATAGAACCTAATGGACTAGGTATGATAGAATTTTTACTGTTATCATTTGAAGTTGTACCGACACTTCCTTGTATATTTTTATAACCAGAAAAATTATCGTTGCTATTAATCTGACCAGTGTACCTTTGACCTGCTTTATAATTAATTTGTTGATTTTGGATATTCCCATTATATACTTCTCCAACAGGATTGTTAGGTACATTGTATGTTATGTCAGAATGCGCTTGAGGATATTGATTGTTATAATTGATTTCACTGGATTCAGAATATTCATTTTGCAAATCTTCGTAGTTTGTATTACCCTCGGCATCATAATCGGTATACTCAATTTGTTGTTGAAAATTTTTTGGACGTATTACTAAAGGTAAAAATTTTTCTCTTCTTATTTTATTTCTTTCGTGAATCTTTTCAAGGATACCCCCGTCGCTATCATTGAATATGTTCACTGAAATTTTTATATAAAATTTAAATATAAACTTCATTTACTTATATATCATTTGTCAGTGTATAAGAAATTTATTTAATAATACGACTTTAAAATACACGAAAAGTTAAATAAACAGACTAATTGACCGGACAATAATATGAATAATTTTATTCTAATATCAACATTTGTGTGTGAAATTTACAGTCCTTTATATTACTATTTACTTATAGTAAAATGACTCTTTGTATTCTCCAATTGTTTACCGATGTTTGAATACTTTAATCGGTTATTTGAATAAACACACTTTTATAATATCGATATTTTATCGTATTAATACACACTTTAAAACAAATGAAATAAATAATATAAAAAGTTTATTCTTATAACAATTACACTTACCGAAAACTAAGCAAATAACAAGTAATTTCGTGATTATTTCCATATCGAGTTGTGTCTGACACAAATAAAATTTAATGACTAAAATAAAATCACGCTAACGAGCTGTGCCAATCACTCTAATTATTTGTATCATTAAAATTATCAAACTTGTTTCGAAAGTATCTTTAAAATCATATTAATAGTTAGTATTAGGCTAGATTACCACTTTTGTTTCGAGCGTCACGGTAGCGCAAGGCAAGCGATCCCGTGGCGCTCCTCGCTTAAGACGGAAAGGGTACCGCTGGTTTTTCAGTGGGTATTCCGATGTTTGGAGCGCACTCAGCGCCTTGGATACCGGCGAGCCCTACATACCGACCCCCCCCCCCCCCACACTGTTCCCGTAGGGGAAACGCGTTAAACGCGTAAAGGTTACCACTTTTATTATTTGACTAAGTAAAAATAATCAGGAAATTTTGGTATGATGCATACTCAAACAGATAAATTCACAATAAGTAAAACCAGAGTAAAAATTATACAAAATAACGCTTAAAATTAATCTTTTCGTAAGATATATTATTTAGTACTACGAATTATTTAGTAATACTCATTTTATTTATTTATAAACTATAAATAATATCGTCTAAATATTAAAAATAATTGCGAATTTACCGCCTGTTTAATAAACTATTTATACAAAATTTAACACCAGCTGTGGTGAATTTAATAACGATACAATTTATGTGAATAAACTTTCCTTCCAATACAATAAATTGTAGTAGAGTTGATTTTTTTTATTTGTAAGCATTGGTCTTCAATAAGGATGTCCACATGGAGTGTAATGAATGTCAAACTTTGTGTATAATCTCGGACGCGTGTCAGGCGCGTGCGCATGTTATTTCAACTATCCTTCTCAATATTGTTTGTTACCTGTGGAACTATAACATTGGTCTACTAAATCCTTTGTAATATGATGTACCATTATATAATTTGCTGTATTTTTCTTTGTCTGATACCTACATATTTGGTGTTTACAGCTAAAATCTTACCTTTAATTTAAAATAAAAATTAAAACCTTACCTTTAATATGAATGGATCTTGCAACTGGGTGTATTTTCGAGATTTTAATTTTAATGCGTTGTTTTTAAAAACTTCATCGACCTTTGAATAACGAAAATTAGTCAATTTCAATTCTTAACTTTTATTTAAAAAAAATCAACAACAAAATAGCAAACTAATATGCGCATAAATATCTTCAATAAAGAGCCCACTTGACATAATAGAGTGCGCTCGCGCCGCGTCACCCCTAAATCCTATAAACCTATTGTAATTACAGCATACGATCAGCTGCCACTCAAAAAATGTTACAAATGTCCAACGGGTTGAATACGAGGAGAAATGTGAATTCGTTTTAGATTTATCCTAACTAACATTTTTAATACGAAGGCGTGTTTTTTTTATTTATTTGTTTTTTAAGCTTTCAAGTCTTAACTACTCAACAGATCGTCGTGAAATTTTGCTTACACATTGGCAGGGATACAGAAAAATACAGAGGATTAATATTTGTTATAAGATGATGAAACTTGTATAAGGTCAAAGTGTACATTGGAAACACACGCACGATATTGTAAGTATAGTATGTATTAATAAGTTCAATAAATAATATTAAGTGCATTTTACCGTTTTGAAATTCATCAAATAAATAAAAAGTATTAAATTATACACTTACCTATTTGAGTAAGTACTTTCTACTTACAAGAAAACTAAATAAAATAAAATTTACTTCTTTTTATTAGATAAAAATTACTTATCGTAAAATCGATTTATACAAACTTTCTTTGAATCAAAAAACAACATGCTTACTATTAGATATTGTCTTAGAAGTAATAAATTATGTACGTTTTAGTTTAAGAAATTAAAAATAAAAACTAGATTCAACCACAAAGTACCCTCGTAATAAAAAAATCATTGCATCCTAAGCCGTATAGGAATAGTGCCAAGTGAAACGAATCGAGATCTCAATCAGAGGGATTTGCGGCATTTGCACCGATTATAAATCTATTAAGGGTCTGTGACAACATATGGATGCTGGAGGGCGAAGCGACCTGGAGCCCCGTGGAGCACCAGAGGGTGCCAAATACGTAATAGATTTTTATTTTTAATATGAAATTGCTATTTACTTGACAGCAGAATTGTTGTGCAAAAATTTTATATTTTACTTTATTATTTTTATTTTACATTATTATTTTAGTCATATATATAAACGGAACCACGTTTATTACGAATATAAAAAAAATCCGTTTCATCCGGGTTAGTCCAACACTATAATTATAGAACATCTTAATTCTTATTTATAACAATATTTTTTTAAAAGATACTTTTGGAGTCTATTTAAAATTAAAAAAAGAAAGAAAATTATGTAACAAAATAAACGTTATCAATAGTAATAAAAAATAGTCATTTTTAAAATTAGCTTTTATAATACATACAAAAGTGTTGAAGAGTTCTTTTATCTGGAGCCAACCCTGAGTGTAAAGCATGCTTACCAAAAAAAAATGCATTTTCATCGGAACTGTAAGTTTTCAACTCCGTTGGATAAGTGGAAATGGTCTAATTCAGCCTGCAAGAGATGATTTAAACAAACTAACAAACATTAAAAGTTAAATAAAGGCAAAAATCAACGAGATTTATAAATGCTTATACCGTTAATATAACAATAATCTCTTCTCATCTTATAATCAAAATATCTCAGTTATGTTTCAATTAACTAAATAAAATTAAGATAGATGTAATTAATTATTACACCAGAATTACAAACTTTTACAAATAAATGTACATATATACAATTAGTTCGTCATAACTATAAAAGCAAATATTTTTGTATCTTTTAAATAAGTCTCGTTTTTTACCTCTTAGATTTTTCTAGTAAAGTCACCCGACACCTTTCGATCGCCACAGATGGTGCTTTTATGTCAATCGTCATAATTAGAGGATTAAGGACCCCTAATGACATGTTACATTGAATCTTTGTTACACCCCCGAACAAATGTTCCCTATTTTGTACTACAAATAAATATTGTGCGTTGACTTGTCGCAAGTCACTCGTGATTGTGTCACATTAATCTTTTGTTCTCTTTACAAGAGAAAACAAAACCACGAAACCTAATGGACTCTATTTTACTTTACTAAAAATGTAAAAATATAACAAGGTTTAAAAGAAATCACGTTACCTTGATTGTGTTACGGAAAATTGTTAGGCAGAACCGTAACCGATATATACGCCATCAAAGCCTCTAAAACATAGAAGCGAATAAAAAACAGCCTTTTAAACGTTAAAAGGCTCCGTTTACCGCGGACGCAAACACTTAGCTCCGTGTTAATTAATAAGTAGCTGGGACGCCGTCAAAGGGAATGCATGAATACTTGCCAAACCGACCTCCGACGGAGCTTTTAAAATCTCCCCCTCTTAATTCCAATGCTCAGAGAAACCAAAGGTAAACTGATTATGTCGCCAATATGCGATTTTTTTACAAAAACGAGCTTAAAGACTTGAATATGTGAGTGTGTGTGGATGGGACAGGTATAATAGTAATGGAATTTCATTGCACTCGCTGCAGACAGCTAATTTTGCGAAAAGTAAGAGCTATTACATTTTACTCATATTACAGTAGTTAACATTGAATATTTTTTTTCTAAATCTGTTTGTTTAAAAAAAATCAAGTTAACTTTTGCAGACAATTTTAGCATGTGCCTTTTGTAATATTTCTAATGATATCGTAACTTATACTTTACTTGTTTTCTTTCCTGTCTTGACTTATATATAATAACTTATTAATTATAAGTTATATCTATAAGATTATTATCACTTATCAAAATATTTTACTACTAAGGACAACTTATAACAAAAATAATATACGCCAGCAATAAACCACAAGGGATAACTCTCAAGTGCCATTTTTCTGACTCTCACGAAGACCTCCGTTCGGCTGAAGTACACGGATTTGATGCCGAATCATTAGCTGTAACAGTGTTAAAGCAACGCAATTACAATTACGTCGAGCTGAACTTGACCTACGGTAAGGATCGATGCGACCCGCTATGCAAATAAGAAGCGGCTTCTTTGAACCAGACCCGCGCTAAGTGGGGTCGAATGATCAGACCTTATGTAAAAATCTACCTAAAGATGCAATTGTTTGGTCCATGGATATGGGTTAATGCAATTTGTATTATTATAAAAGGAAAAACTGTGGAACGTTTTTGTATATCTTAATTAAATTTCCCGTATCAAGTAATGCTTTTCGCACTATGATTTATTTGTTGCGAGCCCGCAAATTATATTATTGGATTCCGTGAATATTTTTTTTTCGCCATTTTAGCTTTACCAGAAATATTAGAGGATTAAGTTTTTTTACAATAAGGTAATATTGGTACTACAATTTTATAGTTTATAAATTTTGATCTAGATATTTAAATTTATAAATTGTATAGATTTTGTAAATATAATGTATAGACATATTTTAATTCGAAATATTATAAACTTTACACTACATATTTCTTTTGAATAAAAATAACGTTTATTTAAAAAAACACTACCGTAATGTAATAAGTTACAGTTTATTAAGATACCGTTATCATCAACAGCTGAAGGAGCGTTCAAAAAATTGAAGCCTGAACCTGGCGGGACGAGCACTTCAGGAGGCGCGTCAGCACTCTCCCCCTCACTAGGACCACAGCACGCTGGACATACGCCTACCACGGCGTCCTGTCCCACGCCTGCGAGACGACGTCACAGAACGACGTTTACACAGGTACACTATTACTGCTTAAGTGCGATTCTACTACGAAAGTTAGCACTTTCTGTGTTTGCAACTATTTCTGATTCTCCAGAGAGCCACTAACAATGTGCTCGATATTGTCGCACTAACAATGAGAGCACTATATATATTTCATTAATAACTAAATAATTTTATATACTAATGTTTAATTGCATTGTCATGCAATTATCAACGTGAATGCACACACTCAATATGTATTATTCAGCACATGAACACTAGCATAGGATTTTAGAGAACATTTTCAGCTAAATAAAAACTGTAGCGCTATTTTAAAATATAAATCTGGGAACATTTACCTTACTGCAATGGGTTATTTTGGCACACGTGTATTTTCAAACTCAGGTAATAGCGTTGAAAAATGTTGCAAAAATGAGATGTAACATTAAAATCCTAGATGATCTGTTAAAGCGTCACGACTGTTCCGATATTTTCTCATTTAGCTCCAACGTTAGTTTTTAGCTAGCCTTCAGCTTCCTTAAACGGTAAATGTAGACATTTAAATTGCAGTTAAATTGTTAAGCAGCTTTGCCACAAACATAATTTATTTTTTATTATTTTTATATCAATACTTCAGTTCAGTGAATTAACTACTTTAAAACGTTCCATCATAGGTTTTAGTGGTAGTTTAAATAAAATACATATTAATGTAGTGATTTCTCATAACATGTTATTATACATTTTTTTGGAATTCCCGTAAATTTCCGTTATAGAAATTGTATCTCCAATCGGACATTTAACTTCAGAATAATATTTAATCATTTGAAAATTTAAATTAATAAAATGATTACATACATAAAATTGATATTACCTGTCACAATATTATTACAAGCTTAGGTATAATATGGTGATGATAACACTGATAAGGGTCCCTAGTTACCAGTTTCTCAACGTGTGTTAGTTGACAATACAAACTCTATATGACAACCACCTCCAAACATTTAATGTGGCAGCAATACGTACACAGTTAACCTGTTTTGCATAGTTACTACACTACATAGTTAATACATTATATACTGATAATAATATTAAATTCATATGTAAATATTTAATCACCACCAGGAACAGTTAGCAGAATTAGAGGCAGCGTTTGCAAAATCCCACTATCCCGACATCTATTGTAGAGAGGAACTAGCGCGAACGACGAAGCTCAATGAAGCGAGAATACAGGTCAGTACTATACTTATAAACGATAATACAATACATTGACAATTTTATTCAACAAATGTACGAATTCCATGTTTCTTTAATCTATTATTTTATTACGGCTTCGTTTGTTGTATTAAAGCTTAATAAAGTTGAAAACAAGCCGACGACTCGCAATGCCGCCTTTTTCTTAGGTAGAATTGTCGAAATATCAATGATGCGCGAATACTGGAATAATTTAATTTGGAACGTAGGCCGGAGGCGGATTGAATTAAGGCACCATCTGTCGTCCTCGGCCGTATGAATACGAAATGCTTACAGTTACTCGCGAGCGATCCTTATCTCAGTTTTAAAATTGCTCAATCCCCCGGGACACTCGCTATTGATTTGTCCCTAGAGCACCTAAATCGCAGCTTCAGATATTTTATTCAGAACATGACTTGTGACATGTCCAAGAACGTCTCCATTGAGTTTAAAGTCCAATTTAAAAGTATTTATAACTGGTAACTTATACTATAATCGTACAAAAATAAGTGTAATATCACTTAGCAAAAACGAGTCCTGCAAACGTTATTATTTTATAAAGATAAAACGTCTACTCAAAAATATGAAAGGTATGGCAAATGTCATTACGTAAGACTTTTGCATACATTCTGCCGTTAAAAGCTCATGTAACGTACGCACACAGCGTATTTAGAAGTGCCAATACATGTAGGTAAGTAGCTACGGTACCTACACTCGTGCACACGCGCTACGTAGAAGGCTATTAACGTTCAGGCGACGCTACATAAGAATGTAAACGTTAAAGACGACAGCGACGTCGGGCTCCCTCCTTCTAGAGGAAATTTCGATATAAAAATACAACGTGCCGGGCGAATGAGGGGACGTGGGCGGCGGTGCGGGAGGGTGGCCCCTGAGGCATTGCAATCCCATCAAATGGATCCGTAACGAAGTTAGCCGCTCATCCTCCCCGCGCGCCTCTCGACATTGTCTCTGCCCTCAAATGAATTCTACAATTGGAAATAAGAAAATGTTTTGTTGGATCCGTGCTTTTTCAGTTTAAAGGAGACCATTTTCTACAGATACACGCTCGCCTAAACGAGTCGGTACTGACTTGGTTTTTCATGTTTGAACCTCTGTTATATATTTAAAAGGTCTTCTTATCTTTCTACAAAATATTATTTATCTATCAAGTGTTTGGAAATTATATTACGAGTCGTACAAGGTTTTCATAATCGTTTTCATATTCCTATAATTTCAATTAAGTTAATATGATTTGAATAGGCGTTAACTATTATTATTATATCAAAATAATTTGATTATTACCATTTTTTGAAAGACCCTTTTTTAATTTCTTATTGAGTAATTTTAAAAACATTCCATTTAAAAATATATCAATATATGAAAAAAACAATATAATATACCTATATATTTATTATATTGTGAAAGAGAGCTGACGCTGAACAGAATATTTATATGTTTTTTTTAATGTTTCATTGTTTGTGTTATATATTAATATAGCATATTGTTACAGAAACCTAATACTTAAGTTGAAATAACATTTAAAAAAATACTTAGTTAATGTATTCAATCAACATACAATTGACTGTTGAAAAATTTTTTTAAAAATAAACCTTAGACCATTTAAGTTAATTACAATATTTAGTATAGTTTGTATTGTAGCACGAAAAGTTTATGCAAAACTTCAGCTCAATCATTTGAGCGGAAATGATTTAAAATTATGTTATAATAACCCACACATAACTTAAATAAAAACTTGTATTTAAAAAATAAATTGTAATATTTGTTTTCCTATTTAAACTGCTCTTTTCAACTTGAAGATATCCAATAATAATAATATTGTAACAGATCGCTCTTAAAATGCTCGGAAATTGGTTCGTTTTTCATCACAACGCGCGCGGCAAGGGACGGATGTCGAATTGCGTTGCGAAAAAACTAATATCCCTTTTATGTTCTCTTACCCTATTCTATGTACTACATATATCAAATATTATATCGTCCGTATTTTATTAGATATAGGGTTCAAATTAGTAATTACAAACGATGGGCTGGTATGTATCGGTTTATTTATATGGGGAGTGCGTCCGGAGGGCGTCTCCCTGGCCCTCTCCCTCTAATCAGCTGTAATCACCATATCAAAGTACGCACGCCTCATTCCCGTTGACAACACCGATTACGGGGCGATGTTTTTTATTTTGTTTTAGATATTACATGTTACGAAATTATATTTCGACTTTTTACCCATTTCAAAGAATACCGTCGCTGTATGAACAATGCAATAAGGTATCATCGTAAAACACTTTAAGCATTTATGATGAAACTTTAGTTACATTTCATTCATTCACATTCAACGTCATTTATTGTTTTAATTTTTTATAGTATTTCATTATATTAATTTATAATGCTTATTTTATTTTTCTTTAACATGACCAAAATCAACTTAAATCTATTTGTATCATGTTTCATATAAAAATATTATCAAATTCTCCATGTTTTACCAGTTTTTAAACTTGTTTATTTCGACTGCAACGATTAAATACAAATTCAAAGAAAATAGCAAATAATAATATTTTTGTTTAACTTATTCTATTATGTTAAGTTTGTAAATATATATTTGTTTTAAAACAGGTGTGGTTTCAAAACCGTCGAGCGAAATACCGCAAACAAGAGAAACAGTTGCAGAAAGCGCTCGCGCCAGCAGTGCTGCCAGGCTGTAACGGCATGATGCGGAACATACAAGGCTACAGGGGATACCAACCCTATCCGCATCCAAATACTATCAACAGATATCCACAGGTAACCTATCATCAGTTAACAGTGAAATTTAACCGAAAATGTGTTAAAATCTTTTATAAGTTTTTAAGTGTTAAATAAATCATTAAAATTCGTGATAAGCAGAGAAGGAAAACATCGAGTCAAACATTGACACATTGTATTTATGTCCAAACATACATTCACAAACAACCAATGAAGCAGCTTTATGATATAAGCCCCAAGCTTAGCAAACTAACAGTAGTTTTTACATAGCAGTTAGGCATTTACGGGCTTTTACTCAAGATCATAGAACTCTGCAATACAGATTTGGCTAAGTATCAATAAACCCCAGAACACATTAATCTCAAATCGAATTGATAATTAATTTGCTCTCGAGAATATTTGGTAATTATAGCAACCAAAGATATCTAGTGTTAAAATGTTTTGTTCTAACTAAAACATTAATTTTTAATCTGAGAAAATATTTACATGTCATGTTATTTTTTAATACAAGAGCAACAGATAATTTCTTCCAATTATAAAATTGGAATTACAAATTATACCTTTCCTCAATTTACAAACGAAAGTTATACACTTATATTGTTTAAGATATATAGATTCTTGAATCAAAGTTAAATATAAAAATCCAATCCAATCCATAAACAAATAAGGATTTGAATTATTTTCCTGACCTAAACATGGTCAAGGTTCAAATTAAAAAAATTCAAGGTCATGGTTTAACTTTGGGTCTGCGGTATAAACCGAGAACGTTTAAGTAAATAATCATTTTAACAGAAAAGTAAACAAAAACAATATATGATGTCGTTTCTTGTAAATTATCTTTTTATAAATAAGAAACTACAATAGTTTTGGAGTAAATTCGATATTCTTATATTTAAGTTTTATAATTCTTTTTGATGTATGTTATCGTATGTCTATATCAGTACTATGTATTCCTGTATACCAGTTTGAAGAGTGTCACTAACTCTTCAGTGCTAGTGTCATTGCAACAATATACGTAACATATATGATCCCATGGTTGTCAGTGTATTGACGTTGGAAGGAGTATTTTTTATTTCTTATACTGCCAATGGCAATGACTCTGAGCAAAGTTTGCTACTTGCTTTATAAGGAGGGCAATGTTTGCTCGGTTGCTATTCTAAAATATATAATAAAAAAACGTTTTACTTCCGTTCTTAGCTACGACTATACGAATAAACGCTTTCTAGATTTTATCACTATAAATGTTCAAACAACATTATCTCTCCTTGAGAGTAATTGGAATGACGTCTGGTTTTTAGTGATTTAGCTTAAAGTTTAGACTAGGAATGCGGCTAAGCAGCTAGGCGGCTATAGTCTTAGGAGTCATTTAGTACGTCAAAATCCAATATTATAAATGAGAAAGTTTTCCTGTATAATATTTAATGTCTATAAATTAAAATTACTTAAATCCCTCTTCATAATATTTTTTATAGCTGGGAACAAGGAGTTTGTCATGAATAGAATTTCACGCGGGTGAAGTCGCGGTTTTAGCTAGTATATTATAAGGAATAACTTTAATTGTTTTATAGTAGACTGTTACCTATATAAATAGGCTATATCATATAATGTATTTCAATATATTTTTATAATATCTGTAAAATATGTGTTTGTATTGTCGTACGTAACATAAGAAAATATCCGTACCGTAACCGTAACAGCCTGTGAATGTCCCACTGCTGGGCTAAAGGCCTCCTCTCCTCTTTTTGAGGAGAAGGTTTGGAGCTTATTCCACCACGCTGCTCCAATGCGGGTTGGTAGAATTCACATGTGGCACAATTTCAGTGAAATTAGACACATGCAGGTTTCCTCACGATGTTTTCCTTCACCGTAAAGCACGAGATGAATTATAATCACAAATTAAGCACATGAAAATTCAGTGGTGCTTGCCCGGGTTTGAACCCACGATCATCGGTTAAGATTCACGCGTTCTTACGACAGGGCCATCTCGGCTTTTAAAACAGAAAAGAAAATATGCAACAAATTTAAATTATCAAAGAATGTATTATGTGAACGATTCGCTCGTTAGCGTGTGGCGCTAATCAGTCGCTCTGATTACGCCATAATGAGATTGCGTCATTGTACGGCCACCGAAAATAATGCAAATAGCAGCCGTAGGTTGCGCTTGTGGACAATGCAACTCGTTATGTGTTCCATACGTTAACGGATATGAACGAATGTACACAACGAATCGATTCGAAACTTAATTGATTTCCTTATTTTGTTTGCGATGCAACGAAATAACAATTTTTAATAGCATTCCATTTATGAACGACAGGAAAATATTTTTTACGGATGTTTACGGAAAAATGCAATTGTTTTATAACACTAGCTGAGCTGAGGTTACGTCTGTTTTAATTGGGTTCTTACAAATATTCATGCACGTTTCATACAGTTTCATATATAGAATGCCGCTTATAATTGTTGAGCCGCTTTAAAAAATTGTAGCGTAAATTTATAGATCCTAAAACTATCCTCAATAACACAAATATATTTTATCAAATCGGATTGGAAGTTCCTGGAATTAGCCAACGTACAACTATATCGTGTAGACAAAGATGCTGCATATTACTCAAATCGTTTTTCTTTACATATGTACATAAGCGAATCTTAACCAGACAGCAGACTCAAATCGATACAAGAACTAACAGTAACTTTTTAAGTATCACGGAGATATTATTCATGCAAAAAATACATTGTAATAATGATATATATTTTGAAGTGTTCAATTGCCGGTTATAGCCGTACTATAATGATGATTAAAAATCGTTTCCCGACGTGGTAATTGCAGTGGTTTCAATATTTTCGTCATCGCATTACCCATTAGCGAAGTGTTGATCGTGATAAATTACAACCGCAGACGGAGCACGGACTATTTATGGCCATGTTTCAACGTAAAACAAACCGACTAGTAACGTTTATAACATACTATTTCATTTTCAATGAATAAATATAATCATAGTATTCAATATTTAATATCTTACACGTAAATATTACGTTTTAAGTAGGTGCGGTCTACTGTTGTTATACTTATTTTTATATTCTATACCCCCCCCCCCCCTATAAAAAATAGTTAGTATTGTAGTGTTCCGGTTTGAAGATGAATGATCCAGTGTGAGTACAGGTACAAAGGGCATAACATCTTAGTTCTTAAGGTGGTGCACTGCGACTGGTTAGTATTTCTTACAATACCAATATCTATGGGCGATGGTTACCACTTACCACCGATGGCCCATTTACCAAATAATAAAACAAAATCGATGTAATATTTTTTTTCCGAAACCGTTAAACACCAAAGAACTATTGTTATATAATTTTAATATATTTTAGTATTAATTCTCTTGTTTCTCCTATTTAGCACCACGGCAGCTACGAAGAGCTGCAAAAGGATATCTTCTCCCTCTCACAAATGGGTGGAGGCTCTTACCCGATGCCACAAGGCTTCTCCATGGGCCACAGCGCTAACATGAGCGCCGTCGGCATGCGACAGGATACTATGGGTGAGTGGCCTCGACTTTGTATCATATTACTTTGAGACTTAGGAACTGTCTCGAAAAGAACATAGTCCAACATCCGTCACTTTGTGACGTAAAAGATCCGACGGCGGCGTGGAACTCCACATAAAATAAATAAAATAAAGTAAGGATATGATGAAAAATTCCGAAAACCCTGCTGAATTAAATATTGCTGCATGTATTATTTTATTTAAATATTTCTTGCACAACACAGAAAATATATTGTACAAAAAGCGGACAAATAATAAAAACATTCTCTGTTACCCCAACTTAGGTACTACAGCAAAGACCGCTTGTAAGAGTGCACAAAAAACATACATACGAAAACATAAAAATGTATGTATGTATACATGATAATCATATTTTCATATAATACATTACTTGGATACTTCAAGTAAGGTATTATTTTATTAAAATCATGTTCCATATACGAATTTTTTTTAAAAAACTTTATTTTTATAAAAAAAAACTTTTATATTTCGTCAAAAATAAATACTTTGAATATGTACCAAGAACAAAAATAACGCATTTATTTCATATCATATCACTTCACAGTATACATCTATAAATATATTAACTACCAAATTATTATAATAATTATTTGATAATAAAATTATAAAAATACAATAAAACACATTTGGTCCATATGTATTACAATATGCTATTAAACATTAAAATAGGTAAATAAATAATAATTAATTGAAATGTAACAAGTATTAAAGTTTGTAGTTTGTATTAAAGCGATATGGTATGGAATAAGATACTAAATACAAAGTTTTATTATTTCACCGGTTGCTACCACCCACCGCCTAACACAATGAATAATACGAAATTAAATCGAGTACGAACTAAGATGTAAGTTTGAAGTGTAAAACAAGAAGCGGTAGACTCGCGCGGCAGCTTTCATCAACTTTCTATTAGAACCGTCAAGGCAATTATAAAGTTGCGGAGCCCGGATGATCGCAGCCTCGTTTTTATACAAATATCCCTTATAATAATGAGAAAACTTGCTCTTTGCTGGCCACGACTAAGTTCCGCCAGATGATCTCGAAAAGGAAAAAAAACTTAATTAGAATTTGTTAAAGTCACAGGAATTCTTTCTTTTGTTCGCTGTAAAGTGTTTTGTCATAGCTGCGTCAAAGACACTAAGTACTATTAAACTCGGTAAAAAATGTTACTCCTAGTAAATTGTGGACTACTTTTATTTTTATTACTATTTTGTTTATTTGAATAAATATTTTCATTAATAGTTTCCTATATATTTGAAACTTTTTACTCTTGTAAGTAATTATTTTTAACACGAAGTATTCATTTCATATATTTAATTAACGTATTAATAATATTAAATTCTAAAGTTTTTTGTCATTTAATTTCAAATAAAATGCAAGGCAAAACAATTTTTTTAGTGTCCTTCTAAGTCAGGAGACATTTATAATGGATATCAAGTTATTACCTTTGAATTAACTTAAGATATTTCCGTTAATAAATGATGTACTTATGTCAGTCGTATGTAGTTGAAGACGCTGGTACGTCTCACTAATTCAATGATCCTTGAGTTTGCGGCCGGAGATTATAAATCTGTTCTACTGAACTCAAGATGTTCCAACTTGTCCTAAATATATTCCAGGTATATTACTTACATTTAAAACTTGAACAAAATTTTCTTGAATAAAAGAACAAATCCCGCAATGTTCGGACTCTCAACAATAAGATAAAATAACAAACTATTATATAACTGGCTATCAATAATCCACTATTCGAAAACTCAACTTTTACAGGAACAGGAACAGACGTAACCAAATACACAATGGATTTTTTGTTTTTTTTTTTTAATTAGATTATGAGAAAATTTCGATTATGAGAAAAATAAATCATATACTCACATACTTTATAATTATTCAAAACACTTGATGTCTTTAAATAAAGAGATATAAACCAATATTATTTTTTTGATATAAATTAATTGAATCACTCGGTGGTAGAGCTTTGTTTAAGCTCATCTGAGTAGGTACCCCATTCATCAGATGGTCTACCGCGATCCACGACTCTACTGTGATCATTTTCACCATTTATGACTTTCAATTTAAAAGAGTAATAAAACATTTTTGGTACCTCATCGCGGCCTCGCGTGAAACGAAAAAAGCCTCAAGCCAGATTCCTGCGTAGAAAAAACGTCCAAGTAATGGAGGCGAGGCATCGTACCGTAGATATTCTAATAAGAAAATTTCCACTACATTTACTTTGGCGGGCGTCCTCGCGGCGTCTTCGCAAATATCTTATTTCCTGCGGCGAGATTGCATCTTGAGAAAACGCGAGGGTCGCCTTGTACCTCTCTACTCTCACTACCCTCCGGCTCGTCTACATTTATGTCTATCACTATGTGGTAAAGCCGTTGAGGGTAACTGCTATCTCTCCCTTTGCATCTTTACATAATACTTAATAAACAAGGGAAATTTTAACAGAGCAACTTGACAACAACATAGCATTAGTGTTTATATACTCAATTTATAATTAATTATTAACTTATAATTCATGTCAATAGAAATCCTGCCTGCATTTTTTAAATTCTTATTTACTAAGCGAAATCTAAGTCGAATCTAAGTCTATATTCGATACATGAGCGTTAAATTTGCTTATCGATGGACTGAAAATTACTTCTGGAAAGAAATGTGTCAATACTCAGAAGAATCAGCTAAATAAACTTAACTAAGCAGGTTTATATATTTTTCTAACCGTAATTTTGTTTAATTAATAATTATAATTATATGTATACTTTTTTAAGTAAAAGCCTTGGAGGGTTATTTAATTATTAAGGTATCACCTAAATTGTCGTTACTTTTGTAAACACACTAAAATTCCTGAACAGGTCATATACCTGTGATCCAATATTTATATACTTGTGATGACGCAATCACCTTCTTCATCCAAACAACAAGATAAAAAGACGGAAACACCGCCTTGTTTGAAGAGTAGACAAAAACAAGGGTTGCTTTTCTTAACGTCTACAGTCTTAGACGAAATACATGGATGTATTACAAAGATGTAAACATCTATAAGTTATTATGATCATTATTGTCCACATCGTTATATAAATAACTTTATTATAAAAACAACTTTACAAATACCATCAGCAGAAAATATTATATAGGGATTGTTTCCTATTATAATAATATTTCAATCTATATATATTTTATTTCCGTGACTATTATTTTTGAAAAACGTTAAATAACAATAATATAGATTGTTAAATAACTCGTAATAATTCAATTTTCAGAGCAGTACAAATGTACATAATGATTACACTTAAAGCAAATAAACAAAAGTAAATGTATGTTTGTTGTTCATTTTATTTGCATTTAAAATTGAACTTTGCTAATATTAACAATTCGAATGATATCGACAGGCATGAGTGCAGAAGACGAGTGGTACAACAAATCGCTGTCCGCGCTGCGAATGAACAGCGGCCACCACGCGAACCTGGCCGCCGCCCCTATGCTCCAATACCAGACCTAATCGCTGCTGCACGGCGCCGACTACTCCCCGGCGCCGCACGACTACGCATCCCCGTAGTCGCTTGGAGTACACGCTCGGTCGTTAAAGGTAATGTATGCATAAAGCTTACTGCACACGTAGCGTGACTTTAATAACACGTGATGATTGAAAGCTGAACGTCTAAAACTGTATTTATATATATTTCAATTATTTTGATATTCAATGCGTAGTAGCGCCCTGGAGTGAATAGTTTGCTAATCTTGTCAAAAGATTGATGATGAAGAAATTAAGATTAAATATGTGGTAGCCGTTTCATTTTGTAGATATTTATTTAAAGAGAAAACGAAATCTCATGTGCAGATTTGATATTTATAATTGTTTAATACCAAGCTATTTATGTATCCAAATTGTAATTACGTTTTTATATTCATTTTAGTTCAATTTTCAAGTTTAAATGTAACTGGACACTAATAAATTGTTTTTATTTTTAATTTATCAAAAGATAATTTCAGATTAGTCTTTAAATTTTTGGTTGAAATAATAACAGTAATGCATAGATACTATGTATAGGTACAAAATAGAATGTTAATTTACCAAGGAACGACTGTTTCTCTATAAACGTATATTGTGTATGCTAGTCATATTGTACAGCCATTTCGAAATAAATAATTAATAAGTACATAATATTTTCATGATTGTTGTATTAATTAAGTGAATTAAGTCGTAAGATCGTGTTTTTGATTGCTCCTTGTGTGTAGAAACATATCTGACAAACATATGTCAAAATTGTATGCAAAATGTTTTCTTAAAAGATTAACAAAATATAATTTCACTATTTGCTATATCATAGGGTGACTTATTATTTTACCGATACAATGTCAAATAGTATGGTAAATTATTTATATTAAAATAAAAACTAAGCAAGGAGCTATCATAAATGTACGAAATTTTTAATTATTAATTGCAATACAGCCTGTGTAAATATTAAACCGTTTGCATGATACATTTAAGGCGTTAAAAGCTCAACGATATGGTAATGTTAAATTATTATTTAGTCAAATTTTAATATTAAGATTACCTTTCCACATTACATTCTAAATACTGTACACACTGGCAATTCAAAATAATGCTAAACAGTCACGGTACCTACACCTACAACATTTTTACATTTGTCAACAACTAAAACTGAAAATTATTAATAATTTTAATTTTCAATTAGGATGGATATAATAGTGTTGATTGCGTCTGACTTTATGCATTTATTAACATTAAGTGATATTAAAAACTTGTAAATCGCCAGTTTGTAAGCAAACTTAAACCCGTGCCAAATGTTCATACTAGTCATATTTGTCTTACAAAAATCGTTATTGTAGTTTAATATAAATAAGGAAAAACCACATTGTATTTATCATTTCAACTTTGTACAATATACGAAGAACTATAGATAAATTAAAAGAAAATTCAATGCCGTTTAAAGGCCATCTGTGCATTTTTTTATGTAAATATTATCTATAAGGAAACTTGTCTTATAATGAACATGTGTAAAATTAAATAAATTGTCTAAAAGGTATTTTTGTTTTATTTTTTAGGTATATTTTAATAACACATATTTGAAAAATGGTTTGTTTTTCATTTGTGTTTACATTAAAAAACATTCAAGGCCAAGGTAGCGTAGAGCATGCTCGAATCCACTGGTAGACAGTAGAAACAACAGTTGGCACTCAAATTCGCTTTAACGCGTTCCTGTTCTCTAACTTTTGGGACTCTTTTTACTTTTATACCTATATAAACCAATCTGGTTCCCAAGAACCAGACGTTTAGCCTATTATTATATCAGTGTATGCAATGTCGGTAATTGATTGGCAATAAAAAAAAAAAAACCTTTTATTTTGCTGTAGCTGGTCGTGTCAAATTGCTATTCAATTATGAGAGACATTTGTATAATATAACATCTCCTGAACAGTTGTCTATTTATTAATTGATTTTAAAAATTAAACACAGATAAAACTAGTCAAATTTATTTTAAATAAACTCGTTCCTAGGCACAGCGTAATTAGGATTGGTTATAATGTTTTTATTGAGATATCGAACGAAGTGAGAGTACACGATGTTTTCACCGCCAATAGCCTTCCAGAATGTTGCAGATTCATGACGCAGCGCCTCGTTTTGTCCACACTCCTGAAATCAAAAAGCAATATATTGTATTATAATTTATATTTCTTCCCACAAGTAAAGAATATCTAGATTTAAATCATTTTATCGGCTTATAACAATCTAATACTCTTTCGTAAACGAAGATCGCTAGTTTAAATCATGCAAAACCACTGACTACAAGGTCTAAATAAGTATTAGAATTCGAATTAAAGAAAATAAAGGGCACCTGTAGCATTTACTAATAATCCTAGATATACGTATTCGTAATGAAATGGCATAGTGAGTAGCTTCTGTACTCTTCTTTTGAACAGATTACTCAAAAATTATAAAAAAAATGATTACCTTACAATACAGTTGGCGAAAAGATGCACTGTCAGACAAAGATTCATGGTGAAGTTTAATATCAGGTTTCCGATCACCAAAGAATTCTTCGTATTTGGTTTTCACCACGTCATAAACCTTAAGAATGTTTATAGCCAAGTTATTTTAATATTATTAGCAAAAGCCTAGTGACGTGAATGTGGTGAAATTTCCTGGTTCCTGTTTACCCAACCGATTACTAGCATGAGCTAACAAACATGGACGGAAGGTACGAAATAAATGACATAATGACATTGTATTGAATTGAGTTGTATTGAATATGTATATCCTAATTATAAATAATTTAATATAATTTTGATGCGTTTATATTACGTTAACTATTGTTTGTAACACTTTTGTTTTATCTGAAATGAATTAACTCTATCAGAAGATGCGATGCAAATTCTGATTAGTATCATCACGGGTTTAACTTCTCTAGTGTTCCTACATGTCGAATATTACTCGATATAGAGCTTACTTATATAAAACCAGTATATTTCATTGTGACAATGTGAGACGTTATATTATATTATAATAATCTATATTTTCCGATGATCTATTAATAAAAGCACAACCGTATTTCCTCCCTGTTCGTTGACATCTTGTAAAAGAACACCGAAGGGCTCTTGATATAGCGCCGCTGTCCATGTTTGAATGAAATATTCAAACAAATCATCTATAAGATTCATCTGAAATATAAAGTCATAGATAAATTTTATTACATTGAAGACGAGTAATTTAAAATATTTTTTGCTTCACTTTTAGCATTTGTTCAAAAATTTTAACCGTCCAAATTCAGAATACCATGTTTAATGGTTGTTTACTTAAACATTGATTTATCTCTTTCTGTCTTTATTGATTTGACATGTGAAAGAAACTCTTCTTTACTTACTTTAAATCTGCCGAGAAGATTATTGAAATACGCTTCATGCTTTCCATACAATTGAGTGAGAGTTTCGCAGGAAAATTGCCTCTTCGAAAGGCAAGTAATAGATTCAATACAATGCAATGCATTTATCTGAAGTCTAAAGTAGTTCTGCCGTGTATCCGTTACAAGTGTATGACCCTGGACGGAACAAAATATAGTATACAAAATATATATCTTATATGACTTAACGCCAAGACTTCGATCTTTCCCAATCTTAAGGAGGAACCAGAGAAAATGCAGTAAATTCATTCAATACAGTTAAATCATACATATATTTACTTAGTGTAAACAAAAACAGATGGTACCACTCATTCATCACTTTGTCTGCGGTGATTTGGTCACCACCAGCCAACATCGGTAATGTAAGAAATAATAACCATTCCTTACATCGCCAATGCGCACCATCCTTGGAAACAAACGATAAGGTGTTATGTCACTTACTCATGTAAAACGCATCAATACTAAGTATTGCTGTTAAGCGGTAGAATATCTCACGAATGGGTGGTACCTACCGTGATGGGCTTACAAAGCCCTACCATGTAGTAAAATTTCGATACTTTATTGCTTTATTTTCTTTCCAAATCATTTTCTTGATTTAGATTAAAATGATTTCCCATTAATCAAAACACAAACCGCACGTGTAGTCTATCGCCCAGCTCGATGTAAAAAAGAAAAATTAGCAGATTTACTTGATTAGGTAACAACAGTTTCACTGCCATCGGTATATCCCGACCAGGCCTGCGCAGACGCATATAGTGGAGCGGCCCCGGCAACGTCGCTGACTGAACTATTGGCGATTCAAACTTCATTACAGGTTGCCATCGACTAAGTAAAAGTAACATTTTTTCATGAACGTTTAATTTTATTTACGCATGAAGAAGACATTTTACAAAATGGTAAAATATAAGAAAATTAAGAAGAAAAGCTTTGGTATAACAATAATGTAATAGTACTATGGAATACATACATACATGCATAAATATTTCTACAAAAAATATACGCAGGATATATTTTGATGTTCGACAAACACAGGTGCACACTATTCCACTACTCTCATAATCCAACGGACCGACCACTATAGTACATAACAATAATTATTAAGTAAAACAAACCTTTTAGAAGGACTGCTAGATGAACGACGAGTACTCATAATACTCGCATGGGAACTTCGGCATCTAGAAGATAAAAGTATTTTATAGGTAATTTAATCAAAAACTGGAATAGCTAAGTATGTAGATCAAGTTTCCAAGCCAAGATACCCTTATCCGGGTATGTATGTTCTACTCTTTTGTGTGTTCTACAGCTTTAATCTCAATTAAGCCAAACTTAAAAGTATATATGACGACAAAAGATTTACGCCAGCAAGCAAGAGCTGTATCGTGACATCAGATCCGAATAAAGAGGATCAAAATCAACGCTGCCCGTCATGAAGGGATCCAGTTTACTTAGAAAAAGCTTCGCTAGCTGCAATGAGAGATAATTATTATTTACATTTATGTATTCCTTGTACTGTAACAGCCTGTTAATGTCCCACTGCTGGACTAAGGCCTCCTCTCCCTTTTTGAGTAGAAGGTTTGGAGCTTATCCACCACGCTACTCCAATGCGGGTTGGTAGAATACACATGTGGCAGAATTTCAATCAAATTAGACACATGCAGGTTTCCTCACGATGTTTTCCTTCACCGTCAAGCACGAGATGAATTATAAACACAAATTAAGCACATGAAAATTCAGTGGTGCTCGCCCGGATTTGAACCCACAATTATCGGTTAAGATTCACACGTTCTAACCACTAGGCCATCACGGATTATTCCTTGTATCTTTATATAAATAAATTCTTATTTACCGTTTATATAAAACATTTTAATTAAACAATAAAATAAGAGCAATTTAACGATATATTACTAGACTACACATACTTACCTAATAATATCAAATTACTTTTACTTATAAATTGAACAATTAGTTATACAATTAATTATTATTTAAGTCATATGGACAAAAGCGCTACAGCATTTATCAATCTTACAGAACTAGTTATTTATGTTCTCTCTCTTTGTTTACCGCTTCACCAACGTCCTCGGAGCAGTAATATTTGTGGAGATGGTGTAGCGCATAGAGTCGACGAGAATATTTCGCGCAAGAACCGGCCCCAAATACATGGGGATCATTGGTATCGAACATCGGACCGACCACCAGACCACCATCGTACACTAAACCACAGTCATTTATAGCTAAAATTTAAATTGATATTATATGATAACATTTTCAAGTCAGTGTATCTAGAATCCTTACTTCAATCTGTTACAATATCTTTATTTATTTATATTATTCTTAATAGCTAATTATAAATAAAGCCTTATAAATGATAATTTCTAAGAAGCATATTCTTAAGACATAGAGTTCTACGCAGTCCTTTTTGCTTTAGTAACACACATAATATTTCTACCGCATAACATCAATACAATGTTGTTTCATCGTCTGGTTTGTAGGTCATTACAAATACAAGAATCATAATATCTTAGATCCTATGGTTGGCGGTGATTTAATAATATAAGGCGTTCATCTATCGATTCCATCGACTAACCTATTTACTTAAATAATGATAATATAGAAAATAATGTTTAATACCTTTAAAAGCACACAAATTTATAGCTTTAATCCCAAAATAGAATAAAGCAAAACAAGGTAGATGGACGGCGTGCAATGGCGTCATAAGACGGAGGAACTGTACACGAGATTCTTGCTGCGACCAGCCATTCAAATAGCACTTTCGGTATATACGGACACCGAGTTTTTCTACACTAGCTTGAACTCTTTCATCAACCTTAGAAAGTTTAAAACAACTGTTAATTACAGTAACAGCCTGTGAATATCCCACAGCTGGACTAAGGCCTCCTCTCCTTTTTTTAAGGAGAAAGTTTTGGAGCTTATTCCACCACGCTGATCCAATGCGGGTAGATGGAATACACATGTGGCAGAATTTCAGTGAAATTAGATATATGCAGGTTTCTTCACGATGGATTCCTTTACGTCAAGCTCAAGAATGATAACACAAATTAAAAACATGAAAATTCAGTGGTGCTTGCCCGGGTTTGAACCCACGATCATCGGTTAAGATTCACGCGTTCTTCCAACAGGGCCATCTCGGCTCTGTTAAATATTTACCTATTAAATTAACAGATTAAATTTAAAAAGAAACGATTATGAAAAAGGCTATCTTAGGAATAGTTCAAAAGAAAGATACGGAAATATAATAATTATAGGTTAATAAATAAATACCAATATGACACTATAATTTAATATTGGAACATAAGAATTGTTTTGCATTGAAAGAAAACAATAAGTAATTCTCTACAATTACAATTTTCTTTTCATCTATTACTATAAAATTTAATTATTTTTTAGTATTACAATACTCACCGTCTCATTATTAAAGCAGTTAACTCTCATAGTGGTATCTTCTGGTGGGAATGGTTCAATAAAAGCAATGTTGTTGGGCTGAAGTCCCAATTCTAGTAAAGCAGCAATACAACTGTATGCTTCTATACAATCCCCATAAACCACCACTTGATTGTCTTCACGAAGACAGCAGATACTATTTTCTATTAAGACTTGCTTGGATTAATATGTATCAGCAAGATATAACTTCAAAAAAGTTTAGCAAAATGTTAAAGAAAAAGTATAATTTAAGAAGAACAAAACATAATCACACACTAAATTCAGATATCATCCACATCAGCTTCCTAAGACAGGTATTGGCCTCGTATAATGAATTGATAAGCATCACATTTTCTGGTATATCAGGGGATGGTGGGACATAATCCGGTTTGTACTTTGGGTTATCCATTAAAACTCTATGACAAGGTTTACCTTTCCTAAAAAGTTTTCATTATTCAATATTTTAATCAGTAGTAACGATTTTCATTATTGTAATGTATAGAAAGATAATAAACAGCATAACAACAATTCCATTCCAGTAGACAGACTCCAGACGGAAAACTGCATGACAGGCTGGCTGAGTACTGATGTTCGAGGAAAAAGGAGCCTATGTTAGGGTACAGAGAGTCCTGCAAATCTGTATAATGTATATAAAGTATATAAAAAAAATGTTTTTAACAAAAACAGTCATCTGTTCATTACAAATAAATAATTTACTTAAAAGTTAATAAACATAAAAATTTATATATTTACTCTACTTCCTTAGCCAATTCTATAGAGTCCTTCAAATAGTCGGGATGTTGGAATTGCTGACCACATACGAGAACAAGCTCGTCGTAGAACTTCATACCACCACCCTTCAAGTGAATGCATTTCTTCTTTCTATTAATAAATAAATATGCAACTGTAACTAATTTAGTAGCTTAATAACAAGCTTTAATCTACACAGACAATTTCTTAGGAATGTTGTTAAAGATATACCTATCGATCTGGATCATAACTGCAGACATGACATCAACATAGTAATAAAATGGTAGGCTCTTGAGATAGCGGTCAGTGTATCGACCATCGCGCGGTACGCAGGTCTCTGCTGCATGCATGCTATCAGCAACAGTCGGCAGACCGTGTAAAGATACGAGTGTTATGTTTGTAAATATAAGGTATTCAGCCGTGGGCCTGCAAATATATCATCGTAGTATTCGATTAATTAAATTTAATGATTGTCGGCCTTACTTATAAACTTTGCGTAGCGGCTGATTAGTTAAACAATGTTGTGTCCTTTTCTTTCAAATATCAAATTAATAATGTAATGTATGTTAATATTGCCGGTACTGGTAGGTAATAATTAGTAGTATATTTGACATAAGATTAGAATGTGTCAGTTTGGGATTAAAATGGTTATGGCAAATTGGTATTATTTTTTCTAAATATAACAAATAATAACAGAAAGAGCGAAATTGGCGTTTAAATAAACATCTGCCAAGCAACGTTTATAAGTAAGGCCGTTAATCTCTATCATCATAATTACTTATGTGGAGACTTTGGTTACTTATACAAATTAATTACTATGTAATTTTCGGTTGCCAATATTTAGATTAAGCTAGAATATTTTTTCGAGTAACGCGTACTTTTCTGTTTTACGATAACTCTAAAGTAACAAATCGTGACTTTAAAATAGAAAGAAAAATCTCACCCTAAAAGTAATGTTTCAATGAAAGCGAGTCCCGTGCGACTGGCACCAACTACAACGATGCTACTATTGACGTGCACCTTCGGAAGACTGGTCAGAGGTCGTTCCAGTGACCACAGGGCAAATGGCGTTGCACTGCAAAAGGTATTATGTTCGATTTTCACAGTTACAAGTTCTTGTAGTTAAAGCGCACCACTCTTCGTACAAAGCACTAATACAGTAGGAGCGTTGAATGACTTCCGCGCCGTGGAATTTCTGTCTGCGTATGCGCATAGACTCGGAAATAAAAAAATAGCATCTGAAAAGCAGTCTTGCTGGCATTCGAAACCGAATATGGTTTGTTAAACCGCATCATATGAGATCCTACAGCATTGCATAATTTAGACATTTTGTGTTTAACAACCCTACATAACCCAAACAATATAAGTTTTCCTTGTTTAGGCTCGAGGGTTACAAAACCTTAAAGTAATATCTAATTAATACTTACATGTCCTTGACTATCTTATCGCCTTTATTACCAACTACATTAAGCATCGACCGACGGGGGCGCACCGGCAACATGTGACTAGCTAACGACATGAGGTTACGACTTGGACTCTGCAAATTTATATGATTTAATAGAAAATTTAAAATAAAATAGTGTAAAATGTGACACATTCCTGTATTAATAAAATAGAAAATAATAGTAACAATGACAACGTCAAATCAAACGAAATAGACAATATGTATATCTTTAGTTAGATTTTTGAAGTCCAATTAAGATTTTTTTGAAGTCAAATTAAGAGGTTTTCATTTACGTAAGTGTATCTGCTCTTTATGTTTAATTATTTTAACATTACTGATACTCACCGCGTCGCCTTTAGCGAAAAGTCTGCAAACCCAGAACAAAGTTGCATATTTTGTTTGCCTTAATACGTCTCTCAAATACCATCGACCATGGGGGTCCATAATAGGTGACATAATACACGCTAAAATCTATCAAAAAACATATGTATATTGTATGTATGAATGTGCAAATATAAATATAGTCGCACTTACAGAAGCATCAGTGCCAGAACTTCGAGGCTCAGCCTCCAAATTATATTGAGTTCTAATTGATGTAACATCTTCTAAAGGTCTGGAAAATAAATATTGTTTTAATAATCTAAAAAATATATTTTTTAATGTACATAATATTAAAAAGCATTAATTAATTCTGTTACGCCACTGGTTTGGATTATGGCTATGAAAAAAATGTTTTTTTACTTTTTAAATGAAATTAAATATATAATTAAAAGAAAAGGAATGTTTTTTTTTATTTAATTACCCCAGTACAATAAGTCCAACTGGTTGATTTTGACTTAGAAAAATATAAGAGGATAATGAGTCAGATTCGAGGCTTGTTTCAAATAATGCTAGCAAATCTTGCTTCCTGGGTGCATGTTCTAACACATCATTTAAATTTGGTATATCGTACGATTCCGCTTCACGAACTCTTATATCTCTAGAAGATAAATTGACAATTACAAATTTGGTTGTTAGAAGTTCATAACAAACCCCCATGCTTAAGATCTCCGAAGTTTAACTGTTTATGTACATACGTCCGTGACTTTTTTTCAGCTCAAATATCTTGTAAACAAATTTTAATAAATAATAATCTGACTTGCGTTATGGATGAACTCGTCATGAAATTCGATTTTAAATTGAATAATTGAAAATTTTCTATAAAGGAGTAAATGTAAGGAAACTAAAACGTATATCACTCTTATACACAAAATACTTATAATAATGCCCTCCAGACCGATTTCGGCCACGGCGGCCAATCTCAAGAGAGATAAGCCAACTACGCAGGAGATATTATAGTGCACAAGTGTGTGCGCAAACGACGGCAATCCGACACGACCGGAAAGAGTTTAGGCGCAGGACCAACGGCTTTACGTGCTTTCCGAGGCACAGGAGTGAACACACTTCCAATTTCCAGACCCCGGGCTGCTACTGAGAATTTTCTGACAGAAAAACCCAATAACTTTTTATTGGCCCGACCTGGGAATTGAACCCAGGACCTCCGGGTCTGCGGCCTCATATCTATCCACTAGACCAACGAGGCAGTAAAATACCTATAATACTATCTTATATGGATATTTCACTTACCCTCTTATTGAGTTAACATGAGCTATATACAGAGTCTCATTCATGAATCGCATTCGAAAACTATAAGGTGTTACGAGCTGAAATCAAAAAGATTAATTGAAGATTTCCTTCATTCGATTCGTTCTAAAAGTTTAATTTTTTGAAATTTATATGTATGTGGGGCTAGAAGACTATATCACATGTATATTAAATAGTATAAAACCGAGCATGGATTTTTACCAACCTACATATCAAGCACACAGTTTTTAGATCATAAAAAAGTGCATATGTTTTCCTCAAATTCTCAAAACTTATTATGATCGAAATTCGACCATTGCACGAACACCAGTTGGCTTAAAAATAATACCATTTCAGCAATAAAATGAATTATTATTTGAATCGAACCTTTTCATTATCTCGGTGAAGTACAGATTAAAATGTTTTTACTATACTGTAATGCTAACAGTGCTTAAACTTTTATGTAGAAACGTCTTGACTTGATACCCGATTGAATCATAAGCTGTATAATACGTGCGCCGGTATGTGTGCGGCTTTTTCTTCAGACACGCTTAGATTGACGGCTTTTTATATCTACTTCAAATCTATGACTATAAAATGTTAGTATATATAACAGTTATGTTAGTATATATAACATTATCCATATGTCTCGTTATCGTATATTTAGTTTGTATATTAATACGTGCATGTGTTATAAACATTTTAATTATAGACAAATAAAAAAAATACCGTAAAATGTTCTAGAAGCGGAAAGCATGTGTGACTCGATGGAAGACACATAACACAATAATCTTTATCAGGAAATAGTTCATAAGCTGCTTCAAGCATATCAAAACCGTATCTAAATCATAAGAAAAAAAATAATAATATTGTGTTTTTCATGTTTTACTGACCGATTTCGGCCACGATGGCCTATCTCTTGGGAGACTAACAAACCGCCTAGGACGTATTATAGTGCACAAGTGTATGTTCAAACATAGGTGCACTCTCTACGCCAACATAGTCCGTTGGGACGGCAAACCCAACACGACCTAAAAGAGTAGGCGTAGAACGAATGGCTTTACGTGCTCTCTGAGACACGGAAGTGTACACACTTCCAATTTCTAGATTCCAGGCTACCAATCTGCATCCTTATATGTAGCCACTAAGCCAACAAGGCAGTCAATTGCGCTTTGTATTGTATTTGTATGAAATAATTTGCTTAGCTAGAGATATAACCGCCAACAAAATCAACCAAAATCAAAATATTATTTATAAATCATAGTTTATCTGTATTAGTGAACCATCTCAGAATTATTCATAGGACAATTATATTTATATATAGCTATTCCGTTAACCATGTCACGTACCTTAATAAAATAAATATATAATAATAATCGTTCGCATAACGATTTTTTCTTTATTACATTGATTTTACAAAATTAAAACTATTGTGTTACACAATATTAAAATATATAATTAACATACCTTTCATCGTAATCAGGATGCATTGCGAATAATTCCAATAAGAAAGCATTCGGGGCACCGGAATAGCGAGTAGGTTCTGGTGGCTTACAGGGTGCTACCGCATTTGAAGTAGGAGTTGCTAATATTAACAATAAACAATACTATCATAAATGTCGTAAATCCTTTTACTTATCTTAAACGGCAACAATGATTAGACATTTACAACAATAAAGTTGACAATTCAATCGTTATTTAAGACAGTATTTGATTTTTGGCCGAGATGGCCCAGTGGTAAGAACGCGGGAATCCTAACCGATGATCGTGGGTTCAAACCCCAAAGGGCAAGCACCAATGAATTTTCATGTGCTTAATTTGCGATTATAATTCATCTCGTGCTTTACGGTGAAGGAAAACATCGTGAGGAAACCTGCATGTGTCTAATTTCACTGAAATTCTGCCACATGTGTATTCCACCAACCCGCATTGGAGCAGCGTGGTGGAATAAGCTCCAAACCTTATCCTCAAAAAGAGGAGAGGAGGCCTTTAGCCCAGCAGTGGGACATTCACAGGCTGTTACGGATGTTACGGGATTTGATTTTTGATTTCTCGCTCATAAGGACTTATTTATCGCATATTTTATTAATGCGACTAAGGCGTAATAAAATTATATTATGCTAATAAAATTTTCATTTACAAAGCAAAACTTTTAATATTTTAGTATAAGTAACCACAATAAAAATAATGGTATTTTCCTCATCGATTTATAAATAGAACCATTTTAAAAATTAATCCAAATGTCTATCAACTAGTAACGGGTCATAAACCTGGTTCAAGGTTATTTAAAAAATAATTTGAATCAAAAAGTATGAAGAAGAAAACTTACAAAGTCTTTTTGGTGTATCTTTGACGAGGTATTTATTTTCGAACACAGACTCTTTTCGATGTTGAAACTCTTGACCATTTTCGGAGAATCTATTAATGTGTTTATTTATTTTTCGATAAAATACTTGCTTGCTTCATATTTTAACAAGGACTACGTTATTAGAAGGGTCGTATACTATACACCAAAAAAATAGACAGTAGATTCGCTAAATAAATATGCTTTGAACTGCTGGGTTTCTTTATGAAAGTTGAGTGAATCATTGTATTGTACAAGGCATTATAGATGGAATTACTGAATTCTCAAACAATGCAAATGTCTATAGACAAATGATGATAATTATGATAAATGAATGAATGATTAATGATAGATTATAGGTGATCATGCCTTATTATTTTAACATTAAGATTATATTTTAAAGCAAAGCAAAAATAATAATCAATGCTGCTGATTTGCAATATAAATAGTTGATTAGAAGGGACAAAACATCTTAGTTCCCAAGGTTGATGTAATTGATGGTTAACATTTCTTACATTGCCAATGTCTATGGGCGTTGGTGACCATTTACCCTCATATGGCCCATTTGCTCGTCCGCCTACCTATACTATAAAAAAAAAATTTTTTCCCCCAGAGTCCTGGGTACCTACTAAAGGTATAGGTATGGATTAACATCTTATTATCTTACGTTACGTGTAGTGTACTATTGACCTGCAAACCATGAAACTACACTGACATGATCGAGCTTATTGTATCTTTCTCGAAGTTGCCTCCAAAACAGAACATAAAACAAAACGTAAGAAGAGTTTTTATATTTTATAGTTAACTTACCTTTGTTTCTTTACAAAGTCTTCGTTCATGAAGAGACGTGGCAATCTTAACAAGTCTGTATCAATGTTTACAATATCGTACTCCAATTCATCTTCCTCGTCTTCCAAAAGTTGGAGTATATCTAATTGTGTGTAAGGCAGCTGGTGTGAACGAGCTTTTATCTCTGCTTCCTTGTGAATATCTTTAAAAGCATCTTCCTCAAAGACCCAAGTAACCTAGAATTATTTTTTTTTAATTTGTAAGATTCAGATTATACACACTTCTTTTATTCTCGATAGAAAATAAAATATCTCGAAAAAAATAGTCAATATATCTTCGATACAATTGTATCGCAGGTATAAAGTGGTAATTACCATCATTACACTGGTCAATCACCATAAAAATGCCATACGATTTTTTTTATGTAAAAAATTTAAATGAGACAATGGCCGTTGATATGGCATTAGATGGCGCTGCAGCAAGTCAACGTTCGTCCATCCCGTTGAATCGATCGTCATAATAATTGGATAAAAGCTTAGAAACAAAATTAAGTAGAGTTCGTATTGTATCACGCCGGTTGATAAGAGTAGCTATTAATCTTTATAAAACAATCAGCAAAACGAAGAAATTTACAAATAATTGGAAAAATGTAAATTCCATTTAGCTTTTTCAATCAATTCAATATTACTTATTCTATAAAAAATACTTATCAGTAGATCACAATATCATATTAATTTCCAATTAAGCTATTTACCCTGGACTTTGTTTCTTTTGCATGAATATCAGTGCTAGACTCTTGCTTAGATTCGAAGACAATACCAGTTCCTGTGAAGAAACTGACAAGAGGCATATTTAGCTTTAAATATTTATAAAAAATTGATAAATAAATTTCCATCACTAAAATATACTATAAGTACTACATATATTTATGAACCTTATAGCGGAATCACGTTCGCGAGGCTTTGGTGGTCTATCAAGATGTCGCAAACCGGAAAACGGAGAAAGCTCAAAACTCTCCTCTAGCGCCTCGTAGTTAATCTGAGTGTTGAGACACATTACACCCACTGCTAACTCTTTGTGCTGTAGCGATTTACAAATAGTGAAAATAAATTTATATTTTTAAGAATTATTACATACAAATAAAATTTACAAAATATGTTTATTTTAATAAAACACATCCTCTAGGTCAGGTATAAGGTATCACGTCGCTCCGATATTCCGTTATAGCCTCAAAGATAGAACTTGCAAGCACATATTCGCATTTATAATTTAAGCACTACTGCCTAAATTATATCGCTACCGATATGTGGAATCAATATATTTTTTTTCATATTATAACGCCTAAAGAAAATTAAAAACATTATGAGAATCAGAAAGTACATTCAATTCGTAAATTTTCATTTATTTCTGCCTTTTAGCTAAACTATAATTTTCTTAAAACTTTAACTTTACAAAATATAAGCCACGAAGTCCTAGTTAAATTTTATATTTCTACTGATAATCGGTATATCAGTAGAAATATTACCGCAACTTTCTTGTAGCTACTGTACCGTCACTATACCCTCACTCTTCTGATCCTGTAATACGGCCATAGAGAGCTCAGGTGAAGGAAAAGCAACTTTCACATCTTTTGTGACACACAAAACACATCTAAATAATAAATTCCGACAGCTATTAAGAACTTATAAACCGAAAAAACTCTTTATCGGCCTGACCAGGGATTAAATCCCAGATCCTCGGTATCTACATCCACAACAACAACTAGAATGCTATATGAGTGTAGTATCAACATAGTACATACCTCACATACAAGCAACACTCGTTCAGAATCCGGATGTCGCGATATAAGCTCGCTGATGTAGAAGTCGCCGTACAGTTCTCGCAGACGTGTCGAGTGCCGCTCTATTATTGGCACTAAGTCATCATTATCTTCTTCGCTATTCATTAAAGAATATAAATTTATAGGTAAATTAATTCAGAAGGTTTGGTTATTTTTTGTCAACTAATAAACACACGAACTTGACAGTGAGTTGATTTTATCAACTCCATCAAAATCATTTCCAAGGTGTCTGACAAAGAAAATCTGTTGCTTGTCAACAACAACTGCTGCTATCACATCACTATGAATTAAAATTATATATAAATATCATAATAAATATAAGACAATTAATGATAAATTCTAACACTGCTCGACGTATCCTCAACCTAGGGCTAACTTCTCGTCGCTCAGCTACCCACAACGAAGGGAGTTGGTCACCGGGAACACCTCGTTCTATGGCCTGTGATCGCTTAAACGAAGCTTCAGAGCGGGACTGACCCGGTACTAACACTAAAGATATTATATTAATACTTAATGTATTATAATCATCAGAATTTTCTTATTACACTCTTAAAATATATAGAAAATTATAGATATAGATTATTTAAAATAATCAAATCCAAATGTGATTTAAAGGCGATGATAACTTTCTGAAATCCAATTCATTGTAAGTCTACAAATTCCATAGACAAATGTCTATTATATTACTTTTAATATCATATTATACTTACAGGAAGTAATTGAGTTTTTTTATCATATTTTTTTTCAATAGGAGACCGGAAATAGTAAGTATGTAAAATGTAAAGCTCTCTTTTCACGTCGGGCTGCCGTGCCATCGGAATATCAGAAGGAATAGATAATGCAACTATTTACGCACTCAGTGCAGTATAATATGCACAATTTGTGGACTTTTTTTATATTCGCCGGGAGGGCAAATGACTCTATTACCACCTCTATAGACACCTGATGGTAACGACGTAACGACGGCCAGTACAAACGGGAAAAACGTTCTGCACTAGCCGCCTTCGCCCTGCCGGCCCGTAAGATGCTTCTTTACGCCTCGTTTGAAGGAACCCGGGTTGTAAGAGGAGGGGAACACGTGAGCTGGTAAGGAATTCCATTTTTTGGAAGTGCGACAAACAAAGGAGTTACAAAATTTCTTTGTTCGCGTTGGAATTGATGTCACAGTTAGGCGGTGACATCGAGAACCAGCACGCGTGGACTTAAGAAGGAAGGGGGAAGCAATAAAAAGCAAAGGGACTTTAATCAAGTGTGTTAAAGCGTTATGCTAGTCTCCGTTAAATGGCTGTCATGGTCTAAATTCAGACAAGATACATTTCCAACACTCATGTAAGTAGTTATAAAAAAACTTACGTTGATAATCAATTAAGGATTTCATCATCCCGATATATTGTAGATAGGGATCGTGCATGAAGACAGACTTAAGCATGTTATCGACAACTTCGCGAGCATACACTGGATTCCAGCAGAGCATATGTATAAAGAGTGTATTCCGTGCTTTTAGTTCTATAGCCCTAATTGTAATACATACATATCATTAATAATATGTATTATGTAATGCTGTGTTAACGAAAATATCCTGTTAGGTTGTACCATATAGTAACAGCCTGTAAATATCCCACCGCTGGGCTAGATTCTCCAATCTTATTGAGTTCAAGGTTTGGAGCATCTTCCACTACGTTACTGTTTTAATTCACGATTAAAGTAAAGTAAACACATGCTAATCCCCTAATCTTACCCCAACACGTGATCGAACCAATGGGAACATCTCGACTCTCGACATGAGATGTGTTTAACCGTAAAATAAAATTTGAAAAGAAAATTAATGTAATATATAGAGGAATATTTTCTAATGATTATAATGTAGTATATATATTGTGACAAATATTCACTGAAATCATTTTCTGATATGTTTATTTTAATCTAATAATTGCTGATTATAAATGAAATGTTATGTACTTGAACTTGGTCCAGACGAAATCTTCCCAAGCGCATGGGTTAACAGAGGGTGCTAATGGATAATCCTTCAATACTAAAAAGCCGACGATTGATTCGTTAAGGTCTAGCTGGCATATCGACAAAGTACAAGTTTCACTAAAATATAAGTTTTAATTAGTTTAAAAATCATTTTTAAAAGTAAATGTCAAATACGTAAGCTCCATTTGGTTCGACAATTATCATCAGCGTTTATGGTGTTCCCGTTTCTTTCAAGTTTATCATAATTACAATAGAATTATAAAAAAACAATGAGTACTTTCAATGCTCTTAGTTTCGTATATAAAAAGTTCCTAAAATAGGTTCTTATTATCCCGATTCACTATATTAAAAATTCTACTATATTATTTTCTGTCATGTAATATTGAAAACTCACATAAGATACACGATATCCGACGGTTGATTAACACGAAAATTCTTCGACATAGATTCAGTAACAAAAGGCATTATTACCGGAGCATCTTCTACCAGCGCGAGTCGCAAGCGCCCTAAAGGTGTTGCGCGTAGAATCCTTGACACCATACTAAGTATAATGTGAGTAATATACAAACTTCAATCAAATTAGTCCTGTATACTTTAATATATCCCGAGTATTACTATATATTATTGTACGCTTAATAACTTTATGGAAATAATCTTGACAATCTATATATTACAAGCAAAGAATCAAATCAATTTGACAAATTATTGTTTCAGAAAATATTCTATTTAAAACTCTTTAGTTAGACCGCAGTAAAAAACAGTACAAATGATACAGCAATACCCAGTAGCAATTATAAATACAATTAATAAAATATAAATAACAATACGTGTAAGAGGAGCGGGTTGTACAGGGGTTTCATTTTAAAGAAAAATCCATATTCATACAGACTTAAGTTTATTTAATATACTTAAATTGAAACATTACGAATGTTAGAAATTCATAGAAAATAATAAATCGATAAAAGCACTGCCAGGACAGAGTCGCAAACAGATGTTTTGAGCTTACACTTAAGAATAAAAGAACATTTAATAACTAAAACTGATCAATACGCTTAATATACAGAACACATAATATTCTAATAAAAAATAATTTAATTCTGTAACAAAATTTTCTACTAGTTCTAATTAGCATCAATAAATAAGATGACTTCATTCTGTGGATTTCTTTGGAGCGATTAGGTTTGCGTGTGCCGTTTGAAATAAACTTAATTTCAACTAATGTCGTCGTCCACCGTCGGTTCCGTGCTCGCGAGAGCACATGATTACGATATTTATGTTATATTTACAAAATTCCGAAAGGAAAAGAAACCCATTACCAAAATCTTAAAAATAAAACATAAATTATAGTTATCGCTATAATAAAATTAAACTACTTTTGACTAACTTTTACGAAACATCAAAGCTGGTTGCAAAAGAAAAATTGAAATATTAAAAGTATTCCTTATCTAATAATATTATTATTAGACATTATTATTACTGAAATGAAAAAAGCAAGATAATGAATTAAATTACACCTCCAAGTCAAATTTACCTATTTTTTATTATTAGCTACATACAATATCTCAAGGAATAGCTCGATATGTCCCCGACATATAACAATATAAGTAAAAACTTAAACGTAAATAATATACAAATAAAAATTAAAAAAATATTGCTTAACGCAACGTTAGGCGGAATATTATGAATGTACATAAAGAAATACCAGTTTTATTCATCGATACCAATTTGATTTTTTTAGATTTTTAGAGCGTTTGAAAGATACGAAATAGATTTTTATACTCATACCATGTACTTATAGAAAAAAGTAATATAAATCAGAATGAATACAAACTATATATGGTAACCACATTCTCGGCTTTGTTAAACCAATCATCTTATCAGTGATGTAAGAATATTAAAACTAGTAAAGATTATGCTCGTAACGCAATCTTATTTTAATCCAATAATGTAAACATTAAAAGGAACTTAATATCAATGTTAAAATTTAAAAACAATACCATTTTTATAGTATATCTCGCCATGTTATCGTATATTTGTATGAAATGACATGTCTTTTAGGTGTACAAAAATATCATCAATATTTAATATTTATCATCTATATCCTCAATACCTAAGAATTAAATTAATCTATTTTATAAGGACAACATTTAATTATGGAGTAATAAGCGATTTTTTTTGAAGTAGCTGTCATGTTTTATGTAAGTTAAATGCTAATTCATCAACGATTCAAAAATGAAATGAAAAACTGTTTAAATATTTAATTAAATGGCAACAATTTTTTTTAAGATTATTTCAAATTATTTAATAATCTTGATTAAGTATATTACAAATTTCGATATCAGTTAATAGTTTTAAAAATTTTGATTTAGAAAGAGGAGAGGAGGCCTTTAGCCCAGCAGTGGGACATTCACAGGCTGTTACGGTACGGTACGGTATAAGTGAAATATATCTCGAATCATTTTAACTAAAAAACTGAGTATGAATGGACTTTTTTAAAATGATATACAACATGAAAAAGTCTACCTAACTCTTAAAAACTTTACACACTATTTTAAAATTTTAGAAAAATGTTATTAAATATTACTTAAATATAGTATACATTACTTTAAGCATGCGAGTATATGTGAGGTGTGTGATTAAGGCAAGTGTGGGTTACGGATCAAAATGTACCTTATTTCATGATTCTTTATATATTAAACTAATCAACTTTAGAATTAATATAAATCACACTAATATAATTAGCATCTATATTCGACTTCATATTAGAAGTTATCAATCTACGCAACAACTGCAAGTAATTAAATTAATACTATGTTATTAAACGTCAACACGATTAATTACTTGTGTTTCTTCTTCAAAACGTAACCGTAATGTTGCGTTTTCGCTTAAATAGTTGGCTATTTACTTGTTAACGTAAAACGTTGGTAATTTTTTCAAGTTAAATAATATATGGTATATTACAATAATTGTAACAAGTTTTGTTGACAACTCAGGGAAGTTAATTTTTTTGCCAACTGTATGTGTTGCCAATTTATCTTACTCTAGGGGTTCTAGAACGAAACACGAAATCATAATTGTATTTTATAGTTCTAATCGCACTCCTGCGACCCTGCTACAGTTACAAACTGTTTCTTTGCTGACTTTTTCATATATCAAAGTATTCGAAGCATATGTTCTGGAGATCTCTGAACAAGATTACCTTTTCGCTCAATTTTCTCCATAGAAATATCTATCGAGTTTTTCTATATATCTAATAAAAGCATTATTATGTACTATAATGAAGGCTTATCTCTATATTATACAATTTATTCATTATACACATATCTATATACAATACAGCGGTACAATCTGTACATTTATATTGATCCAGGTTATAATTTTTCATTTTTAAGATTTACTATCATGATATAATTGTGTATATATAATATAAAATTATATATGCACAATTATAATACAACTCCATATCAATGATTTCATTATTTCTAATTTATTGCTGGTTTATGGTCATTAAACATAAAAATTATACATACAAACATTGTAAGAAAACCCATAATATCGATTTAAATAGTCAATATTTATCAACTTATCAGTTAAACGCTAGTACATTAAAGTATTGCCTTAACGGTAAGCTCCTTAACCATTTACTTTTTAACTATCGTATATAATGGCTTTAATTATTAGAATTAATCTATATGTACAAGTCCTTACTCCATTCCTAAAGCGTATACCACCTCCTCTAATTTCACATCTTTCATTACATATGAAACCTGATTTGATATTCTTTGAAATAATCCTAATTTTTAAAATATTTGTGACATAATTAGTCATGTTCTACTCTCCCTTAAATTTTGTTATAATTTGTACATTTACAAAAGTATAGGCATTCTAAAATAATCTGTTACAAATCTCATTAAATCAAATAAATAAACAATATCTATTGTTCAATTAAAACATTTAAAAGTAAATGCTTTGTATCCAATATTTGAATTGGTTTATCTTATAATAAATTATCTAATGGACGAAATTGAATGTATTATAAATCATATAGTTATTGAAACTAACCTCACTTTTAGCCTTTTATATGTCGAATCTTCAAAATTAATTTCGTTAAATAAATAAGAATTATTTTAAAGATATATTGATTGTAACATCTGACATGAAACAATTATATACTAAATTTGTAATAAATTTAGTGAATAATTATTTTTATTATTATTATTACTTGCATTACATAACAAATATTCATTGTTTAAAAAGTCAAGATACAGTGCTGATGTGTGTATACATTAAAAAAGAAATTGTTGAACAAAGTCAGTGTCCTAGTTAGTTGTCCTGTACTATTACCTCATTTATTGTAAAATGTATAATACACATACTTCTGAAAGTGGTACTTTGACGACAGCTCAATTAAGATTGAAAACGACGATTATGTTATGCAAATCATTCCATTATTTGTTTAAAACAACTCAATATGATCAGTATGCCAGTAATACATATAGTTAGGATATATATCCTAGATGCTGGTAGACCAAGAGATTACTAGACACATAATTTAGCACTTCCCTAATTTTTTTTTTCATATATTAAACAGAAAAAAATTCACACAGACAATCTTATGACTTTAAGGAGTGTCAAATATTTGAAAAATGATATATAAATGTAGCTTTGAACACACTAGCCATATTAAGTTATACCCTTTGTTAATGATGTGATATAACATTAATCATGTTAAAACCCAATTTTTATGAGCATAAACGAAGTATTATCAAAGTATTTTTTTGTCGTCGATAAATATTTTTATTTACCATAATGCATATTTTATATTGAATAATTAGTTCCACGATCGAGTGATCATTATAGATGATGATGGTGTGTCAAGAGATGTGGCTACGTGTGTGCGCGGCGCTGTGGGCGGGGTCGCGGCGGACGGCATCACTTGCTCGGCTTGTGCTTGGGTGGCGTGGTGGGCGGCCCGCCCTGCTCAGCAGACGCACCGATGGCGACGCCCTCGCTGTCCACTTCGGTCTGGAAATATATGAATATATATTTATATCTATTGCTAAAAAGACTTTGTGCTTGTCAGTTATTCTGGTAATAAATAATGCACGAGTGTTTGCGAAAACAGATGACCGATGGAACGGCAATTCAATCGGAGAAATAACCAACGGCTTTTCAAGAGTTTCGAGGCACGGGAGCGCAACATTAATTTCCCAACTTCGACCTGACACAGAATTTCTTGGCAGAAAAACACATAATAAGTAATAACTTTAATTAGTATAACCCGGGTTATGAAACTAGAACCTCAAACGAGCAGGAATATGCAGTCATACAGTAGAAGTTTTACACCAAAAGCTCGGACGCCAAATCTTTGGCATTTTAGAAAAAGTTTTTTTTACTACTTTTTTATATGAGCGAATTAGTACTACTTTTTCATATGAGCGTTAATCTTGTGCTTGACGAAATTGGAAGTAAAGGAAATAAATAAATATCTATTATTATGTGTCACTTACTTTCTCGTCCTTCGTATTGGTTTGTGGAGAACCCGTACCACTGTTGGCATTACTGTTATCCACATCATTTTCAGTAGATTCTGTACTTGTTGTACCTGCTAATGAACGATGCAACCATAAAAAATCAATAAATTATTTTATGAAATTTACAAAATTTAATTGTCATTATGATTATAAATAAATATATAACACATTTTTAGTGTTATTACTTAGAAAATTTGGAAAAAGTAAAAAAAATCATCTCCTTTACTGGGCTCAAAGGATATAAAAAAATCACAACAGATTGTGTATAAATTCGCAAATTCAATTCAAGTAATTACAAATCAAGTTGTCAGGCTATTTGTCTTTAGAAGAAAATATTTTGAATAAATAATGAAAACCTATATATGTTGTCTATTATATTTCCCAAATTATTGATTACATATTTCGATACAATATCATTATTTTTTTTTTTTTTGATTTCCCATAAATCTTCAAATACCAAATGCCACCCATATAAATACCATGCCAATATGAATGCTATTAGAAAAAAGAACTATTTCTTAAATTTAATTCCTACAATAGAATAAAGTATAATAGAACAAAAATCTTAGATAAATAATAATAAATATATACCAGCTTGTATGTGGTTAGCGCTTCCGCGATCGGCTTCGTGCTCGCGTAGAACTGCGTCTAGATTATATCGACGGCGATAGGAAATAAAGAATGTGCGGATGTGTGCTTCTGTCTTAGTGCCCAGTGTTTCAGCAATCGCTTGGAAATCTTTACCTGTAAGATGAATTTGTAATTTACCCCCTATGTACTTACAAGTATAAGTTTAATGTAAAACAAAAGGTGGCAACTTCTTCAATCTTTTATCTAAATAGCAAATAACGATCAAATCCATGGAAGATTATAAAAATTAGAAAAGAGGACAATAAGAAAAGTCATTTCCACAAACCATATTTTCTGACAGCCGTGACTGCCATCAGTAATTCGTCATTAGTCCAGCGCGAATTTATCTTTGCGGGCGGTTCGCCGGGCCGAAGCTCCTCTACACCAACATCCCCTACTTTGCGTTTCATAGCACTTAACTGTTGTTTGTTTTGTTGAACCTGCATTATAAAATTCTATAAAATTTCGCTCTTGCTTGAAAACACAAGCAATCAAATCATTAACATTAGCTAAATGCTAGGCAGGATCGGGGTGTGCATATCTGGATTATCCAAAATAACACTAATCAAGATTCGCAGGACTCTCACTGCATTCAACGAGAACGTTTTGTTTGAAAGCTATTCAACAACACAAAAAAAAGTATGTATAAAGTATGAGGGCATGTGTGCAGAATACATTTTGTAAAGTCGCCTAATGCAATATTGTTGAAAAAAAAAATCTACAACAATCGACAATAATCTGTTTTAATATCACATTCTCCACATTACATCACACAAATCATTAGTAACACCCATGTTAGATTAACGAACAATAATTTCAGTCTCGGTCAATGTCAAGCTTAAGCGTCGGTGACAACGTAAGGGTGAGAATGTGTTAACTACATAGCGTCATGGATGGCGGGTTGCATCTTACTTGTCTCTTGAGCGAGATAATCTCTCTGTCCATGGCTTTGAGCATAGCCTCCCCCTGATTGACAAGGCCGGGCTGCGTGGGCTCGCCGGGCTGCGGGCCGGTGGCCATGGCCACAAGATCGTCGTGATTGATGTAAATGCCTCGCGGCAGGCGGTGCTTGTACCGCTGCTGTTTCGAGCCGGGCCCGCGACGCCCCGAGGGCCCGCACAGCGGTCTCATCGTGCCGGTGCGTCTGTCACATCACCGCGAACGTTCAAACAATCAAATCTCTGGCACCGCCCTACTACACTTTCAAGTGCTTTCTTGCAATTTCTACGAGTGATTGCGAGAAACATTCGCCAATTTAATTTATACAGGTTGTCATGTCATCTTTAAAATCTTAAGATTCGTATAAATCTTTAAATAATCGTTATATCATTAGTTTTTCTGCGAAAACTAACTCGACTATCAATAACGACTCAAATTTAATAATCGTTTATATATTCCTCAATTCAAAATAATAATTAATCGGACAACAAGTAAAAAAAAATTACGCATTGATAACCATTTTTCAAGTCGGCTATAATACATGACCGCGGCATGACCAATATTTGTAATAAAGCTAGAGAAAGAATCATTTTAAAGTCTTTGGATTGACTCGAATAACAGAAAAACCTTACTCGCGTAAGATGATGATGAATTGAGATTTCAAAGTGAATGTTGTTTGTTTACCGACCTGGCGTGCACGAGGCATGCCTGGCACAACTTGTGCGAGTTGTGCGGCGTGGTCTGCGAGCACTGAATGCCGCAGACGGTGCACCACTTGCCCGCTTCGCCGCCGCCCTCGCCCTAAACCCCAATCAATATTTTACTGTCCTGACCTAATCTAACCTAACCAACAGGGCTGGAACTCCTCACACACTTCTTTTAAAAACCCTTCGTTTAGAATATAAAACGATATTCTGCACACATTTACAACAAAAAAAATTTGGGGGCTGTTAAAGGAAGCATGCGGGATCACTTGATAGGTGAATGAGGAACGGGTAGGAGTGCTAATTTAGTAGTTCTTACAAGACTAAGAATATAATGAGCACATGGCATCGTGCTTAAAGATTAACAAAATATGTGCCATTATTTTTATTTCCTTTCTTCTATTAAAATTAAAACAGCATTCTCCTGTTTTACCAATAAATTCATTTTAAAAAATTTTGATTTTTTGTTTAACATTAATAATTTAGTTTTTTTGTGTATCATCTTATGAAAACAGAAGATTACATTTATGTTTTTGTGACATATTTTGAAACTGTTTTGTTATTATAAAATGAATATGATATGATAATAAATAGTCTGTTTGTAAATAAAAATGCAGAGCAGTTAAACTAAAAAAAAGCATAGTCAAAAGCAGCAATTTAACTAATTCAATCATGAAAAATAATGTATGGTAGCTATTTGAACTAAGTTTCTATTGTTGTATTGTAGATGAATTATCTATATATTAAGCATGTATTTTAATATAATATAATTATTCTATTCAATTAAAATTTGTATTGTATAGGAGCGCATCTAGTTAACTGTAATACAAGGTGGTTTTCATGGTTCAAATAACATTTTCTTCTTAATGAATATAATGAAAATTATTCTATGATATGTGACACATGAAGCAGTTGCTATCGCAAAACAAACATAAACGCAAACAAAAAATACTCTATGGCTATAGTGCGATGATACAGCAGCTTGGCAGTAAGAGTACATTTGGGAGTCCAGGAATATCGAGAGACAATCTTCACAAGGAATTCTGACAAAGATCAAATTATGAATGACAACACACCAATAACAGATAATAGTGAATAGAATGGAAGAAGACATTTAACATCCAGTTATTGTAGCAACATGGTCATACGCTTAGTGTGGGAGCGACGAACCCACCTCGCCTTGCTGGCCGACACGAAGCGAGGGCCCGCCACCCGGCATAGGCTTGCGTCCGCGGACTATACCACGATGTAAAGTCCACCTCTGTCATTACCAACATACATTACATCCACAAAATGTGCTACCCAGGCTTCTATATAAACACTCAGTTGACATCTTTTTTTATGTTGAACAACAGTGGAATTGCATAAAAAGAGATTTTAACTCAGTTTTAAAGTTTTGTGTATTTAATGTAATGCTTGAATGAATGTATACTATTAATAAATATTATCTACTCTGCATTTCTATTTACTAAGCCACCAATGACTTTATTTCTAAAGGAAATCATCATTGGACAATCCAGATACACTGTTTAAACTTGCAAACAAAGGAAGTCGTCATATTTACTTTTATGAAATAATAATGATAAATCTGCATACTAAATGACCAAGAACAAACATTTAACAAAAGCAATACAAACAATAACAATGGGATGGAAACATACATACCTTTTCATCATTATCAGAATCTTTATCTGAACCTCCTGGTTCGGATCCAGCCCCAGATTCTCTTTTCCCACTTCCTGAGCCAGTAGGATTACGACCTTCACTCACAACGTCCATTAAAGATGTACGAGCTCTTGTCTTTTTCCATGAATAATAATATTTTACTAGTGATGCAATTGATTTATCTGGTAACTATAATGAAAACACAAATTAGTATTATAAAAAGGTCAGCAATTCATATTGCATATATAAAACTATTACTAACCATTTGTCTTATTCTGTGAAAACTTTTACCATGGAACTGAAAAGCTTGTTCAAAAAGCACTTTGTCCTCAACTGTCCATTCATCAGGAAAGGGTGTAAAATTAGCAAGGTCCATGGAAGCCCGGTTCAGATCATGTTTATGCCAAAACAACATACCAAGTGCTTGTTCACCATTATAACCATATTTTTCTTTTGCTATAGTAATGTACTCATCCACTAAAAAAAAATAAGTAATTCAGAATGCAAAAATTGTAACAAATATTAGTTCCTAGTGAATTTTACTTACACTTGATATCTGATATGTCAGATGTAGGTGACCAAACAAGTAAAGCTCTATCTGATATTTGATCAGGTTTTCTTTGCTCCAAGGGTTCCAACTCAGGACACACTGCCTGGTAATCACGCCCCACTCTTATTTTTTCAGCTGCAAATGGCACTACTGCTTGGTTTTGGTGTAACATGTGTTGATGAGATGAGCGCAGCATGAAGGCAGATGAAGAGAAGCATAAAAATAAAGCATGATATGAGTTGTTAGTTATTAACCATCAAGGCGATTAGACAAATATTAGCTGTTTATTAAACAACTTGACGCATCAAATAAAAGCGTATGCTTACACTGCACAGATCATTTAAACAGGTACCAATTTATACTGTATGAAGCCCCATATTATATATTCATTCATAAATATTCTTTCTACTTTTATTGCAAAATAGCTTACCGTTTTCGTCTTCAGAACTAGAATCAGGGCTGCCGTGACCATTCGGGCTTGGCCCTCTCGAACGCTTCCCGTTTCGAACATCATTACTTCTTTCAGCCAAAACCATGACTACTTATTTTGCACACTATCACACCTATTTCACTATATTTCCACAAAATTTAAAGGTCCATAGATTAGTTAATTTTACTGAGGCTAATCTAGGACCAATAAAACTATACGCAAAGCTTAGCACTTCAATTCAAACGTGATTCAAACCACCGCATCAATAATCTGACAAACCTGCCGTAGGATGTAGTAGTTCGTTTCATTGCGTCTGTACTTTAGGCATTCACTTTTTAACATGCAGTAAAAAAACATATTTTTAATAAATACGATGAATTATACGTATATTTTAAAATTAAATACATATAAATGATGTTGCTTGTATAACAAACGCACGCTTTAAATTTATATTTCAATAAAAAGTATGAAAATATTTTAGTATAATATTTTTAGCGATAGCAATACTACCATTACAGACCTTGAAAAATGAACCAATAAACACTGAAATGTTATCATTTTATTCTTTAAATACTACGCTATCTTCCTTGTAATAATAATCGTTACTTACTGCAGTAATATGCGAAGCGATACTTCGTGTATATATATATTTCATTCTCCGTTAAAGTAAAATTAAAAGAAATATTTTATGATAGTCGTTATATTTCACATTTGAGTAAGAGATGGCGCTTAAATATATATGTTAAAGAAATATTTCCATACATTGTACTCAAAACGTATAAGGTATTATACAAAGGTTACAACATCACTGCTTTTAACAATTGATTATATTTAGCATAAAACTTCATTTACAAAATATATTAAGTAAATATGCACATACAAATTAACATTTTTTTCAATTGAATTATTTTCATCATCTAATTTAACTTATCAAAACATTACATATGTAATAAAAAACCAGTTTATAATATGAATATTCCATTCCTGATTAATTATAATATTATACTCTATAGATTCTTGTGTATCTGCATACGCAATGATTTGTGTAAGAGTAATTTATCGCGATTGTAATGCAATTTATTTTATTAAATAATTGTTTATTGTTATTTAAAATGCAAAAGTTTAAGTTGTACATTTTTGGACATCTTTTCATACAGCACATTCAAATGGAAAAATGCATTTATAAGTGGGTTGAGTGTACACTTATAGACAAGACACTAATAATCCCCACTACACAAGTAAGAGCATAGTGTTACTTTCACTTTGAAAAATTGTAAGGGATTCTCTTGAATAATTCCGCGTTAACTACGAAGTACGAAATATAAGTTTCAAAAACGTGTATGAAATCTACGAAATTCGAACATTAAATGAATATACTATTTCTAAGTAGCATAATATTATAATTATTATTATAGTACCTAAGTATATACTAGTAATATAATAAGTGACCTCAAATTAATTTGGGGGTAAGTATATAACAAAGCCACTAATTATACACCTACAAGAATTGAAAATATTTAATGAAATTACACATAAAATGCGATTTAATATATTAATAAGAGGCACAGATATTTTAAAATTTTAAATTCAGATGATTATTTTAATTAGTAGTCGTCGGAGTTAAGTGATTTTAAATTATAAATACTAGATATTTAAATTACCCATTTGTACATTTTCAACTTTAAAATGATAGAATCAGCATACAAACTTTCATACACGATTTTCCTTAGATGGGTGAATTAAAAAGAATTGCTAGCTTCGTACTAAATTGAATCAAAATCGGTTCAGTTGCATAGCCGTCAAATCTTAAAAGACACACAGAGTTACTTTTACATTTATAATATTAGTATAAATAATGAGGTATGAACAAATATTACGACTTAATCAGTATCAAAAACCGAATGAACCGATATACTATACACCGCACGCGGTATGTACGCCGACACCCTACATTTTCTTAAATGTGATTATTCAAATATTTTTAAAATTGAAATGGACGCCTCAATCTAGTAGGTATTCCAAAAAGTAATTATAAATATTTATGAAGACAAACAAATATACAGTTTCTTCTATAGAATAAGAATGTACAGTTTCTTCTATAAAATAAGAATGTAAAAAAAATTATAAACATACAATGTTTATAATTTTAAAAAAATTTAAAAAAAAAATTATAAACATACAATGTTTATAATTTTTTAATAAACTATTTATTGTTCATCTAAAAGTTATGTCGATAACGATACAATTTTTAAACTCATTTACGATTAATTTTGTTAATATAACTTCGATATAAGTACAGTTATCATGTTGAAATAAAGTACTTTTTTATTCTTTTTAGAAATATTGCATAAAAATGCTATTTATTTGTATACACAAAAACGTCATCGTACCTCGTCAGAGGAAATCATGAACTCTGTTTTCATACTATAGACTTTATTTATAATTTAAAAATCATGCAGTGGATAGAATCCGTGGATCTTAACGGGTACAAGCCCTTTGAATTTTGATGTGCCTAATTTGTATTTATAATTAATCTTGTGCTCAGCGGTCAAGGAAAAAACGTGACAAAAACGTGCATTTGTCAGATGAAAATCTTCCATATGTGTCTTCTCCACAAGAGAGGATTCCCTAATCCAGCAGTGGGATATTATTTTACAGGCCGTTACTTTAATAAAACATGCGGTTAAGCTAGCCTGAGGCTAACCTGCTTTCTTGTGATCTGATGTACAAAATCTACATTTTTAGGCATAGTCTTCGCAAACATGATTATTATTGTTATATTTAGAGAAATTAATGTACATTCGCCATTATATTCTTATTACAAAACTGACATTCCAAGCTTATGTCAATACAATTAAAAACTATTTATTGATTACCCGAGTATTCATATTAGTAATAGAAATAATCGTAATTAGTAATCGACTAATGGAGGACGTCAGACGCCGTGTAATAATTTTCGAAGTTGAAAGAAATAACCAGTCGAATAAATAAAGTTATTTGTAAAACATAAATAATTTATTGCTTTTTAACTTACTAACTGCGGATACTGCTATATACTTACAATAAACCAAACAATATAATATGTAGTTTGGCTTAATATACATATACAATAACATATATTAGTATAATAAAAAGTTATTGGGGTTTTCTGCTAGAAAATTCCCAGTAGCAGCTCGGAGTCTGGAAGTTGGAAGTGTATACATTCTCGTGCCTCAGAAAGCACGTACAGCCGTTGGTCCTACGCCTAAACTCTTTCCGGTCGTGTCGGATTGCCGTCATATCAGATTATCAGAGAGAGTGTACCTGTGTTTACGCACACACTTGTGCACTATAATATCTCTCCTGCGCAGTTTTTTTTATAGTATAGGAAGGCGGACGAGCGTATGGGCCACCTTACGGTAAGTGGTCACCAACGCCCCTAGACATTGGCATTGTAAGAAATGTTAACCCTCGAGCACATCGCCAATGCGTTGTTTAAAAAAATTATTTAAAAAAAATAGATTGGATCCAGAGTAAAAAACTTTTATTTCCTTTGTCTATTTATCTAATATTAGATTATTATTAAAACATAGAGTAGTAATTTTTTTATCTTACAATACGCTTAAAATAACCTATGAGACGAAATAATTGTCATAATATGAATGGCTTATGAAAAAAGTTATATTTTTTAACACTGCGCGTGATAAAACATGATCGTTTATAATAATCATATGCCGTATTGGTGGACCACAATTCATTTGCTATAATACATTATATCTGGGTATCAAAACCACAGTCAGCACCGCCTGTAAGCCGCAAATTCCCGCCTTAAATAGTAAACCAGAGATCTCTGCGAAATATAATCTTAACTGTGCAAACGCTTTTTAATAAATAATAATGAAATATATAAATAATGGCAATATGATAACATTTTTAACCAGAAAAAAATGTTTATTTCTTATTTAGTTAAAAAGTGTTTTTTTCTTATTTAGTGAGTACATATTTATTTTTTGTGTCTATCTATCTTTCTTTAGAACATTACAACTACGAAGATGTAATGTTCTTAAGATACCCGGGGGCCATTGGGGGCACAAGATTAACCAATTAAAACCTCGGTGATGGAAATTATCGACACAGAACAGAGAGGCCGTTGGATCTTTTTAACATAATTATAAATTATGTGCATTTTGATTTATTTATAAGATTTTTGTTAATGTAATAATTAACTTTTCCTGTTACTTACGTATGTGTGAATCAAATCTTGCAATTAATTTTTAATCATGTTTCATCTACACAATTGCTCTGATATTTTACATTTAATATTCTTTTCTATATAAATTTCCCTGACTGATAGCTGCAATAAGTACAATAAGTATTTTTAAATTTTATCGTAAAAGACCGAAACACTCTTCAAGCGAATCCAACTCGTACTTGACCGGTTTTTTTTTTATATCTGTGTAACGTTTATTTAAGTCATAAATATTTTTTCATATTGCTGTGACCTTTTTTTTTATAGGAAGGCGGACGAGCTAATGGGCCACCTGATGGCAAGTGGTCACCAACGCTCATAGACATTGACATTGTAAGAAATGTTAACCATCGCTTACATCACCAATGCGCCACCAACCTTGGGAACTATATTATTTATGTGCCTTGTGCCTTGTGCCTGTAATTACACTGGCTCACTCACCCTTCAAACTGGAATATAACATTACCAAGTACTGCTATTTTGCGGTAGAATATCTGATGAGTGGGTGGTACCTACCCAAACGAGCTGACCTTACCTGGTGTTACTTTATTTGCAATTATTTTTAATGTCAAAGGTTTTTATTAACATTTTAATAATTTGAATTAAACAACTGCCTATGACCACGGAAACTGCAGTCTTTGAAACGTCATGAAATGATAAAAAAAATTAAAATATACGTGATAAAACCGTTCAAAGTTGTTTAATTTAATTTGTAACAATTGCAAAACCTGAGAATTTTTTTTGCCTAAATATTTTTTGTTTGCGGCCCACGACATCATGACTTACACGTGTTTGTGGCCCCTATAAAAGAAAGGTTGAGTATCGCTGATGTAGATCAAATGGGTAAGTATCCAGTGAAAAGTTGCCATTAACATTAATTACAACAACAAATTTATTTATTATTAAATACAATTATTTAAAATGTATACTTATTTAATTTGTACATTATTTTAATCATGCTGTTGTTATAAAATTATTAAAGTCAAAAAGTTAAGAATCAAGACCTACATTATGACTATTACAAGGGTGACATATCATATCACACAAATGACATTTTGTTGAACTTATAAGTAAATTTTTCTTATTTCCTTCTAATTAAATAATGTTATCTTAATTTAGATAATGACTACACTGTGATTTAGTTTTCTCACTGGCTTGCAGTGAAGTGGGCTGGAGTGGGAGATGAAATGCTTATTTAGCATAAAATGTGGTGCTGTTGTGAAGGATACCGCATTGTGAAATAGTCGTATTGTTTTCGCACAAAATAGTAATTATGATTGTTATGTAATTATTGTAAGTTTGTAATTATTCGTGATATTGTACGTTTACAAAGATGAGGGCGGTCGCGTTAATAAGCGGTGGAAAGGACAGCTGTTACAACATGATGCAGTGCGTCGGCGCCGGGCATACTATTGTAGCCCTGGCCAACCTCCAACCTATACATAAAGGTTAATATTGTCATATAATATACCAATTTAGATTAATTATATACATATCTATAATTTCATTTATTATTATTGTATCTTTATAAGATGTTTATGAAATTATTTATGTACATGGATACTCTTATTTTTTTTAAATACTTTTAATAAATAATTATGTTTATCTTAACTGGAATTCATCTTAATAAGCATAATTTAAATGCAAATCATTTAAATATTATATATTAAAATTATATTTAAATTAAACATAAATTAATATTACAATAACATATTGTAATATTAATTTATAACAAGAATAGATATATTTTTTACATAAAATTTCTAAATATTTATTATATTGTATAACTCATATTGTAGATGAACTTGACAGCTACATGTATCAAACTGTTGGGCATCAGGGCATCAACCTATATGCTGAGGCAATGGAATTACCCCTCTATAGGGAAGAAATTTCTGGTGTTGCTATTGATCAAGGGCGAAACTATAAACCAACCGATAATGATGAGGTGGAGGATTTATATAGACTATTGTTCAAGATAAAGGTACCATAGAATAGTATTTTATATTGTATTAATAAGAAATTAATACATTTTTTTATATGTATTAAGTATATTTTTTTATTTTTTTATTACAGGGTGAATTAGACATTGAAGCTGTTGCTTGTGGGGCTATTCTATCAGATTACCAAAGAATTAGGGTAGAGAATGTGTAAGTACTATTTTTATTTATCAATACATATACATAATGTTCTACATTACAAACTGGTCAGTATTCAAAAGTTCCATCTATGAGCCAACCATAATGAAATATCTTTGTTTGGTTTTCAATTACATTTCAAATGATTTTTATTTCATGATCACATTTATTTTAGATGTCAAAGACTCGGTCTTGTGTCACTTGCTTACTTGTGGCGTAGGAATCAGAAGGAACTACTCCAAGAAATGATAGCAAGTGGTGTCGAAGCCATCATAATAAAGGTTAATTTTTTTTTATCTCATATTCAAATTAACCATTAGTCAAAATAGGTTCTTATATTTATATTATTATGAACGATTTTAAAGTATGTTAATGCATTTTTATGATGAATAAAACTCAAAGGAATTCTGGCCTCACAGTTAAATGTTAAGAACATTCAGCTCTATTCAAAATGTATGCGTCCATATTTATTTGGCCTGGTTAGCTAAAAATAATTATACTTTCAATGTGTTTTTGATCGAATTAAAATTATATTTTAGCAAAATCTTTACATATTGTGGCATCTTCATTACAAATTGAAGATCTCTTTGAAACTCTCTAATTTAAGCATACATATATAGTTATGTAAATGAGTATAACTAAAATGTTAAAATTTTAAATTGTTTCATTGAAATAAAACAAAATTCAAAATTTACTGATACATTGATTTCCTCTTAATAATAGTTTCATAATTGTTTGTAATTAAGATAAGCAAGTATGTTTTACTTCTATTAAGATAATATCTGTGTCATATGTAAATATGTATACAAGTTTTATATATTTATATATTTTCAATTATAACTATTTATTATTAAAGCTAATTAAAAAAAGCATATCTATATTTTTTTATGTTTAAGTATATTTTCTATTGAGACAAATTGTAAATATATTTAATAATTGAATGGATTCTGCACATTCAACCTATAAAATCAATTATATTTGATACATCAATATAAGGAATAGATCTTTTAATTATAACACCAAAGACTATGCACCTGTGCCCTTGTTTCATTTAATTGAGTTATTTTTTCATTTTAATATTAATTAAAAACAATAATTATTAAAAATGGCCCATGTTGATGCAGCATCGGCAGAAATATTATTAATATACTTTTATCAATTCAGGTGGCAGCCCTAGGTCTGGATCCCAAAATACACCTCGGTATGACAATCAAGGAAATCCAGCCCCACCTTCTAGTCATGCAGGAGAAGTATGGACTAAATATCTGTGGTGAGGGCGGCGAGTATGAAACTTTTACCCTAGACTGCCCATTATTTAGAAAGAAACTAGTTATGTAAGTAACTTTTATATAAGATTTCATTGTATTATATAAAAATCAGTCTTTCAATCTTATTCATAATTGATTATATGCATATGTAGGCGCTACTGTGAGAAGTATAAATTGTAATTATAGAATGCAAAGATTTAATACAAATGATTTTCTTTGTATTTAAAATTTAACTTTTTTTTCACAATTAAATTTAAATTTGACATAAATAAAAGCTTAAGATGTTATTTAAAAAAAATTATAAGTAACTTGATAAATACTTTTCCTTAGAGATGAAAAAGAATTGGTGATACACACAGAAGACCACGTGGCGTCGGTGGGGTATTTGAATTTAAAACTACATCTAGAACCTAAAAAAAATTTCGGTGGAACAATTAAACTACCTCCAACAGTAAAAAACTCATTAGATTTTATAAAAGATTTGAATGATACAGTGTTTAGCGATATAAGTGATATAGAACTAAGTGAAACAGAGTTAGAATCATTCGAGAAATTAGAAAAAGAAGAGAAGATAAAGCAGAACGAACTGAACCCATTGCTCACTTACTCCGGGGACAATCCTGCTCTTCAAAACGTAGATACGGCTGACAGTAGTGATTTAGTAGACGGTTATTATTATGATGAGATGCATGATCCGGAGGATATGCATCCAGTTTTAGACCATAGATCAATATATGGTAACAAGCATGGATGGTATTTCATCGGAGGAATTGTCGGTGAAGGTGTCGATACAGCTGTAGCCACCGATGACGCTATGAAGAAACTCATTAGTAGGTAAACTTGTTCAGGAGCTTTTTCTGATAAATGTGCATTTTGTTAAACTTGTGCAAAACAAAAATAACAGCCTGTAAATATCCTTCGACTAAGGCCTCCTCTTTATTTGAGGTTTGGAGCTTATTCCATAACGCTGCTCCAATGTAGGGTGGTGAATACATGTGTGGCAGTTTTTTCTACCAACACATGTAGGTTTGCTCACAATGTTTTGCTCTTCCTGGGCTTGAACCAGTGTAAGATTCGCGTTTCCTAACTATCTCGGCAATTTGAGCATGTTTTTATATAATAATACAGACAATTTATTAAATTGATTGTGTTGTATCTTATCTTTGACATTATTATCTTAATATTAACTTAGACATACAATCTGTATGTAATACGAATTTATCTTTTAATTATGAATGATCACGTTTTAAATTAACACCTAATAACTCATATAATTTGTTTTATAATTAAATACGAGTAATTATATTTTTAATGTATAAAAGATAATGTATTTTTTTTTTTTGCTTATCTCAGAAGTAATTTCAAAAATTAATACTAAATTCAAGTTTTAGCACACATTTAAAGTCTTAAATAATGTAATATATATACCACCCGCCCCGGCTTCGCAATCTGTTTTTAGTAAGCGTTTATATTGTTAAAGGAGTAACTATACTAAATTTCAAGTCAATAGGATCTAGTTTCGGAGATCTTGTGATGAGTCAGACTTATATGTAGATTATAAGCTAATAATATTACAACACAATTATAGGTTTGCTCGACTCAGAAGGCTTGACCTTACCTGAAATATGTTCTGTCAACATATATATGAGGGATATGGAAGATTATGCAGCTCTGAACGTAATCTACGCAGAACATTTTTCATTTCCGAATCCTCCTACTAGAGTATGCGTACAGTGCCCTCTACCGAAGAACGTTGGTCTCATAATGGACGCGGTAAGTAGAATTACATCGTCAAAAGTTCAAGTTCAAGTAATATACTTGGAGAAGTGCTTTGTGCAAGCTCATCGAGGTTGGTACCACCCTTTCTACGGTAGAACAGCAGTTTGTTGTGATTGTTGCGTTCCGGTTTGAAGGATGGGTGAGCAGTGTAACTACAAGCACAAGGGACAAAACATTTTAGTTCTCAAAGTGGTTGCATTGGCGATGTAAGAGATAGTTAATATTTCTTACAATGCCAATGTCTATGGGTAGTAGTGACCACTCACCATCAGGTCGCCCCATTTGTCCGTCCACTTCCATCCGCAATGACCATATATAATTTTAGATCTCGACCATTGATATTAATCCACTTCTAGGTCAAAGTTGTTTATTTATATTTATTCCTGCAATTACAAATTTAAAAATAACTTTAGCTTTCCGGTACATTTATTCGAATTTTCGTTTTTTTTTTAATCTCGTAATTCCGTTTGATAAGTTAATATTTCTATTGTATGTTAACAGGTTGCATATAAACCAAGTAACAATAAAGATCAAGACTCAGACGGTTGTTCCAAAGAGCGTGTGACCATGCATGTTCAGGGTATATCGCACTGGGCGCCGGCCAATATCGGACCTTATAGTCAAGCCGTTAAGGTACGTTACCGTAACAGCCTGTGAAAGTCCCACTGCTGGGCTAAAGGCCTCCTCTCCTATTTTTGAGGAGAAGGTTTGGAGCTTATTCCGCCACATTGCTCCAATGCGGGTTGGTGGAATACACGTGGCAGAATTTCAGTGAAATTAGACACATGCAGGTTTCCTCACGATGTTTCCATTCACCTTAAAGCACGAGCTAAATTATAATCACAAATTAAGCACATGAAAATTTAGTGGTGCTTGCCCGGGTTTGGACCCACCATCATGGGTTAAAATTCACGCGTTCTTACCACTGGGCCATCTCGGCTAAGGTACGTTATAGATGTTAAAATAAATATAACAAATGAGTATAAAAAATGAATACATAGCAAAATAAATTTTGATTATTATTATTACAATAATTACTACTTATCTGTACTACGTCTCAAAATAGTTTTTCGTTAATTACATAAGAATTGGAGTAAATCTAGATTATCTAATAGTTTTCTTACATTGACACATCGTTAGTTATTTAATTACATTTCACTCGTAACTTCCCACACAAACGTCAACTGTTCAGCGATCTACCGAACATTTCACTATGTAGCATTTTGTTAGCCCACAAATAGCTCAAATGTTGTTCAATTTAAAGTATGAAATTGGGCTTGGATTTAAAGTCGTGTAAAAACATCCGAAGCACTTGACCGTAAAACTATTCACATATTAATGGTAGTCAGACGTCCAAATGTCGCCCTTAAAAAATTATAACGGGCAACGGTCACGTTTGTATATAGGCGATAAAGATTTTTTACACTGCCTATGCACATCTAATGAGCTGGTCCCTTTCTACACACACACTTGAGACATAGTGATAATGCGTCAGGTGGGCGAGGTGGTGGGCACGTGCGGGCAGATCGCGCTGGTGCCGGGCTGCATGCGGCTGGCGGAGGGCGGCGCCCGCACGCAGTGCGCGCTGGCCCTGCGCCACCTCACGCGCGTGCTGCGCGCCGCGCACCCGCGCGCGCACATCCGCAGCGTCGTGCAGGTGACTAGACATTATACACTGATCGATTGGTGGGTAAGGCTAGCGGCGGTGACTTGTGTTGGTTTTTTATTTAACTTGAATTAAACTCATCGTCGTCTGGAAAACTTTAATTTATATATTATTTATTTATTAGTTGTGCGCGCGGTTTTAGCGTTTGATCCTATCTATAAATAGGTAACAGCTTGTGAATGTCCCAGTGCCGGGATAAGGCCTCCTCCGGAGAATGTTTAGAGTGTATTCTAGTGGAATATCTTATAGCTGCTCCAGTGCGGATTAGTGGACAGGTGTGACAGATTTTCATGTGACACATGTAAGTTTTTCTCGCTGTTTTTCTTCACCGCCGAGCATGAGATGAATTATAAACACTAATTAAGAACCTAAAACTGTAGTAGTGCTTGCCTGGATTTGAACAGGGTTCAGCAATCATGGGTAAGATTCGTATGTTCCAACTACCGAGCCTTCTCGGCGTATCTGTTCCCTCGAACAGGCAGGCATACCGTACTGAGTAAGTGTCCCCGTGTATGCGATGGCAGAGCGTGTGCTACGTGACGTCGCGCGGCGCGGCGCGCGAGGCGCGGCGGCAGCTGGAGCGGCGCACGGCGGGCGCCATCGTGCAGTGCGCCGTCGTGGAGGCCTTGCCGCGCGCCGCCGCCGTCGAGTGGCACGCCTGGGCGCACACCGACAACAACCGCTTCGAATGTGAGTCGCACGCACGCACGCACACGCACACGCACACACACACACACACACACACACACACACACACACACACACACATACACATGTATCTAAAGCGTCTAAAGTAAGAACTACACTTGTCGTATTTGGTCAATTTTAAGGTCAATAAATATGTTAGCGTAAACTGTTCAAATCAAATTACTATATATTCTTAAATAATTATTTACATACGTAAAAAATTTTGTTATGGGGATGAATAGTTTAACTAAGTAATTATATTTCTAGCGTGTTTTATTAAAGTAGGTACTTTAAGATGAAACGATAGCTTAATTTTAAATGATGATAATCAGTTACATAGTTTATTCAAGAGACAAAATAGTTTACTAAATATATATATATATATATAAATAGAATAGACACCGGTCCCATAAGGATCCCATGATGTTTTAAACAATGAAATATAACCGTTCACCGACTGTTGTAATTTATTTATCCAATCCAAAATAATTGTTATATTTTAAATTAATTAATTCAAATACGTTAACCGTTTTACAGATGAAGAGACCGGCTGCAGCGTTGGCGATTACAAGGTCGCTATAACGAGGAGATGGAATTATGAAAATACAGTCGCAGCTATTGTCTGCTATGTTGCTACTGGTATGTGTAGAGGGACCATTGTCATACGAAACGCTCGTAAACGCGTTTGTCTAAGCGCAATGGACATAGTATAAATAAATATTTAAACTTAATGTCTCTCGTATGGGCAAAATTATACTCGACATCAGTTAAAATGCAATATCGTGACGACATTTCGTTATTTAATTTGGTTCTTAGTAATTAAATAATTCAGTAAATAGGATGACATACATTATTTATTTAAAAATACATGCATATTAAATTATTAGACAATAGGTTATGAGAGTAATTTGTATTTATTTGCGTGTTTGTGTGTGGTGGAATAAGTTCTATATTTTCTCCTAAAAGGGAGAGGACGCCTTTAGCCAAAAGTGGGAAAATCACGCGATGTTTTTTTGCAGTAACATTTTTAATATATTGCCATGAAAAATTTATATTTTTTTTTAATTTCCGTAATCCCTAAAAAATAATAATATGTCTTTAAATAACAAAGTAAGTTCGGGGAATTTAAAAGATGGGGGTATCAATAGCAAAAATATTGTCATAATAGGTGAATTATACATTGTGTACATCATTATACACATAAATCTCCATAATAAAAAAAATAAAAGACATAATATCATCGTTCAAGCTGTTAATAAAACGGGTTTCGTTGTCAGTGCACTGATATTGCATCAATGTGGTACGGCGATACCATAAACATATCGACGGATCTGATCGATATCAAGCTTAGCGTCGTCGACTAGTTCTACTGAGAGATCCTTCGAATTCCGCAGGGTCGTCCCCGTCGACGTGCCAGGTGTCGTTCCCGGACGCGGAGGCGTGCGCGCGGCACCGGCGCAGTGCGGGCGGCATGTCGGCGGCCGACCTGGGCGACGTGCTGGAGTACGCGCTGCGCAAGCTGCTCAACGACTGCACGCGGGACCCGCTGCCCGCGCTCTACGTGCGGATATTCTACCAGGTGCCGTGACTGATTCGTTTCTGTACAATCTTTGTACACTGTAGTCGCTACAAGGTGCACTTTAATAGGTCATAAAGTGCACATTGTAGCGATTTTCTATGTTATAGGTAGGCGAACGAGCAAATGGCGTTAAGTGGTCACCACCGCCCATAGATATTGGCGATGTAAGAAGTATTAACCATTACTTACATCGCCAATGCGCCACCAATCTTGGGAACAAATATGTTATGTCCCTTGTGCCTGTAATCACACTGGCTCACTCATCCTTCAAACCGGGACGCAACAATACTAAATATTGCTATTTTGCGGTAGAATATCTGATGAGTGGTACCTACCCAGTACTCCCACCTAGTACCTACCTACTAATATTTTATTTTTTAATGGAAATGACTTCATTGGCCCGACCTGAGATTTGAATTGAACCCGGGGCTCCGGGATCGGCGACCTTATATCTAGCCAACTGCGGAGTAACGCAGCTTAAATAGAGTACTCGAGCGAGTCCGTGCGGTCGGCAGGTGTGGGGCGCGCCGTCGCCGGCGGCGCTGCGCGCGGCGGCGCGCGCGGCGGGCGGGCGCGTGGGCGCGCGCGTGGCGCTGTGCGCGGTGCCCGTGGCGGCGCTGCACAACGCCTTCGCCTTCCTGTCCATCAGCGGCCTGCGCCTGCAGGAGTGAATGTTGACGCGTACGGTGCTCTCTCTGTTGATGCGCCTCCGATTTACGTTCCGTTCTAGCTCGTAGTTGTTATAATTTTTGTCATTTGCATGAATATCGCGACTCAGGTGCCGCGTAATACTGAAATTTATTTTAATCTATCGTTTATATTTATAAATACGATCTCTTAGGAATTGTCGATAATGAATATAGCTGATACAGATACGAGAAAAATTTCATTTGCTATTAAATCAAATATTTGCCCCAGTATTTATTTTCAATAATAATAATTTCTCCAAAAATCAGTGATTGATCACATATTTGTGCCAAGTATTTTTTATGTAGCGACAAATGCACTAGAGAACTATATTTTTGTAACATTCGATATTATTTACATCGAAATTGTTGAGTCCATTTTGGGGATGAATCTCTATACACATTGAGTTTATTTTTTAAGCTTATTATAAGTTCAAGTAAATTATAAGTTCAAGTTAAAGTTGTTTCAATAAAAAACGTAGCCATAAAAATGCCAAAAATATATTATTATATAACTTTTGAGACTCGACTAGCGAGAGTCGCTTAACGGTAGGTGAAAGTAAAGTAAAGTAACAGCCTGTTAATGTCCCACTGCGGCGCTAAGACCTCCTCCGTCTTTGAGGTGGTTTGGAGCTTCTTCCACCACACTGCTCCAATGCGGGTTAGTGGATACACATATGGCAGAATTTCAGTGAAATTGCAGGTTTCCTCACAATATTTTCCTTCACCCAGAGCACGAGATGAATTATAAACACAAATTAAACACATGAAAAGTCAGTGGCGCTTGCCGGGTTTGAACCGGCGCTCCTTATTTAAGATTCACGAGTTCTAACCACTGGGCCATCTCGCCTCGGTGAAAGTAAAATCTTGTATAATTGCTGGTTCTGGACATAAGATATAAACAAGCCTTTATACTTACATATTCCGTGCTACGTATAGTTCTGCTGTATTAATTCTTCACAAATTGAGATTCGATGACACAAATTCACTTTAAAATCAGCTTCGTTAAAATATTTTAACTACTTTGAAAAGAACTTTAGAAACGTACTATAAAATTATATTAATAACAATGATTATATTCATAAAATTTTGGATGAATTAAATTTATTAGTAACTATTCTGATAAATATTTAATGTCTAAAGAAAAATAAAATTAAAATAATTCGTATTGATTTTTCATCTTAAAAAACATTATGTAACTGAATATATTAAATATGCCAATCTTATTTTCGAAAAACATTGATTCTTAGTATCTCATTCGATCCTTTACTGAACAACGCTATGGCATTTTAAGGCCAACATTGTTTACTTTTTCCTATAAATAACTTATTTTTAAATATCAAAGATAAGTAAATTTATGCCAATCGGTTGGCATAAGGTTGGTAAAAGCGGTTGGTTACTTTTTTATTTTATATAATAGGAAGGTGGACGAACATATTGGCCACCTGATGGTAATTGGTCACCAACGCCCAGACATTGGCATTGTAAGAAATGATAACCATCGCTTACATCACCAATGCGCCACCAACCTTGGGAACTAAGATGTTATGTCCCTTGTGCCTGTAATTACACTGGCTCACTCACCCTTCAAACCGGAACACAACAATACCAAGTACTGCTGTTTTGCGGTAGAATATCTAATGAGTGGGTGGTACCTACCCAGACGAGCTTGCACAAAGCTCTACCATCAGTGATACTTTTTGTTATTTAGTAGCTTTTGACGAGATTATAAAAAAAACTAGTAATGATAGTATGATAACTCAAGTGCTTTTGATTTTTTATTAGAATAGGTTGTAAATGTAAAACAATTCTGTCGCTTCTATTATAATCTCATTCTGGAAATTCATTGCTTTTAATAACTTTTCAAAGTGAATATACTGTTTTTCAATATTTATTCCGTGCTTTGTTCCAGGTATCCAGCCCATAAAATACAAATGCAGATGCTTTATTGCCGTTTTAAAAATATATTTGCTGAATATTTTTCAGTGTTTATAAAATTTTGTTAATTATGCTACCGAGTTTACCATATTTTAAGTCAAATTATATAAATTATTTTTATTGCATATATTTGTGTTTGATTTTATCAACATAATAAAAACAAAGGGTCAAATTAAATTTACTTTATTTTTTTACAAAATTGACCGAACAGTGCGAGATTTCTAGAACGTTTACACTTGCATTAAGTAGACATAAAAGTTATAATTATTTCTCTTACAAGTAAGTCTTATTCACCTGTGTCAATAAAGCAATGCGGATTTGTGGTGTCGAGACACCGAAACCAGTTGTGTATATCATAAAAAAGTTACATGATTTGATGAAATAATCAGTTGACATCATTTTTATCTTAAAATTGTCACTAAGTAAATTATGATTAATAATAAAGAAAGCATAATTATAAACTAAACTCGATACATTACACTTAATCAGTATTAGTTGAAGTTACTGATTATATTTCTAATACAAGTTATAATACACAACAAACTGGGGATAGATTGCACTCAGCAGTGGTTAAAAGACGATAGCGCGCAGAAAGTATCGTAAGTACAGAGAACGCATAAACTTTATAAAATGCTCCTAAGTTGGTTTATGCTCATCAAATTGGAGTCAATGTATTATAGAATTGTTTTCCAAAAAAACTTAACAAACTCCTTTTTGTCACAAAAAAAACTGAATAAAAAATTTGATGTAAATAATACTTTAAGAATTTAACCAAAAAAAAAAAAAACTTAATTGAAATGTCGAGTAGCCATTATATTTTATTAGCAAAAGTTTTATTAAGATGAATTGAAAAACAAATTCTATAAAACGTGACTGACAACCGTATTATAGGATTAAGTCAATCCTTACATGTAATATAACAATGCAGATTCACAGGACATTGTTTCGAAAATATGTGTAGTAGTCTTGATAAATCTTGAGCATCGCCCAGGAAATTAATAATGCCTAATTCGTCTATGTAATACTATATAAATGGTTTGAATAAATAATTTTCTCATAATCAAAATAAAGATACTATGCTCTTTGCTATATAATTTATTTTATTATAATCTTTAATCATTGGGCTTGTACAATTTCCGGGGCGAATGTTAATAAATTAGAAGATAAATGTAGCCTATGTTTTGTACTTTGAAATTAAGTCAAAATGCTAGCTAGGTACTGGAACTGAAAAAGAAGAGATTAAGATTAAGATTTATTTATAATAAAGACTTACAATTTAAACTTTCGTAACATAATTTTATTATTAAAATTAGAATAGCTTATTTCAGAACCGGAATAACTTTTGTTATTCAACTAGCATTTTGTCTTAAGCGAAATAAATTGTCACTTGGAAGAAGAGCTGCTGGATTTCACTCATATAATTAAACTAAAAAAAAACCTAACGATCTAGTAATATAGTTTTTAATCAACAATTTTATAAACAGCTAAAATTAATCATTATGTATTGGGAATCGGATAAATTCTGTAAATTTTTATTTATTTATAAGTAAATAAATTCATTTTGGACATCACAGTCATCCGCAAGTGAATATTTTCATATTTTTCGTTTATGCTCGATTATAGTTTATAATACATATAATTATATATATATAAATATATATGAATAATGATTATCGGGTATAAGTTGTATACAGTTGTATCCATATAAAAGTAATAACTAAAATAAATACCTTATTAAGCAAAATTAACAATACCCTAAAATTAACCTAAAATCAAAAAGAAAATGCGCACTGTCTTCTTTTTTTAGATCATTTTTAAAATGATTTGCTATTTTTTGCCAATCTCTAAACAAAGAATTTGCATTACAAATGCATTAAAAGGCAGATTTTTATAATATACAGTTTATTTTCCAGTTTTCGAGAAATTATTTGTAGAGAAAACATTCTAATTAAGATACTTTCCTTTATATAAACCACACACATATAAACAATAATGTCAGAATCGATGAATTAATTTCCATAACAAAACAACAGCACATTACTCGATCTCTCGTACCCTATTCTCCTTCGACATAAATAACACGGGGACGCATACATGATCTGTCTCGCTAACATTAAAAAAAATATTAATATTAAAATAGTATGATTGCCCAGCTACCCATATAGTGAAGTTAGTATTAAATTACTGTACAGTTCATACGTCGCCACGTACACATAGCCTACGATTGAAAGTCATATTACCGAAGCGAACGAGAGTTAGACGTAACGAAGTACCTACGCTATACATATACTAGGGGGCGCCGTCGTCGGGGCGCAGACGGCTCTGCAGGTACTGGCGGTGCGCGTACTTGTTGAAGCGGCGCTTGGCCATGAAGAGCGTGGCGATGGTGCGCGGCGCCAGGCGGACGGCGGCCGCGCGCGACGTGATGCCGCCGCGCCGGCACTCGCCGCACGTGTAGTCCAGCACGTGCAGCGCGCTGCCCGTCGCCCTAACGCACTCTGCACACAACACACGCACTGAGTCGCCGCCTTCGAAACGTCCGATACGTTCTCTAAACATATCTAACACGAGACTTAAGCTTCCTATATTGTGACCTTTAAAGTGTATCGAACTTCATCGGATACAGACTGCGATCGGCGAAATTTACAATGAACTATTGACATCGAGAGTTAAAAAGCGAATATATGGTAAAAGCGTAGAATATAAACGTACATAAAAATCTTATATATAAAATGAATTCATGTAACCATGCGATGCATTATAAAATGAAGCGTAAAGCGTAAACATTAGGATACAATCGTAAATTCCTCAGCGGACATGTAACTGTATCCTCATGTTTATCGAAAGAGTTCAAGCTTAACCCTGGACATGATGCGGCCGGCGCAGTCAACGTCGCTCGTCGCAGAAAGTCCGGCGGGTTGCGGGAGGGTCGGGTGGTGGGGAGGGGGGACAGCTGGCGCGCTACGGCGGTGACGTACCTTGATGCAGTTGCCTATCGCAGAGCTTACAAATGACGAGCTGCATGGTCCCCTTTGGCCCGATGAAGGAGCGATCGCACAGCGGGCAGTAGCGACCGATGCGATACGCCCTACGTACGCACACACACATACGGACCGTACGCGCACAAGCACCGGAACACAGAAACACGCCATTAGTATCAGTCGAGACCTCGCCGCCTCCACTTTGTTACTTCTCATCCGATGGCTCGTTTTATTATTCGTTATATTTATACACGTGTTACTTTTGTGAGGGTAAAGTGTAATTGTTTTAATAGAAGGAGGAAAATTAATCAAAAGATAACAAACAGAGTAGCCCGTGTTACAAAAAGAAGATACTGGGTCCCGGAGACTTTGAAACACACACATTCACAACCGAACTATCATACAGCAGTTAATTATTTTACATAACAAAAAATATAAAATAATAATTTAACTTCATTATTATTCCAGTAAAGAAAAAAAATTCTTTCGAAAGAAACTAAAAATAAAATTTTAATCGAATATTTTTCATCTGTGTCAAGAGCCAGAAAAACAAGTAACAAAGTAATTTCAGTTAGTGATCGCTTCAATAATGACATTGATAATATTACGCCCGTGTTAGTTAAAAAAGTATGGAATGAAGTTAGTTGATGTTACAACGGCTGATGTGATGTCGACATCCATTGCCTAATGATGGAAATATTAATTGAGGCAACATTATAAAAATCTACTGTAATTAAAAAAATATATAATAAAAAATTATTGTTGCATCAATTAGATTCAAAGATTGAATTAAATTACCAATAATTATAAAAATGAAAATCAGACAGTAAAGTAGGTCATGAACTGACAGATCATTAAATATAATATATTGTAATTATAATTAGAACAAAATTATAAATATAATTATTTTCTCCATCAATGTCACTACTTTGCTGTCATACAAAGATTGCTTGCTCAATAAATAAATTAAAATTTAAGCACAATCAAATAGTGCATATATTACTGAATATTAAAAAAGTTCAAACAACCTCCGTTACTTAAATAATTGTTGAAATAACTTATATGAAGAGATGTGGAGCATGCAACTTATTACTATTACCAAATTCTTCTAAGTAATAGACAACCTTCTTTCTTGACTTATTTGCATATCTTATGTATTATTCTCGTACATATACTCAAAAAATTTAAAATAATCAAATTTCCTAAATCGAAATCTGAGCGTTATTATTTAGAAGAATTCAGTGGTGGGGGATATGTGCTGAGTAAGAACGCTGCTTGGAGTCATTAAAGAACATTATGCGGGGTCAAAAATGCTACAATATACCAGAGACAAAGCGGGTATCGACAGAGTGAGACAGGAATGGGAGAGCTTGTGTTAGTCAACATTGAACACGCATGAAATGACGTGAATACACAATGTCTACCAAGACCAGTTAACAAATTACACATAAATCATCGAAACTTTGTAAAAAATCTTTGTACTTTTCGTCTGCGTCCTTCGATGTTTATGCAACTATGGGTTCACGTTTTGTTGTTGCCCCTCTTGATTTTACTTGAAAAACAATATCGAATAACGTAAGTATGGTTATTCTCAAGTCTCAGATAAATATTATATTAGGGAACTTCGTTTTGTATATGATTAGCTTTATACATATTTGTGCTTGGTTTATCTTACTGACATATTGGTAAAAAACAGAATCCTAACAATTCTTAATAATGGGTAAAAGTTAAACAAGTTCTCTATCATTAAAGACATGTAGCTTCCTCATAATTCATCACAAGAAATGGTAAATATTTACTACAAAACATTTCAGATGCTCAGTTCAAGTTATATAAGCTAATCACCTATTTTACTATGTAATTTAAAACTTGATGTTATTTATGTCAATAAATCCAACATTTTTGTTGAGGTAAACCATATTGATCTACTTTATAGATTTCGAAATGTAAGATAACACAATTACATTAAAAGGGAAAACGTTTAACAACGATATTCGGAAGTCGAATCTCTTTATTAGACTCCTTGATTTTTCAAATTTTTACCTATTATATATTTTTTAAATCATATTTTAAATAGCAAAAATGTTTATATAATTTTTAAATTAAAGTATAATAAGAATATATATTTAATAGCTTTAACCATGCACCATTTTTGCCAGTTAATATATGATAGGGGGGACATTATTTCATACGAGGCTATGTGTTATTTGAAAATATATAAAATTTTAGAGCAAAACTTGTGTTTTTTATTTTATTTTTACATTACTGATAATTTATGTATTTAATAAAATACATATTCACATAACGTCGTGTGAAAGTATTTGTATTGGTTTTCTATAAAACTACTTAATACACACATTCAACTCTAACTGTGTAATTTGACGGTCGTACATATTAAATGTAATAATTATATTTGTTTTTAATTTTTTCAATTCGTTTCTGACAGAATTTAAAATTTAGTTTCGAGGCACAAGTAACAATAACATTTAAATTGTATTTCGTCATCGATTAGTCGGACTACGTGGCCACAGTTAGAGCCGGTCGTGCGTCGTGTTCGCTGCGAGCGATAGAGACCTGGCGCAGGGCGTGCACAGCGAGTGCGAGTAGAGCTTGTGTCCGCCGGGGCCGCGCCGGGTCTGGTGGTGCCACTCCGCGTCCGGCCCGCCGGGCTCGCGCGCGCCGCACGACTTGCACACGGCGCACTCCACGCAGTGCCAGCGACCTGCGGACCGCGCGCGTTAGTGTGTGTCCGTGTGTGTTGGTCACGGACCGAACGACGGGGCTCACCTGTGGGCACGGCTTGCAGGCCTACGCAGTAGATGTGGAAGCCGCGGTCGCAGAGGTCGCAGAACAGCATCTTGTCGTCGTCGGCGGGTCGTGCGCAGGAGCAGCACGTCTTGCACTCGGCGCACTGCCACGCGTACTCGCGACACTTGCGGATCGTGTCCGCGCTCAGATCCACGCACGACGGGTGCACTGGAAGTACATCGAGTTGCTGGTCTTACTCCAAAATAAACCAAGGGAACCAAATGAGGAAACTAAATACGAAATTATCTATTTTCTTTAAGTACCATATTAAAACTAGATTAACTAATGCTATTACACACATTTCCAAATATATCATATAATAAATAGTACTAAAAAAGTCAGTGTCTGCCTGTCTGGACTTTGCTTACTACTTCTAAACATAGGCAACATATTTTGATAGAAAGAACGATAAACGAGAAATTTTGTATGTATATTTAGCAAATATTTTGTACAAATAGCCGAACTAAATCGGAGTTTTGACCAAAATACGCTTTTCGTACGCTTACATGGCTAACGTTGGCTAGACCTTAGAAAATACATTTAAAAGATGTTCTAAAAAATTTTAGGTCTTAAAAAGGCCTACAAAAAGTTCACAAAAAGCGGGCTACCGCGGACTATTGCGTCACATGTTAATGTGCCTATTTTGTATGATTCATACATAATAAATATGTTTATTATAGATTAATTAAAAAAATGTAGATTATTTGCGAAAATATTGTCTCCAATTAATTATTCATCTTTGTTCAAACAAATATATTAGTTATTTTGGGCATTTAATATATATTAAGATTGCATGATATTGCAAGATAGAAAAGATTTAGAAGATATTTCTGATTGTATATTACAAGCAACCAAAAATATTGTTCGATGTAAAAATAAAATTTTGACATTTTAATAATAATAAATATTCTGGGACATTATTCACACACGGTCATCTGATCCCAAACTAAGCACACCACTATGTACTTCACTATGTACTATGGAAACCAGACAACTGATAGACAGACATGTTCACGCACACAAATGTCCCACCTGGGTGGGAATCGAACCCACAATCTTACTAACCACACCAACCGGCCTGTCAAATTGGAAATTAAAATTACCCAAATAATCTATCCCACCCAACCCAAATCCAATTTGATATTATTCATATTTATTACATAATTGAGTAGATAATAACTATATTGTAAATTAGCTTGGGAATAAAATATACAGTGCAAGTATTCAGCCATACTCACGCTTAGCGTTGCAGTTGGCGCAGACGAGGAAGCGCTCGTGCGTGTACTTGCGGTTGGCCTCGAGCCGCAATTTGCACACGCGGCACGTGTCAACTTCCTCGTCCTTGATGGCCACCGTCGAAGCCTCCGCTTGGCTGCTTCTTTTGGTTTTTGTCAATTTTTTTCGCTGCAAAAAACAGTTATACTTTAATTAAGCTAACTCACACATTATTTCGACGTCATCATAACATTTATTTATATATTACTAGATTTCGCACGCGGCGAAACCACGACACGCGTTATAAGTTAAAAAAAAGTAGCTTACGTCTTGCCTCTTGGTTCATAACAAAGTTCATCATAATCGGTTCAGTAGTATAGCCGTAAAAGTTTAACAGACAGACCTTTCGCATTTATAATATTAGTATAGATAGCTAATGTTATATTAAACATTTATAGTTTTAAAAACATTAATTAATATTCCATAAGTAGTATGCATAACAGCTGGAGTTTTTTTCAACATTACCAGCGCAATGTGAATTAATAAAATAAATGAAAATTTAATAACTTATTCAAAATAACAACAATAACAAAAAAAACAGGAAACATATGCGTTTCAGACAAATCAGGAACTTATAATTATTTATGTGCGTAGACGCGTAAATTTCAAATCTTATACTAAATATCAGAGCCAAAAACTACTCTATCTATTTAATCCCCTCTCCCAGATCTACAGCTATGATGACGCTATTATCACCATTATCATTGTTCGAATGTCCACATTCCATTAATTTAGGGTTGGCGCAGTGTTTTAGAACACTGGATAAACAAGCATGTGGTAGATTTTTACAGCCATCCATTTACCTGACGCCAGACATCATGGGAATGCTTATAGGTTGATTTTCGGCACCATGCGTGGGGCTGAGGCGCTCAAATGTGTGATGTGATATTGATAACGGAGTTTAATAATAATTTCCTTGGTCAGCTATAAAGACATCCACGAGTTGAGAGGGTGGAGTGTCTGCTCTACTGGAACCATACGGCAATATACAAGCTATAGCATTGTCACGTTAAGTCATGCGCCTCACCTTGGCGCTCCTCAGCATGTCGTGGTCCGAGTCCGACGAGGAGCAGCGCGAGCCCCACTCCGCCTCGGACTCCGAGCTGGACTCCGGCGGGGAGGCAGGCGCGGGCGGGGCCGCCAGCGCCGTGTTCAGGGGGAAATATCTGGAATCGGATATCGGATCGGTGTCATCGAGTCTAGTGTATCACAAGTCGTTAAAAAAATATTAGTATTCCGTTGAGTGAGCACGATTAAGAAAGTAGTCTCTAATTGTCTAAACAATAAGTAATATGCACAAGATTTGATGATGATGATGGTAAGATGCACAAGACTAAAAAATAAATTAATATTTTACACATTATTGTTATATCGAAGCTAAAAATATTTATCAGGAGATTTCCAGACGGGGTCTCACCTGAGGTCCTGCGGCGCGTAGACGCGGTAGCAGTGCTGATACTGGCCGGGCAGCAGCGCGTGCGGGTAGAAGCCGTGCGGCGGGCGCACGCGCAGCGCGGGCGGCGCGGGCGGCGGGCGGCGGCGCTGCACCGTCAGCGACTGCAGGTCGGCGCACGCGGGCCGTCGCAACGCGTTCAGGCGCGCGTTCCACTCGCTCGCCGACGCGATTGCCGCCGCCGCCATGTCCTGCGCGACACACTACACTATAGCACACATCGCCGGTCCTACATGAGATAGTGAGCTGTGTCACTGTGGGTCATCATATCTTATTTCCCAATGTTTAGATCTTGTAGGCATGGTCAGATCACCATAATTATTATTATATTATTTGATTGATTGACACTGTTTAATCTTTCATATGACGATACATTCTGCCCAATAATATGAAAATGTGTAACGCGAGCTAGACAGCTTTATCGCATAGAGCAGAAAAGAGAGCGCAACATGAGGGATGTTGCGCTTGCAACTACACCCTAACATCGTTTTTGAAATCGCATTCTTGTATTAGATTATATTCCGCTAACTGTACCTGTCTAGTTTTCTCGGGATCAATCTTCGGCGGTTCCGGTTTCTGCTCAACGATTTTTTGTTCCTTAATTTCTGTCTTTTCAGTTTTCATTTCAACCTTTGTTTCTTCAATCGTGTCTTCTATCGGTTCAGCGAGTTGCTTCTCGCGTTGATGACTTCTGAATTCCTCATATTTGTGCGGATAATCAGAAAGCATTATATCTAAAACTTCGCTCGCATCTACTGCCGTTATACCTAGGAAAAGAAAATTTCACTATAAGCAATACTATAAAATCATCAAAGACAAAATATCATGTTCAATAAAATAGTTTTTTTTTTTCAATTTCTAATACTAATCGTACAGCAATGCTATTCTATATATATACTGTACCTGTAAAATGTTGACAACCAGCTTATCGTGTTATACTATTTAAATGCGTGTATACATATTGTATTAATGTGAGTTTCGAGATTGTTATTACAAAATAGGCCTATTGACATTAAAAATGTTACTTACCGAGATCACAGAGGGCTTCCGTGACTAGTCCCTTGCTAAGCACATAGTCCCTCTCTTCTCCCGTAATAGTTCGTCTTTTCAACTCTGGATACCTTCTCTTAAAACTCTTCACACTCAGGAACATCGCTACTTGCTCTTGTATCATCATAACCTAAGATTAGATTAGCAAAATTAGATTTACATATATATACAGTTGTCTGACAGTCTATTAAGTTATATAATTATAATATAGTCTTTTAAACGTCATATTTACTTGTTAACTATTGCATAAAAGCTTTACCTGAGGTTCCCCTTCCAATTTTTCAGGTGGTGGCCATGTGTATTCTTTAACATCAGCGGCCGTCCATACTTTATTGCTGTAAAATAAATATATGTAGTAAGTTGTATTATCTTTATGTTAAGGCGGACGCCTTTACATGGGTACAAAAAAGTTAAATCTCTTAATTTTTAATATGAGTAAATAATAAGAGTCACTCTAATAATTTATGGTCACACAATTAATGGATACAAATTTTATAAACACAAAAGTGAGTTTATTTGTTTGTTATACTTTCACAATTTAAATACAACTGATCAATTACGAAATTTAGGACATACGTTGTTGCAGGTACAGTAAAAGACAAAGGGTACTCCATTTACAATATAAATATAATTTTGTCAATACTTTAATGTGCTTCTTCTTACCTATCAAACAAATCTGCAAATTTAGACTTCCTTGTTTTACTACTATCGTTGGTCAAACTTTTTACGGAGCTCTGAGAATCTTCGTCGAGTAAATGTGAAGGCCTGAAAATATTATATTATATTTGTTTATTGTTACAAAAAACAACAAAAACAAACAGTCACAATTTATTATCTTAGCATACTTAGCGGGAGTAGCGTTGTCGTCCATCATGCATGTCTCTTCTTCAAATAACTGAACAGTCGTTGTTGCTGGACCACATACTCTTCCATAAATCCCCATTGTTTCCTGTCAAAAATTATGTTAGTCAACACATTTTTGTGAGAAGATTTGTATTTATAGAAAAAGTATATAACTTATTCATAGAACGAGTATATTAAAGTATATAATTATTGTAAGATTATTCAATTATTTATAATTACATTACCTTCATGTACATCGCGCCTCTACCGCCGCCTCGACCTCGGCCGCGGCCGCGCGGACTACGCGCTGCTGCGCGACCTCTTCCTCCGCGGCTACCTCGACCTCCTCTGCTCCCACGACCTCTACCCTCGCTTATCATCTCCGCCGATTTTAAAAATGGATCTTCCATTTTAGGTAGCGTCGTCTCCAAAACGACTTTTAAATCTGGAGAGCTACCAAAAAGCTGTAGCTCCGTCGAGGAATTTCGTCTTCTACTTGTCAGGGGTGTAGAACATACGGATGGCATTTTATCAAGCGCCTCCGTCATACGTGGCAATTTAATGCGTGAGCTCGTCGGATCTATTTCCTCTTCCTGTTTCTGCTCAATAAAGAATTTGTTTGCAGTCTCTACAACAGGCTCTGCCGTAGACGTAGAATTCGACTCTGTGTCTAATCGGCGACCTCGTCCACGACCTCTGCCTCTCGGTTTCACAAGTATCACTGGACGATCCCTAAAAAATATTTTTATTAATATTTTTTTCAATTTTAAATCAAACAAAGTTTTTAAAAACAATGATATTTTACCTAGATAACCGAAGTGATCGCTGGGGTCGTTCTTCGAGTGCTGTTACAGGAAGGCTGATGACCGTTTTCGAACCTTCTGAAACAGGTAATTTTCGCGGGCGTCCACGCTTTTTGGGTTGTGGTGTCATTTCTACAGGTTTAGGAATGTCGTGTAAGAAGTCATTAGTTTTTATATTATCAACTTCTAGTGGATCCCGAACGATTTCCTCGGGTGCCATACTAAAATCTCGAGATTCGGAGTTATCATTGAATATCATTTGAACCTCGGGTCTAGTTTTTTCAACGGATATACTGTCCGATAATAAATCTGGACTACAAGTCGAAGTACTCGACTTTAAATCAGGGCTTAGACTTTGGTTGTTTTCAGTGTGATTAAGGTCACTAAAAGGCATAGCTTGTAACTGTTTTGCTTGTTTTGTTAAAATGTTATGTATTTCAGAGCTTCCATTTTTAGCACAATTTTCATTATTTAAAAGTGAATGATTTCTGCCTCCTTGTTTTATTTCCAAAGGTTTCCCGGGTGGTGATATAGGTGATGTTTTTGCAACTAAAGGTGTAATTGTTAATGATTTGTTAGACAAAAGTTGGCCAAGCTTTATTCTCTTTATTTCAAGCACAGAATACTCAGATTCTTTGCTTTGTGGGGGGCTTGTTTCCGTAGTTGAAGGTCTTTTGCCCATGTTTCGCTTTGCCAAGGGAGACTTTTCTGAAGTCTGTAATACCCTTGAGCTTCTTAATCTTTTACCCATTGGCATTGGAGTATCTGCGTGAGGTTTTCTTCTGCTATTTATAAGGTTCTTTCTTTGATGAGCATCATTAACCATGTCATGAGTATTTTCAGGTGAATAAGATTGATCAGATTTTTTTGTTTCTTCCGTGATAATTTTTGCTGATGCTCCTTGATCAGTTTTATTAATTTTTAATATTATTCTCGGAGAATCTTGGTCAGGACTTTGATGGGAAATTTTATCCGAAATGTTAATTTCGAGAGGTTTCGTAATATTTTCATTTGCTTCTTTACAAAGTTCTTGCATAGAACGTACTTTTAAAGGCGCTATACTACAGCTTACATCATTCGTTCTCATGTCTTTCATTCGACTGCAGTCAGCTGTATCGTTTTCTGTTTCTAACTTATTTTTTTCTAAAAGTAAATCATTTTTAACATTTATATTTTTTGTGGGTGATTTAGGGGGATCTATCAATAATGACGACGAAAACATGGCAGCATTCATTTTATTTCCCACTTCTCCGTCCAGACCTTTTTCTTTTCTAGTTTCTAATAATTTTTTAAGTAAAGTACAGTTTTGCCTCATGGGACTGCTTTTTTGTTTTACTCTATCACCAGGAGTTTGTGATATTGAAATTAAATCTGATTGCAAATTGATTGTATTATCATGTGTATTCCTGTCTGCTACTTCATTTTCTAAAGATTCTTTAGAATTTGTTGGCATGAGATGTGAGGAAAAATCAGCCATATTTATCTTTGCTTCTTGTGAAAGTGGCTGGGTTTCTGTAACTATCTTCAATAAATTGTCACTTAAAAGAGGCGTTAAAACTTGTTCTTTAGTACAAGGCAAGCTTTCTCCTTTCGTTTGAAGCAAAGTAATACAATTTTCGTTTACTAGTGATGATCCTGAAGGACTCTCATTTGTACTCTGCTCACTGAACTTGCAATTTACATCTGGTTCTTTTAATTCAGTGCTAATGTGATCTGACAGTAAACTTACTTGAGATACTACAGGAATAGAGTCACTGATGTTATTACAATGTTCATGTTCATTATTTTTATCAATACTATATTGACTTTCATTTACAACCGATTTTCTATTAAATTTCATTACTAATGGAGGATTTTTTGAAGGAGTTTCTTCAATTTCGTTTGATGTTGATGATTCTTTTTCTTTTATTTCTTCAGGCTTTAAAACAGGTTTTATATTTAATTTAGTAATCATAGTTGTTGTAGAAGTAACTTTTGAGATTTCTTTTTTAGGTGATAGAGGAGATATGTTGTCATCAGGTTTTATTAAAGGCTTAATATTTAATTTAGTAATCACTGGAATATTTTCTTCCTTCTTAACGCTTGGTCCTGACTCTTCCATATCATTTGGTTTACATATAGGCTTAATATTAATTTTTGTAACTATAGGTATTTGATCAGCATTATCATCACTTGAGTTTCCTGTTTCAGAGGATTGATTTTCATTATCTTTTAGAGAATCTTCATCTAATGGCTTAACAATAGGCTTAATATTAAGTTTAGTAATAACAGGTATACTATTTTCATCTACATCAGTTTTTAAAACATCACAGTCTTTTTCTTCAGAAGAATTTATTTCAGGGCTTTTTAAGGGTTTAATATTCAATTTTGTAATCTTAGGTACATCGTCTTTACTACAATCTATTTCGTTATCTTTAGGTTTCACTATAGGTTTAATATTTAATTTCGAAACTACAGGAACTTTGTCATCCAAGCCCTCAGATAATGGAATATTGTCAGAAGGTTTTATAACAGGCTTAATATTTAATTTTGTTACTATGGGAAAATGCTCAGTGTTTTCATAAGGTAGCGACTTTTTACTTTTAGTTGAAACTTCTGATTCAGACTTAGAAACTGGCTTAATGGTTATTTTAGGTACATGAACTACATCTTTAACTTCAACACTGGTTGAAACACTTTCCGTTGATATTTTGAGTTTTGGTATATCAGGAGATCGGAAGTTTTCAACTGTACTTTCTGTTCCTGTTTCATCTAGAGGTTTTATAATAGGCTTTATAATCAGTTTAGGACTGAGAGGTTGGCTTTCACTTTTAGCTACTGTTTTAATTGTAAATTTTGGTATTTTATCTGTTTGTGTATCTTCTGGCTGACTTAAAATAACTTTCATTTTCGTTGGAGAAGATTGCTCTTGAAGCTCACAATTTTGTACTGCTTTTATTGTTACTTTTGGTACATTCTTCTCCGTATAGAACTGTCCCTCAGATTCAGTGCCTGGTTTACCAAGTTTAATTGTTACTTTAGGCACTATTTCTGATGATCCTTGATCAGAAGCAGATGCTTGGTCAGATGTACTTGTGCTCTCATCATTTTCAGAATACTCTGACTCTGATATCTCACTACTACTTGATTTTCGATGAATCTCATTTATTCTTTCGGGCTGTTTCAAAAGCGGTTTAATATTTAATTTAGTTATGTGAGGTATTTGTTCTTTATCTTTAACATCTGGTTCACTGATACATTCTTTTGGAGGCCTGATGGGTTTTATTGTCAATTTTGGTACCGGGGTTTTGATTTCTTCTGTATGTTTGTTACTCAATTTAATTGTTAATTTAGGTACTTGTTTTGTTAAGTCCGACTCATCTGAATTTACACTAACATCACCACTAACAAGATTTTCTGTGCCCGTAGTTTCACTAGTTGATTCTGTATATTCTGAAGCATTTGAAGTTGATATATTAATTTTTAATGGTGGTAATCTTTTCTCAGTTTCTAAACAATTTATTTCAGGTAAAACATCTGTATGACTAATACATACTTGAGCTGCTTTTTCACTTTTTTGAGATGTCTCTTTTGTGCTTTCTGGTAATACTTCCAATTCCTGTGGAGGAGATTTTTCAGAAAAGTTTTCAGGAATAGTATCACAAGAAACAACAGATTCTAATGTCCTGTCCTCATTTACAGACTTTACAGAAGGCTCTATAGTTATCAGTGATTCAGATGAAGTTGATTGACATTGATCACTTTGTGCTTGTATATGTTCCTTATCAAGTTTTTGATCAGTCGGTGTACAACTTGTTTGAGGAATAATTTTTTGTCTAATGAGTTTAATTTTTTTAGTCGGACTGCTTGATGTTTCTGCTTTGCAGATACTAACTTCGCTTACACTTCTAATCTCTTCTGGCTTAACATTACCATGTACAGAGGGCACAGCATCCGAAGAGCTAGATACATCTTTAATGATAGAATCACTTGCCTGTTCGGATGTGTCGACATTAATACTTGAGTCTACTGTGGACGATACAGTAGAATCTGGCCTGTTTGGCAAGGGACGCACAAGTCTACGTCGCAATGGTGATCTCGTTAAAGATTCCACTATAGGGACTTTTCCCTCACTAATACTATTGTCACTTGACGTTGATTCAGCACTTTCCACTATAACATTGTCTCGATTATCACTAGATGTCACACATTTCACTGTCCTTTCACAAGGTGAACTCTCAGTTTCTATTACACTTTGCACAGTCTGTACAATACTGCTGGAAGGAATATTTGGAACAGAAATGCTCTGAAGCTCTTCTGAACATGATACTGCATATTTTTGAGTATCTATTGACACTTCTAAGTCATTACTATTGAGTATGGATGAACTTGTTTGTGGCAATTCTACACTACTCACTTTCACATCTGCCAAAACTTCACTTTGAGATGTCAGATCATTGGGTGAATTTATTTGTAAGTTTTGTTCTTCTTCGATTTTGGCACTTGTGGCAGGGGCTGAATTCTGGGATTTTAAAGAACTGTCACCTCTGTTTATATTATGTACTGTTATATCAGAGTCTCCTCCACCGGCAAATCTACTGTCGGTGTCGTTTTCAAGGGAAAAAGGTAAACGCTTCGGTGCTCCGGGTCCATCAACAATCTCGTCTATCATATCCAAAATCGCTTCCGTGCTTGTGTTGACATCTTGCGTCGATGGGGAAGGAACGCTGTCCCCATCAAAATTATCCTCCGACATTGCGGGGGTTTCACATGATGTTCTCGGTTCAGATGGGTCCTGCTGTAAACTACTAGTTGCATTGACGTCCTCAATCTGTCCAACGTCCTTTTCCCGCGCCGATACACGGCGGGAAGCGTTCGTTGCGGCGCCCGCATCGTCTTCTGAACTCTCCATTATCTACTATTTTGCGACGCTGTCATATCTGAAATATAAAACGCCCGCTAGATGATATTTACGTTTCAAACGGGTAACCTGTCGACGTGCGAGCTTGACAAACCACAGGCACCATTCTAATTCACCATAACGCTAAAAAAATATGTTCACGGATCCATGGTGTAGATTATTGTACCTACACATGTACTTTATTCTCATATTCACGTTAACGTGTTGTTCAATCACGCACAGGGTCTCGGAAACTAATCATTCAACAGCGTAAACCGGCAAACAAAAAGCTTGTATACGCCATTTTTAAAACCAAAGACATGGCAGGTTTAGATGTATGAGCCAATAAAAAATATCTTATACGGACAATTCGGCCATTGTCGTGTTGGTAAACTGCAAGAAGCCCATAGATCGCTCCACTTGAGCTTTTAGCTTGTAAAAGAGTAATAAATATGCGTTTCGACATGTGGTAAAACGAGTAGGATAATAGTTATTTGAGAGTAGACAAAAATATTTTGTATGGCAACAAATCACTTTATTCATATTATTGTTTTCAAAACTCGGTCATTTTGTACTTAAAATATAATAATATGGTACAAACTATACTTTAAACAAGGGATACTTTGATTGTTGATGTTCATAATGTTAAGATTTATTCAACAGTACCGAAACTAACCATGTATCGTTGGTAGCTCAACCAGCTTTACCAGCGATATGTTTTTATGAATTTTATAACTACTGTAAAATTACCATTCGGAACAGTAGTTTAATATTAATTTATCAGAATTACGCGCATATTTTTACAATCTGAAAAGTTAATGTTATAATATCGGTAATTACATGATGTTTTTCTTTTAATGTTCTAAGGCTCTTTCTTATAACACTGCACTGATAGGAACGCACGCGCCTTTGATCTTTTTCAAAAAACCAATAAGCCATGACAAATTCGTCAAGAAATATCTATTCCAACTTTCACACCGTTCGTTTGCGTTAAGCTCGCACCGCTTAACAACATCATAAGATGTATTTTACTCCTTATTAATTTCCAAGTTCTTAAGTTATATTTAAAGTTTACTTTTAATATATTAACAGAATACAATATTTTACTTAAAAACAAAATTGTATTTTTATTCTGTCGGAGAAGATTGTTGTTATTTTTGTAATTGTTTAAAATAAAATATATAGTAACGTTTTACTACTTCTGCGTTTAATTAATGAATACATTTATTTAGATTTGGGCTATTGTACATTTTTTGTGTTGGCACTTCAGCGCTTGGGCTGCTGTTTTGGAATATATTTTGTTTATCTGTGTATTTTGGATAAGGATGAAAAAAAAAACAATTGTCTTTGTTCAAAGAAGACATGGTTAATAACTTACTAAGAATTAAAATTATAAAGGCTCAATATAGGCTTTTCAATTATACTTAAGCACTCAAATTAGATTTTTAAAAACACAAGACGAAATGACGACAATTAGGCCATTTACATGTGAAGATATGTTACATTTTAACAAGGTGTCGGTAATAATTTAATTACTATTAGAGCAATGTTAGGGTAAATGTTGATTTATATGATATAATTTGTTTTTAGGAACCTTGACCCTTTAACGGAGACTTATGGTCTATCTTTTTATACCCAGTATTTAGCACACTGGCCTGAATTTTTCCTAGTTGCAGAATCGCCCTGTGGGGAAATTATGGGATACAGTAAGAAAAAACCATTTTGCATTATGTTATAAAATTTGTTATTAACGTTTAACCCTAAGCTTGAAATACAACTTCAGCCATAGTAATACATATTTCTGTTGATGGCCTTTTATTAAAGGTTTAAATTAATTTCAGTTATGGGTAAAGCTGAAGGTCATGGGGAGAATTGGCATGGACATGTAACTGCCTTGACAGTCGGCCCAGACTATAGACGATTAGGCATTGCAGCTACATTGATGAATATATTAGAAGAAGTGTCAGAAAAGTAAGTTAAAATTAACTTAAAAATCTGTCCTTTGATGCATTTTTTATTCAAATAATATTTGTTTGGTACTACAATTATCTATAATGATTGCACAAATTAAATATGTAAATGCATACAATAGCAGTCGCATAAATGTACAAAGTGAAATCTAATGATAAAGTGGTTGCTTTGAAGTATAAATATGAATTAAAAAAACATGTTATTTATTTCAGGAAAAAAGCTTATTTCGTTGATTTGTTTGTAAGAGTAAGCAATAAAGTGGCAATAAATATGTACAAGAATTTGGGATATATAGTTTATAGAACAGTGCTTGAATACTATTCAGGAGACCCTGATGAAGATGCATATGGTACTAACAATTTTATTATAAATTAAATTTAGTAAAACCATATAATTATGTACATTTTTTATGTGTACTTTCTAATAGATTAATTGTATTGTTGTTGTTTATATTTTACAGATATGAGGAAAGCATGTTCAAGAGATATTAATAAGAAATCTGTTGTACCTTTAACACATCCTGTTCGGCCTGAAGATGTTGATTAATCTACTTTAAAATAAAAATAAAATAAATTTTTTGATAAATTTTATTGTTGTTGTTTTTATCAAGGTATCAGTACTAAATAAAATGTAGAAAAATAAATTCAGTAAGTCAAGAAATTAAAATCAGTCAATTTCCATTTTATTGCATTTAAAATCACCTTTTATAATACATTTTCCATATTGTTCTCATTTTCTTCTATAGGGGTATTAGGTGAATTATCTTTTTCCTCTTCTTGGTTGTCACCTGTTTCTGAGTTTTCTGGTAACACTTGTTTTTTACGCCATTGTTTTGCAGCTGCTAGAAGTTTCAAGTTTGGCCTGACCATTTCGTCTTCAGGGAAAATGTAATCAAATACTTCTTCCCATCCTTCTTCCACACCACCCTCACTAACAACCTTCTGTCTCTTTTTCACTCTTCTAGGCATTTTAGCTAAAACTTTTTCAATTTTCTCTACATCTCCTGCTTCTGTTTCAAAATCTTTCCATGCTTCTAAAAGAAGTACTCTGGATTCCTTTTCACCAGCACTTCGAAGACTATCATTTGCTCGTTCATACACACGACGTGCTAAATCAATGTTAATATTATCTGCATTTTCTGAATTCAACTCAAATTTAGCATAAGACAGCCATACCTTCACATGAACAGTTCTTTCTAACAGTCTTTCATAGAGATGTCTTGCTTTGTCTGTTTCACCTTGAGAAACTTCAAAATCAATATAACTTTTCCACAATAACTCAGGCATATCAAGCCTTGGTTGTTTTACTGCAATCTCATAAATAGCTCTTGCTCTGTCTATATCACCAAGTAAAGTTTCTAGTTCTGCAAATTTTATCCATGTAACACAATTTTCAGGACCATATTCTAAAAATTTCTGATATAGAATTCTGCATCTATCAAATTCTCTCAGTTGAATTTCTAGATCTATATAACCTCTGTAAAGTTTATCCCTAGGGCAGATTCCAAGTGCCATTCCTAATGTTTTTCTGGCTTGTTTTAAGTGTTTGCATCTAACTTCAAATTGCGCATACATCAGCCATATTTTTGAAAATGTAAATATTTTATGTGGTATTAATTCTAAGCAAGTTTTGTAAACTTGCCTTGCCCGATCTATATCTTCTGCTTCTAGTTCTTCATATAATGCATAGTTGATCCATAGGTATATGTATCTCCTCCAGAATTGTTTATCTTTTGATGGTGGAACATTTGCAATAGCTCTCTCATAAGTGTCCCTTATATCATCCACATTTCCTTCATTTTCAACAAGTCTTATGTAATCGAACCAGGCATCATAGTTAGTAGGGTTTTCTATTACCTCTTGTTCATACATGTATTTTCTTTTATTAACAATAACATCTTCAATACCAGATCTATCACCATACTTTTTCTCATGTATTGTATAAGCCTTATACAATTCCTTATTTCTGTCCTTAGGAATGTGATCAAGAGCATATTTGTAAATAACTCTAGCTCTATCATGCTCCTTTTGGTTCTCTTCAAACTTTGCAAATGCTATAAAAAGTCTTTCATCTAATTCTTCATCTCCAAAGAATTCTACAGCTCTCTCATATATTTTTCTAGCACTATTTATAAAACCATGGTTTTCTTCAAACCTTGCATATTTAATCCAATGTTTAACATCAGGATGTACCATAACAAACCTTTCGTATATCTGCCTAGCTCTGTCCAGCTCTTTATAACGCAGTTCAAAATTAATGTATGTTTGCCAAGCTTGTTCATCTGGTTGCCATTCCATCCATCGCTCAAAAACCTATGAAATAATAAGCAAAATGTAATGATTCTTAAATAAAATATTAAATATTCTGCATATTACTCGATTGGTAGAACTTGAATTGTTTTTAAGCAGGTTGTTAATTTGAAAAATATGACATACTTGTCTTGCTCCAGCTACATTTTCTAGCATTTCTTCCATGTAAGTATATTTGTACCAAAACTGAGACACTCTTGGGAGTATTGTCACTGCTCTGTCCCATAAATTCCGGGAATGATTTACTTGTCTATTACGCATTTCCATTTCTGTATACTTTAGCCTGAAAATTAGTTTATAATTAATATTTTTAAGTGTGTATATCAAACTTTTATTTTACTTTAAGACTCCACAATTGTTGAATATAGAATAGTATACAGAATAGTATTTAATACCATAGGGTAACATTTCTGTGGTCCACATCCAAAGCTCTTTCATAAATTGAACGAGCTCTCTGAACTTGTTTTTGTGATTCTTCCCATTGAGCATATTTAAGCCAATTTCCTATGACCTGCATACAGACAATAAATGATATATTTTTTTTTAGAAACAATCTAAAATAAAGCCAGTATACTTAAATAAACAACATATCAAATCATAATATAAATAGTATATACAAGTCTGTTCTTGCGAATATTATCCTCGAAAGCTTTTCGTTTACGATGTTGGTAATCTCTAAGCTCTTCTGGATCAGAGATCTTCTGTTTTGGCGGCGGCGGTAAAATTTCCAAATCTCTCTCTTTAGCTTCACGTAAAAGCTGTTCAGCTGTGATTTGTATTTCAGCAGGAGCTTTATTTTTAACCTAAAACATAAAAACTTTTAATTTGTGACTTTATTTTATGATTTCATAAATATTACTATAACAATTGTAAAATTAATATTAAATGTTCAATTGACCTTAGCCACTTTGGGCATTTTTGTAGTTTTTCCGTCCATATCTGTTGTTTTTTAGATAAACTGAACTGTAATATTTTACAATCAACTAAAAATTAATATTTTCTGTTTTAAAACCTGAAATATTGTTTATATGTTGTAATAACAATTGTTGGTTAACAACAAAGTTAGCATTAACGAATAAAATATGTACGCTTGTAAATGTGTTTTGTGTAATAAATAGGAAGAATTGAAGAAAACGCTTAACTTTGACAGTTTTGATATTGATGATATTTATCACAGAGTATATAACCACTAACTACGTGATATTATGACGCCACAGACTAAATAATTTATTATACATTAAATGCTTTTAAATAACGTTTCACTTTTTTATTTACATTAAGGCATTAATTTAAAAAAGTACTACTTAGTATTACTTCTTTTCACATATCTAATATAATTTTATCCGTGCAGTGACGGAGAAAGAATACATTTCACTGCCCCTCTCGTTTCCATGGGTGTCGTAAGAGGCGACTAAGGGATATCTGAGCGGCCATCTGCTCATCTGGTGGTAGGATGTTAAACATCCGCCTGGCTTGTTACCACCGTACGCATGGTGAAAAACTCATGAAGTGGCTTGCAGCTGCGTTTCGAGGTCAGCCAGCGTACAGCCAGTGCTCGAGCGAGTATTGCCGCGATGGGTGTTGGTCCAATGGAGACGGCTGTTGAACTAATGCCGGGGGAAACTGTATTGACCTGCCGGACAGGGAGACCCGAAGAAACGGCTGTTCCGCTGGCCGCCCGTGGCATAGTACAGGGGCCCGAGCGTGCCTAACCAGCTCGCGAGGCTGCCCCACCAGGCCACGCATAATCTCGGGGTGGACCGTCGTGCCGGTTGGTGACCGGAAGGTGGGGTCCCGGCGGCCACTTCCGGGTTGGTTCGGGGGCCCTTCCGTCCGGCGGGTCAGTGTATTTTTCCTTTTGACAACTACTTGGGGAAACACGCCCCCACACTTTGCCCATCCCTATCGTGGCAATACGTCGCTCGCTTCACGTCTCTTTTCCATTTTTTTCCCAAATGGCAGCGCAACAAAGCAGAAATAACGGTTGTACAGCGGTGCACACCCCCACCATACCCTCGCTGTTTGAGTTCGAGTTCTCTAACATCCGTGGACTCCACGCTAACCTCAACGCTGTCCACCACCATCTCGAGACAGCACGGCCAGCAATGTTGTTTCTCACGGAGACACAAATACTCCGTCCTGCCGATACCAGCTACCTTAATTATCCCGGCTACACGCTTGAAGAATCCTCCAAAGCGAAAGCCGGAGTATGCTTGTTCGTCAGGACGGATGTTTGCTGTCACCGACTGCGCTGCTTGGAGGACCCCTTCTTCTCCATGTTGATGGTACGTGTGGACCTGGTTCGTCAGAGTCGAGTCTACGTGTGGCTCTACAGATCCCACAATGGTGACTTGGAGACAAGCCGATTATTTGACCATCTTAGTCGGGTGGCAGATGCTGCGCAAGAGCAATTTCCTAACGCGGAATTGCTGTTTTTGGGGTATTTTAATGCTCACCACGAATCATGGTTGAAATCCTTCAAAACTGACCATGCTGGAAGGACTGCTCATGCGTTTGCTCTCACACATGACTTGACCCAACTGGTTGATCAGCCCACCAGGATCCCAGACATTGATGGGCAAGCACCTTCTCTACTGCACCTTCTGCTGACTTCTCACCCGGTGGAATATCAGGTTGTGGTTCAGGCTCCTCTTGGCTCTTCGGATCACGGCCTTATATCTACCAGAGTGCCACAGGCCAAGCTGCCGCCACTAGCGGTATGCAAACGTCGCTTTTGGCACTATAAGTCGGCAGATTGGGACGGTATGCGCGATTACTATGCGTCGGTCCCTTGGAAGGAACGTTGCTTCAGTGGGAATGACCCGACAGCTAGTGCCGCTGCTGTTGCTGACGAGATCATGTTGGGAATGGAATACTACATTCCTAGCTCAAATCTCGTCAGTAGCGGTACGCGTAACCGTTGGTTCACTCGTGAATGTACCGATGCTGTATCATCTAAGCAGGCGGCATATCGCAAGTGGATCAACGGCTGCATTAGCGGGGCATCTAACATTGACTCACTGAAAGCAAACTACAATAAAAATTTCAAGTCCTGTAGAAAGGCATACATGAGAGCGGATGCACAGCGCGTCCCCTGGTTATTTCTTTTTTTACACTTTTTAAGCGAAACATGATATAAAAAAACCGCTGAGTTTCTTTCGCCGGTTTCACTGAGGGCTGGGTGTTCCTTTTCCAAACTGGTGGTAGTTTCTAGTTGACTATCAATAAGCAAGTGTGTATTGCTTCTATGTTAAATAAAAAAGTATTTTGATTTTGATTTTTTGAAAAAACGCCGCACCTTGTTCAGAACTCCGAGTTTCCGTGAAGCTGTTTTTATAAGAGCCTCGATGTAATCCCTTGGACTAAGGTCGCAGCGAACGTCAATCCCCAGCATGGTGATTTTGCTTTGTATCACCAGCGGAGTACCACAGAGGGAGGGAAGAGGGGAAAATGCTGACTTTTTCGCTGTGAGAGCGCATACCTGTGTTTTCTTGGCATTAAACTCAACAAGATTATCAGAGCTCTAATGTCCTATCGAGTTCAATGACAAGATCCTTCCGCCTCTCCTCAATTTCCGCTCGCCCAGCCACTGCCCGTCCGTGGTATCCACCATGCACTGTACTATCGTCTGCATAGCAATGTATATTCCCAAAAGAGAGCATATCATTGATATGCAAAAGAAAGAGTGTGGGAGATAGCACAGATCCCTGGGGGACCCCAGCATTCACTACATAGAACTGTGAAGCGCAAAAGATTGCCCCACAAAAGAGTTATTGACTTTATGAAATAAAAGACAAATTACTTTTTCATTATTTTATATCAATCTTTTTCAATTCAATTCAATTCTTCAATAGGAATGATTTAATAAAAATTCAGTTATTCAAATTATACACAAACCTATTCTAAAAAAATAATAATATAAATCAAAACATATATTGTCATTAAAATTTTAAATACAACTTTAAGCATGTTTAAATTTAAATTGTTAAAATAATTGCTGTCAAAAAATAGATAGCTTCTTCTAAATAAATAAAAAATATTTAATTTAAATTGTAATGTTCTTATACTTTGGATTTGTTCCAAATTTCTTTAGAAATCTTATTTCAAAAATATATTTTAACAATTTTCTAAGATTAAAAAATTGTTTGAAAATTTCAATGAGTCACGAAATAATAATAATTTCTTATTATTGTTCAACACATATTATTATTGATTGTAATAAATTATTTTTGAGCTGTTTAATTTTAATCCGTAATTTAGATAGATAATTCGTGGTGTTTTTTGTAAAATGTAATGTTGTCATTTAAGTAATTTTTATCTATGTTAATAACCTCGAAATTCAAATATAAAAACTTTGTTAAAAAAATGTATATATATATCTATATATGAAGATTATTAAGTAATTAAGTTGAGTGAACTTAAAGAAACAAAATGAGTTTAATTTTTAAAAATTTGAACTTATTTCGTACAGGGTTACAATTGAAAAATTCATGTAAGTTATATTTTGTATTTAATATTAAAATAAGTTTTATTTGAAGTCCTTAATTGGTTTCAACTTATTACTTAATGTATTTAATTATTTTTTTACTCTTATGCAGATATCAATTTAGTGGTACGTTTTGCAAATCAACCACTTGTTAATCACAATGATCAAATAGAAATTCTGAACACGATATCAGGAAACACAAATTGTAACTGGACTGAATTAAAAAATAATGTGTTGTGCAAACAGGGTGTTTTGAACCAGAAGAATATTGATGCCGTTATATTAAAAGTCCTGGTTACTAATAAAAAATTTGACATTGCTATATCGTTTGCTAACTATTTAAAATCCTCTACAAAAGAAATATCGTTGGGCGCAATGAACGGGCTTTTAAATCTTTATTACGAATATTCCAAAAATAATGACTTGTCCAATGAAGAAAAACAGTTTATTTTAGATGCATACCACAGTTTGTATGATAAGTACAAAGTGCTAGATAATTCAACTTGCGAAAAGCTGCTTCATGCACTTTGTTCTATAAATGAGTGGAAAAAATGTTTGAAAGTCCTGGATGATATTTATCTAACTGGAACTCCAACTCATTCAGCTTATAGTTTTTTAGTAGCTACATTATTTAAAAATAACAAAAGGACCGAAGCCTTAAAACTTACTGAAAAATGTACACAAAATAATAGACCGCTTCAAGATATTGCCTTTGATGAATGGATTAACTATATATTTAGGAAATATAAGGATAAGGGTATTTTATTAAAGTATTTAAATGAATTATGTCTTTATATATCAAACAACATTGCCGTTGTATCTGTTGCAACAGCACAGAAGCTAAAAGAGTCTTTTGAACATTTAGATTGGGATGGAAAATTGACAGAAATAAACCAACACAGGTATGGTAAACATAGATGAATGTATGTGGGCATATTTACTGTAAATAAATAAATTATTTGAACTGTAAATAAATAATGTACCCTGTTAAGTAAGTCATAATTGCAACATGTTTTCAAAATAGTTGGCAATAGCTAAGTTAAATTAACATTATTAATATTAAGAAGAAGATTAAGATTATTGATATTAAAAAGTGTCCATTTTTACTTAATAATTCACTATATTTTTTATTTAAATAAATTACAGTTTTTCATTGATTCTACTAATTTAAATGTTTTTATTCTTTTCAGTGGTATGTGTAAATACTGTAATGAAACATTAGACTGCCTGAAATTATCTGAAGAAGAATTTCATATGTTACAGAAGAATGTCAAAGAAAAATTAATAGTTGGTTCAGATCTGTTCCTGAAAACATCACCTGATGAATTAAAAAGATTTTTAAACTTTGTGGAAAAAACAGCTCCGTATGATGTAGTTCTAGATGCTTTGAATATTGCTTATACTGTGGGTAAAGGTGACATCAATGATAGAATAAGAGTTCTTGGAACTGTAATAGACTATTTTGCACAAAGAAAAATGAGGATACTGCTTCTTGGTAGAAAGCACATGCTGAAATGGAGAAAAATGAATTATATGATACGAAACACTGAAAGTTTCTTTATTGAGAATATGTACGTTCAATTTGTGTCTTTAAATTTTACTATCACAGTACTACATTACCACACTTCTTAAGATAATAGTAATTATAATTTTATTAGAGGCATCATATATAGTACCAACCTAAAAAAATGTAAATCGATGTTGTTGATATTTTGTTAGGGTTACAAAAAAATAATATATTTGTTTAAATATATTATTTAGCTAAAATATATTTACTTTTTACTATTAAGATTGTAATAATTGTATGTACTATATAAATAATTTAACTATCTTTTTTTTATAGAATAGGAAGGCGGATGAGCATATGGGCCACCTGATGGTAAGTGGTAACCAATGCCCAAAGACATTGGCATTGAAAGAAATGTTAACCATCGCTTACATAGCTAATGCTTGTGCCTGTAATTACACTGGCTCACTCAACCTTCAAACCTGAACAACAATACCAAGTACTGCTGTTTTGTAGTGCCTTGTGCGAGTTTTTTTTTGCTTATTAGAGTTGACTTTAACTGAGATTTGTATGGTATGAATGAACAGTGCTGTTTAGTGAAAATAGTCAGATTTCCATACAAATGCAACTAATGTCAAAAAAACTTGCACTAAGCACTATGTGAATTGATATTCTGTATACTTTAAAGATGCTTAAAATGATTTTAAAAGATGGCATATTGGTATTGGTTGTGTTTACAATTCAAACGGGTCTTCAGGATTAGTCTATAAACTTTAGCAACAATAACACTCCATAGCTCATTGCAAGGTGTTCTGGATAATTTTCATAAATAATTATGTAACTTTCAATTATAGTTTTGTTAGGAAATAACCCAAACCCCACCTAACACCCTGTGAATGTCACACTACTGGGATAAAGGCCTCCTCTCCTCTTTTCGAGGAGAAGGTTTGGAGCGTATTCCACTACGCTGCTCCAATGCAGGTTGGTGGAATACACATGTGGCAGAATTTCAATGAATTAGACAGGTTATGCAGGTTTCCTCACGATGTTTTCCTTCACCGTAAAGCACGAGAAGAATTATAATCACAAATTAAGCACATGAAAATTCAGTGGTGCTTGCCCGTTCTTGAACCCATGATCATCATTTAAGATTCATGCGTTCTTACCAGTGGGCCATCTCGGCTCGGCGGAAATAATTTATTTATATTATGTTCATATAAATACAAATAATTCTATATTTACCCCACTTCTAGAGTATTAATAACATAAATTATTGAGTTATATGTTATTTAGTTGTTTCCATCATAATATGTAAAAACCAATAACTTGACGACCATAAATTCATTTCAGTTCACAAGATGATCCCTATTTTATAACAGCAGCTATCTTAAGCGGTGCTCATACAGATATAGTTTCGCGGGATTTGCTCCGAGGTCACAGGTTTTTGATGAAGCAGGACAAGTTGAAGCATTTGTTTCAGAGGTGGCAGTGGCAACACCAGTGGATGGTATTTGTGCCTTCATATAAACCAGTGATTCAGGTAACTCATAAGGCTAATATGTTATTGGATAAACTTTATTTTTAGGCTTTATGTCAAATTCAAAAACTAGAAATTCTCCCTCTATCTTCGTTAGTAACATCTTCGGGATATTGAGATATATTTGAATTTAAATGGTTATTTTTTAATAAGTGTAATTTTTCTTGAATTTCGCAATTTTGGAACAAGTTACTTTGTTTTGCTAGTGTAGAAAGTAATGGTTATTACTTGCATATATTACAGTCAATATTGGAAAATGTTTGGTTAAAGAAAAGTTGTTGCTGTAAAATTTTGATAGTGTATTGTTTTTTAATTATTTTTTTTATTCTAGGCACCTTTAAATTTTACGCCCATTGCGCAGAAAAATAAGAATGGGTGGCATTTACCATATGTATCAGAAAACACAAAAACTTTTGGGCAAGTTAATACTGGAATTCCTGATTGTTCATCTTGGCTTTGTTTAAGGAAAAATCGTAACCATAAATTTAGTTAATTGTATGTTTGTAATAATATTTGTTGTAACTTAGATTTGTAAATTAAGATGATATTGCTTTCCTATTATTTGATGTTGGATCTTTTTAAATCACTAAAAATAAAATAAACTTTTTGTAATAGATTTGTTTTGTCTTATTTAATTTACTTTTTTAGTCTGTTTAAAAATGATAATATAAATTCAATGATATTCTACATGAACAGAGAAGTAAAATTAAAACGAATACATTAAATAATATAATTTTAAATTCATTGTATATACTCTTTGGCGTATATTATCTAACATTAAATAGAAATAAGGTTATATGTACATATAGCTATTTGCATTTTTAAAAAGTAAATAAACGTCACGTGTTCGTCAAATCTATATTCATATGTATTAGGCAAAATATATTTTTATAATTATTTACATACATGCCATAAAGCAAATTAAAAAATAAAATTGCTAGTGTTCCAAGGCAGTTAAGATGCCTAAGAATAAACAAAACGTCCAAGAACAACCTAGATCGAAACTGGACAACCTTACATCTAAGTCCGATCAAAATGTTAAGCTTTTGAAAGATGTTAACCCCGGTAAGTATAATTGTAGAAATAGTAGAAAGTCGCTGTTTCGCTACCGGACAAAGATATTTTCTCTTCTCGCAAGAAGGGATCGAAGCTCGTTCCATCAAGCTGTTCATTTGCGGGTTGGATTTTCTATTTATTTTTTCTGAAACAGGCAGCTTTTTCTTTTGTCCTTTACACGAAAAGTATTGGCCACATGAAATTATAGTCTTGTTTTAGCTCACAACTCACGCTTATGTTTAAATCTGTTTTAACAACTGGCAATACTTCTTTCAATATTTGTTTATTATTTTATAACAATCCGATATATTATACGTTGATGGTGGTACTATGCCTAAAAAAATCACGCATGTGCCAGCAATAACTATAAATAAGAAAGAACATTTATTTATTTATGTAGGTAAAATAAAATACTTTTCGCATATTTCTACAAACCACAAATAATGGTGAAGATTATCAGATCTCGGTTTCACACACCTAATTTGTGTTTAACCATAACTCATTTCGTGACCGGTGGTAACGGAGAAATCGTGAGTAACCCAATGCATTGTCAATTTAAAAATTCAAGTTATTATCTAGTCGAGAATAAAGATCACCAAAATTGGTTAAAAATCGCCAAGTACATAGCCAAAATACACGTACACACAAAAAAACAACTGATACACTCCTTATTTTACAAAGTTGGTTAAAAACAAGATAATTTTAATAGAGTCTCAAAAAAAAGCGGGTTCACGCATTCGACGAAATATGGAGCGAGTAGAGATGCTTGCCCGACCGACTGCTCGACGTTTGCGTTCACTGTGGGATGAGAAATGTGCTATACTACCACGTGACAGAAGGGATAAAATTAAAAGCGCACTTGAAGAGGATTACTTCCTTAGTCCAGAGTAAGAAAGATATTAAAACTAGTTTCCAGGAACTAATTACTTTGATTCAAATTTATTGCTTCCTGCGTAACCAGCGAAGAATATCGAAATACATAAAAAAACTTGCTCATATTCGCTTCGCTGGGCGTACATTGCGCCTTATGATTCAATTTATTGAGATTAAATAATAAAAATATTAGGTCAGTCGTTTACGCGTTGTGGTGTGAAAAACATCTGAACTCAAAACTTTTTAATTTTAAATATTATTATGAAGTAAATTTACGTAGATATACATAATAATTATATAGCTATATTTTTATATTTTCGGTTGGTTCAAAGATTTGGCTTTGTGGTTAATATTAATTTATTGGTCCATTTGTAGAACCTTCGGTTCAAGGTTCTGAAATTCTAATATATGTACTTACTTGAATGATAGACCATTTCTTGTAATACATATTTATAAGTAATCTAAATTTGAACATTTAATAAAATATATAAAAATGGCGGATTCTTTCATTATATTTTACATTGTTCCTACTAATTGTAATCTGTTTTATCATTTGAATTCAACTGTGACTTCACCTGTTTTTGACTAGTGTTTGACTATAAGTTAACATCCGTGTAGTCAAATATTATAACATCATATTTGTCATGTCATAATGGTTTTTCTTACTTAGGTAAAGTCAGGTCAAAAGTCAGTCAGTATGTAGAAAGAATGATATAAATGATCTAATATTAGTAAAGTAATTAAAATTGAATGCGAGTTTGTTTCTATATAGACAAACAGAGCAATATTTTCAAGCACTGAACGAGTCGTCCAAAATATGGTCCGGTCCCGGCGGGATGGTTAATCGGAAGGAGAACGTGGAGAGGTCCCGGGAGCTGCGACAGAGGCAGAAATGGCTCATTGATTTTAGTGCACAGGTCATCTTTCATCATCATTCTTATACTAATATTTTGGGTTTCACGCGTAAAATGAAAAAAGTTACTTGTCAGTTTGTTCGGTTGGTGTTAGTTTGTCAGATGTTCTGTTTTTTGTTGTCACTTGTTTCTTAAGTTAAATTTATTGTTTTTTATTTCCATATAAATATTTAAAATAGCAATCAAGAAAACTAACCGCAGTAAATACTTGAAGGGATTTCTCACGTAGTAACGAAGGAATAATTATATTTTCGATTTATAACATGGCTATTATCCAATATAAGTATATTTATAACATGATGTTATTGAGAGATTTTGTTAGAAACGGTAGAAATTTTAATTAGCATTTTTACTTTTTTTTTAAATCTCTCTTTGCCAATTATTTAGCTTCAGTTATAAGTATACTATATTTCATAGAAAAGTTGAAAAATATTACATTAATTGAAGGTTATTTATTTCACAATTGTTATTGTCTAGATGTAGAAAATTATGTACATGCATATTTAATGCTCAATGATAAATTACTTAACAATGCCATAAACTGTAATCATTATATATTTAAATGTCTTCCTAGGTGGCGTACCGTCTCTGCGATTATATCGCTAAAGGACAAAAGGAAATGTTGGTTTCGAATAGATTGAGAAGTATTGCAGATGTTGTGTTAGAAAGGGTGGCCGAAATATTAGGTTAGTCTAAAACTATAAAAAGGTCTAATATTATATAGACTTTAAGACTGATAGTAATTGAGTAAAAAACTTACTTAGTTATTACCAGCCTATGAATGTCCCACTGCTGGGCTAGAGCCTTCTCTCCTTTTTCCCTTTCTTTCACCACGCTGCTCCAATGCGGGTTGGATACAAGTGGCATATTTTAATCCATTACATGCAACCTGCATGTGATGGACGAACTCCTCACTATGTTTTCCTTCACCGCCAAATACGAGATGAATTATAAACACAAATTAAGTATATGAAAATTTAGTGGTGCTCGCTCGGGTTTCAGCTCTGAACCATAGGTTAAGATTCATGTTTTCTATCCACTGAGTCATCGTGGCTCTTAATATAAATGATAAATTTTAATTCTAATATGAGGATATTTTATACGGATTTTATTATACATACATATTTGATGTAATGATTTGTCATTAACAAAATTTTGTAAATCATATATGAAGATTAATGCATATTTTTTAAAATCTTATATGTAGAGAATACTTGTTTTCCATATAGGAGAACCAAAACCATCCCGTACACATCCTGGTCGTCTCCCTCGCTTCATGGTCGCAATATCTGACCGTATCGCTGTTTGGATTGAGAACGCGGTGTATCGTGCTGATGCAGTAGAGCCTTTCGAGTCTGGTGCGGATGAGCACATGCGTCTTGATTCGGAAAAACCACTTATCTCTTAATTATGTAAGATTTTCTAGAGTAATTTCCTTTGTATTTCTATGATAAATCTAGTATCACATGCCATATTTGTAGTTCCACAAAATGTAGATCAAATAATAATTAATAAATTTTCTTTAAGGTTACAAAACTTTTGAATAGAGAAAGCCGTACACAAATTTCTACTAAAATTGTCAACATAACCAAATTCTAATAATCATCAAACTGTAAATTTTATAAAGCTCTTTAACTAAAATAAATTTTGATTTACTTAAAGGCAGGTAGATATGCCTAACGATGTTTAATTATATTTTTACTTTGTAAGGTAAGTGGTCAGCATCGCCCATAGACATTGGCGCTCTACCATTAGCCCACCAACTCAGATGTTTTGTCCCTCGTGCCAGTAGTTCCTGTCGCATTCACCCTTCAAACCGGAACACAACAATACTAAGTATTGCTGTTTTGCGGTGGAATATCTGATGAGTGGGTGGTACCTACCCAGACGAGATTGTACAAAGTCCTACCACCAAGTAAAATGTCCGTGGAATACAACATACTTCTTACATCATTATAATAGTTTTTTTTTTTTTTTTTTTATATCGCCGGGAGGGCAAATGACTCTACTCCACCTGATGGTAAGTGGTAGTAGAGTCCAAACGCGACGACGGCCAGTACAGACGGGAAAAACGTTCTGCACTAGCCGCCTTCGCCTTGCCGGCCCGCAAGATGCCTCTTCACGCCTCGTTTGAAGGAACCCGGGTTGTAAGAGGAGGGGAACACGTGAGCTGGTAAGGAATTCCATTTTTTGGAAGTGCGACAAAGAAAGGAGTTGCCAAATTTCTTTGTTCGCGATGGAATTGCTGTCACAGTTAGGCGGTGACATCGAGAACCAGCTCGCGTGGACTTAAGAAGGAGGGGGGAAGCAGGAATTAGAGAGAATAATTCCTCAGAGCACTCGCCGTGATACAGTCGATAGAAAGCGCTCAGTGCTGCTATCTCACGACGCAATTGTAAAGGTTCAAGGGTGTTTGTGACCTTTACGTCGCCAATAATGCGTACGGCACGTCGCTGCAACCGGTCCAAGGCCTCAAGTAGGTACTTAGCGGAGCCATCCCAAAGGTGCGAGCAATATTCCACGCAAGACCGTACCTGTGTTTTGTACAGCAGGCACAGTTGTTGTGGCGTGAAAAAGCGCCGCACCTTGTTCAGAACTCCGAGTTTCCGTGAAGCTGTTTTTATAACAACCTCGATGTAATCCCTTGGACTAAGGTCGCAGCGAACGTCAATCCGCAGCATGGCGATTTTGCTTTGCATCACCAGCGGAGTACCACAGAGGGAGGGAAGAGGGGAAAATGTTGACTTTTTCGCCGTGAGAGCGCATGCCTGTGTTTTCTTGGCATTAAACTCAACAAGATTATCAGAACCCCATTTGGCGATGAGATCTAACGTCCTATCGAGTTCAATGACAAGATTCTCCCGCCTCTCCTCAGTTTCCGCCCGCCCAGCCACTGCGCGTCCGTGGTATCCACCATGCACTGTACTATCATCTGCATAGCAATGTATGTTCCCAAGGGAGAGCATATCATTGATATGCAAAAGAAAGAGTGTGGGAGATAGCACAGATCCCTGGGGGACCCCAGCATTCACTACATAGAATTGTGAAGCGCAACCATCTACTAAAACACGAAGGCTACGCTTGTGTGGGAAGCTGGCAATCCAGGTGCATCGCTGAGCAGGCAGACCATATGCCGGTAGCTTGGAGAGAAGACTTCTGTGCCAGACCCTGTCGAAAGCCTTGGAGATATCGAGGCTGACAGCCAACGATTCTCCATGCTTGTCGATAGCTTCACCCCAGAGGTGTGTTACGTACGCTAGAAGATCACCTGTGGACCGTTTTGGTCGAAACCCGTACTGACGATCATTAATTAGACAGTGATCTTCTAGGTAATGGATCAGTTGGTTGTTTAAAATCCGTTCCATCACCTTACAAAGTACTGAGGTGATAGCTATTGGCCGATAATTTGCCGGGTCAGACCGATCCCCTTTTTTGGGAACCGCTTGCACATTAGCTCTTCTCCAAGCCTCCGGCACACTTCCCGAAGAGAGAGAAAGTTGGAACAGGCGCGTTAACACAGGAGACAGCTCCGCTGCGCACTTCTTCAGCACTATGGCTGGTATTCCATCGGGACCGCTAGCTATATAGTATGATTATATTGCGTTAAAGGGGTTGCGTTTCATTTACAAATTAAAAAGCTAGGTAATGTATGAAAGAGAACATCAAAGACTAAAGATTCACTAGCTTTTGGATCATTTGTAGGTACTTATGTTTATTTTTGCTTGTCATACAAATCAGATTAATGTACGGATATTATACACTGCATGTAACTAATTATTCAAAACCGAATTAGTATTCATTGTTGATGGTAATGTAATTGTTAATGTATTCTATTTGTAAGATTTTAAGATAAGTACGGTAAAAGGATTGTAGTACAGACTAAATAATTTAATGATGCAACAAAATTTATTAGAACGTATTATTTTTTATTATTAATAATAAGTTTTAAGTGTTATTTCTATTTCTTCTAAGTTACAAACTTACTAAGCTCAATTTCATTTTTATTATGTACGACTATAATAATTAAAATAATTATATAAGTATTACATAGAGCAAAGGATTTATGGCCTTATACATATGATTTATTAAAAAAACAAGCGTTCCGTAAAAGGAACGAAATACATTTTTATACGTTACATAAATTCTTCACATCGTCTTCAATTGTATCATTTTGTTAACATACTAAGAATTTTTTTTACAGTATAGGAAGGTGGACGAGCATATGGGCCACCTGTTGGTAAGTGGTAGTGACCACGCCCATAGATATAGGCATTGTAAGAAATGTTAACCATCACTTACATTGCCAATGCTTCACAAACTTTGGGTACTAAGATGTTATATCTCTTGTGCCTGTAATTACACTGGCTCACTCACCCTTCAAACCGGAACACAGCAATACCAAGTACTGCTATTTTTCGGTAGAATATCTGATGAGTGGGTGTTACCTACCCAGACGAGCTTGCACAAAGCCCTACCACCAGTGATATAGTTAAGTTTATGTCTATTACTATTTATTTCAGCTTGTAGGGTGAAATATTTTTTGCACTGTAGGCAGGCTCAAGGGACCTATTAGTTTCTATAGTGAGTTCTGTAATTATTTTTAACAAATAAAGCATGTCTTTTTTATAAATCTGAGTTATTTATGCCTGCTTGCAAACAGAATAAGGTAAAATGTTTTAATCTTGCGTTAATCTTCGCCCGTTACAGTAAAGACAGGTTAGGTATGTTAATAAGTTATGAGGAACGCCTACATTTCAATCTTGTTTTAAATAAGTATTTCTTAGACGCAAACAAAGACAATCATGTCAATGTGAACGTCAATATTACAACGTGTATGATAATAATGTAAAAATATTGTTTTACGCAACTAGATTATTACCTTAGAAGCTATTTATTTTGTTCGATAGTTAATTATGAATAACTTAGATATAAAAGAAAAATAAGGTTTGTTTTTATTATATTTTAGCAATAAAAAGTTTTAGAATTCTCTAGTTTTTAGAAAAAAAATTTAGATTACGATATTAAAATGACGTCCGCTACTGCTTCTCAAATCCCTCTGGATTTGCTGAGTTGTGCTGCGTTAATAACGATGATGGGACTCTTCCCATAATCGTTTTTAACGCAGCACACTCCCTCTCAGTATCTGTACTAATATATAAGGTAGCAAACCGTATTTGGTAATTTAAAAAAGGTTTATTCGTTACGATAATGATTCAATAATACGATCAGAATATTTTCTGATCAAAATTCGTATGATATTTTCTTAGAAGCGTCTTTTAAGAGATTTGAAGCATAGTCTTCCATGCTGATCTAATCCTGGATGGTGGCTGGCAATGATATGTGATTTTAACAGTGTCGAATGATAAATGTTCTTCAAAGTCATTAATGAGAACAAGAAATATTAGTAATTTAAACTATTGACGAGGAAGGCAGGAACAGCGATGTCGTTGTAAGAAGACCGTTAAAGTGACAATTCATAACATTAAAAATAATTTTACCTTAATGGTCAATTTGTTAATTATGTTTTGTCTATTTTTGTGTATCAATTTCTTTTGTCTGTTTTCCGAAAAATCATCATGATCAAAGGATGATGTAAGGTTAGAATGCTAGAGAAAATTAAACATTCATTGTATAAAGTTTTGAGCAGTATATTTAAAAAGTGTTGTACCTATATTTGTTTATATCCTGTTCTATTACTATTCTAGCGAGTATCTTCGTTCTGCTTATGAGTTAAATTTAAATTTAATTAAAATAAAATTACAAATTAAGTTAGTTGAAATTACCACCAAAAACGCAACGCTATCTTATGTACAATATATCATTTCACAATAACGAGTAACACTATTCATATCGATCGATTTACGATCACAATAAAGTGGTATTTAATACCAAGAGAAAACCAATTTACCTCTCCAAGTGAGAGGTAATATATATACTCGTAAACATATTATGTTTTTCTATTTCATTTACGTATTTTATTTTCTAATTCTCAATCGGTTGTCTAATTACATCAATGTAATCAGATTAACATAAATGGACACTATGTTCATATCCATAGTACTCGATATGTGTATTAGGCACTTTGTTACTTAAAACTGTGATTGATTTACCATAATTTTTTCAGTGGGCGATAAATCTAAGCTTAATTTTTTCAATGCTCAAGATCTAATACCATTACCATAATGAGAAATTATGGTTATAACCCGAATACTAGTAACGAATGCCGACAGATGTTTATTCTGTCAAGTTGATCTAATAAATTATTATTGTAACCATATCTGTAACCGATTAGCAAGTACGAAACGAGTGAACCATTTTTTCTTGAAGACAGGTATTTCATTAGCCATTCAGATCAGTATTGACCTTAGGAGGTGGTTAGGGATACCTACTGTAGGACTGGTTCGCGACCTTCTAGGGCCCTATATAATGTGTCTGTCTTCCGCAGATCAGCATAGTTTGCACTCAGAAGGCCTTTGAGCAGTTCTAGTGAGATCTACCCAACTTATTCACTACCATCAAAATGAAATTCCTCGTACGTATAATATTTTATTTAATCATTATTATTATATAATTAACATTATAATTTATTTATTTTTAAAATATTATTCCATATTTAACTAAATAAATATTGATAAAAAAGTATAATTGGTAATATTTATATTATTTTTATTGAATTAGTAGTAAAAATTGCAACATGCGACTTTTTAAGTACTTCTCACTTTTTAAGTAAATCAATGTAAACTAGATTTAACTGGATCCAGTTAACATTGGTATCTTATTAGAGCAACAATGTATTCTCCATAGATATCGCAAATCGTTTGTAACCGCAATTAATTACACTTAAAATAATATAATTGTTCATTAAAGGAAATCTTTTTTTATCACAAGTTGTCCCAAACGGTTTTATTTTAATTAAAAATCATCATTGAATACTACTATTTCTGTTAGTTGATAAAACCTAAACGATTCCTGGTTCATTAAATGCTTTAACTTATTAAATTAGGTTCATTTGAATAATATTATTTTTATATATTAGCATTAATGTATTTTAAGTGGCACACAAGTTATATCGAATAATTGCTTCATTATTAAAAAAAAATAGTTATTGCCAATTTAGCCGGTCATTTTGCTATTAATTGATATATTCGTATATACAAATGTATGTTTTCGTTTGTAATTTAATTATTTCATTATTAACTTATGTATTTTATTATATTGATTATTATAATTGATTATTATCTATATGTACTTATTTGTCTTCCTATTATCGAATGAAATATTTTGTATTATATTAAAGCCTTCTTGGAAAAAAATAGTTAACAAACAGTGAAAACCGCATCAAAAGTCAACGTGAAGTTAAAGTGAAGTTAGCGAACTATATGACGTGAAAAGTGACTATTACGATTTTAATAAAACCTAAGAAAATTATTAATAAGTATATATAAATGTTTATAGGTGTTCTTCTTCCTCTGCTTCGTTGCGCTGACGGCTGCTGCCCCTCAGCTGGTCTGGCCCGGCTACGTTGCACCAGCTCTCGGCTCTCGGGTAAGACAAACATTTACGAAGCACACTTTATTTGCACAGTTATTGGCACAGCTATTATGCGTATATTCCGCTCAATACATAACATAACGGTAAACAATGTTACATGTTTCCTATATAAGTGTGCCAATGTTGATTGCCAAAACTGCCAGAGACAGTTCGCCCTATCGTTAGCATCTCATAGATAAAATTGGAAAAGACGTAACGGATCATACAATGGTTCTGCTTATTAACAAATGGATTAATATGTATTTTATTACAGAAATCTGTTACTAATTACTATCCTCTTTTTACCGTTTAGAAATACAATAGATTTACGCTAACGTACTTACGTTTATAATTATGTATATAGATTAAAATTGCCTAATACTCGATTGTTATATATTTTACTCTATCTGATCTCCAAATTTTTTCAGTCAGAGTTAGTTAATCATTGCTTAATGCTATTACAGACCGTCGTAGCTGGACCCACTGTTGTGAACGGAGTCGACGGATTCGGTCGCTTCATTGCCCCCGGATATATCGGCGTCTACTAAGCAACATGGCAAATTCTAAACAATTTGTAGACAACTAGACAACCAGCTTTACACCTGTCCGGACACTACCAAAGTTATTGGCATATCTAAATTGTTGTGTATACATAGTTCAATAAACGCACTCTCATTTTATTATTTTGTTTTATTACTGACGTCTTGTGAATTGTAATATCAATTCTGGGTATATATATTTTAATCTGCATACCTTTAATTGTCATTACTTTCTATACTACTTGTTTACCTAAAAATATAATTCAATCGCAATGATATTTACAAACGCTTATGCGGTTCTAGATATCTTAACTAGAATAATTTTCAATAGTAGGTATATAAAAAGTTGTGGTAATTGAACTATCAATTCTATCACTCATTATCACTAGATCATATCTATACTTTATTCCTCGATATTATTGACGAAATAAAAAAGTGTTTTTAAAGATATATTTTGAGCTACTTTTATTATTATTATAGGTTTTTTATTTTTATTTTAAGTTATAATGTTTTTTCTGTTATTCTCTTTATTTGTAATAATTCATTAAAAAAGTGTAAAACAGTGTCTTTTTTTAAATATATGATAAATTAAAATATAATGATCGTTTATCATTTAAATGATATAAACTTAATATTTATACAAAAGGTAATGACTTAACTACGCAAGTTATACAAACACGCTATAAGAGATTTTAATTTTATTTTTTTCTTTAAAACCAATCAATCTTCAATTTAATTTAATCGTTACAGATGATATTATATTTAGTAGATCAAACAAATAAATACAGAGTTTTGGGATTCAATAATCGAATCGTGTTGAATACGCACAAAGATCATTATTATATTATTATAACATTTGCGACGGACAGTGCTTACATATATGTATACAGCTGGTAACTTTGTAGTAATATTACAATATGAACATTAAACTTGAATAACATATATACCTACTTTGTTTTTAAATAACGATATCATTAGCGTTAACCATTAATCTGAGGTAATATACTTTGAAAGTACAGTTGATTGAATTGTGATGTATAACAGAATACCTATCTATAGTTTGAACAATTTGAGCCACTTCTAAATGTTCTAATACTACGTAATCAATACAAAAACTCTATACATTATAAAGTCATGCTTTACTTTAAAAAAAGAAGAAGAAAAATGTTGTCTTTATAATCGCGGTGATCATTATGTAGGCAAAGCGTTGAGAAAGTATTTTATAGTAGAAACTGTCTCATCGTCGAGACATCGCCGTATATGGAGAATTTATTAACATAAAAAGCGCTGATATAATATTTTATTAAATCTATAAATATTTTCTATTACGTAAACATTCTGTTCTATAATAGTAATAGATGAAATTTCGATCTTCGGAAATGTAATGAGGATGTTATCTAATCTTATAAATTTATAAAAAGAAATATTGTTTTTTGTTTAAATTTTAACTCATGTCTAAATACTATAACAAAATAATTCAGTAAAAGGTAAAAAAAATGTTCACGATTCAGAAATTATGATAGCATTAAAAAGTATGCACTAGCATTATTATGAGCACTTGGAAGTAACTACAGTCCCGCCACTCTTCGTAGACTTTTGACATGGAGAGAACATTATCGCATAACCTTTTTTCTTTTAATTTTCAATATTCATTTCATGCATTCCAAATGTTGTTAGGATTTATGATGTCACGCTATTGTTTTAAAATAAATCTTACAGTTAGTTCCTGATGCGAGAAAATTTCAAAGATAAAATAATAAACTAATATTATAAATGCGAAAGTTTGTGTATTAGGGTGTGAACTTAATCTCGTTCGAACAAAGACGCTGAGTTAGTAATTAGGATAGTTATTAAATATTATTACAGCCTCACTATTATTTAAGTTTACATACACTATATTGAATTATTTTATTAATAATAAATGGGAACGTAACCGAAACCATGCAAAATTAATACGTATATTACAAAAAATTAAACTTAAAAAGACGCAAAATTCCGTGAAGACAGAAAAAAAAAAATAATGTCTAACTTGAACGGCTGGTCGGATTCTAAATTCTAATGATTATAACCAAGTAAAAATTGCTTATGTTGAGGAAATCATAGGATAAATATTCATTCGTTTTTAAATCATAAGTAATTTTTTTTCGTTGTGCCAATCAACGGGTAAAAGTTAGTCAATATTGTTATCATAAAATATTTTTTGTAATTCTTACTTGACCTTTATAAAAGTATTTCACGTGTAGAAATGACTCCGTTACAATTTCGTTATATATTTTTGCACGATTCCAATTTTCAAGTGATAGTAAAAGTGGTCAGCTGTCTTTAATGGGAGTATAACAAACGCAACGTAATTTTGTAAATTGTTCGATATCATATGAAATAAATCCTATATTTGGTAAATTTGTGATACAATTTCATAAGTTTATTTGGAACAATAGTGTCGTGGCTTACTTTTTCTAAAAATAAGCAATAATATTACAAAACTATTAACAGTTATCGGAAAACAAAATGATTATATATCTCAATAGAGGCATGCATGATTTTAATTGATATATTTTTGTTTAATAATGAAAATCAAAATAAATATAATAATTAATAAAGTTAGAAATATACCTACTTATGAACCGAAACTCAGTTATTTAAAACACCTTTTTAAAAGGTTTATATAATCTATGCCGTAATTTAAAAATAAACAAATAGGTACAAGAAGCTGTAGCTGTAACTCACTGTTAAGAATCGCAACTTTGGACGTCTTTCATATTGATTCAACGAACGTTCGATTTACAATTTTATATAAATTACGAGCGTTAGTCTTTTTGGTGTATATTAAAGTATACGACTAATATTTTTTTTTATAATTTCTAGATGTTTCTAAAAAATTGATACCTTAAATAATTAAATATGTTGTGGATATAATAATTATATTTTTTTATCTACTTAACAGATCAATCATTTGATTTGAATAATTGAAGTAACTTTTATCCTATGTGATGTTTTGTATTAACTTCAATACATATGAAGTAGTTTTAAAAATATGAATTAGCCGATTTTTTTTTATAATGACGTATGGCACAAAAAAATATTTTTATTAAAGTAATTTTTATTGGCTCTGTATAAAAGATATTTGTTACAGTACTCCAGTTACGTAATAATGCGCTGTGATAACCAATAGGAACAAAGTGAAGGAGACAGGACTTTTGGAAAGTCGAGGAAGTAGTTACAGTATTATTCAATCGCCTTCGTACAATTGAGTATAGTTTTAAATACACTTCGCCTTTCCTGGTTCAGATCACCGTGTGATTCCGACCACTACGATTTGCATATAATACTCTACTAAAATCTTACATAAAAATATATAAAAAGTTAAGAAAAACACTGTTACGGTAATTTAGAAGAAAATTATTAGCAATTTATGAAATGACGTCAGTAGGTTAAGGAACTTTTTACATCTTTTTGTCTTATACTAAGCTTTAGTAGACTTCGCAGTATATTAATTATTTAATGTGATATTTCTATTATACATAATAATAATGAATAACAATGCTGTCAATGAATAACCTACAATAAGCTGATATTAGGTATCATAAACATTGTATTATTTTAAATTCTTATGAGTTATATAATCATGTTTCATAATACGTCACATTGGCAGAATATTTTGTTCATAATTAATAGAATAGAGTGTATAGAAAATATAAGATTAATAAATAAGTTAGTAAAAATGGCTTAGCTAATTACTGTGATTCGGTAAAATCAATTGATCTTTGAATAATCGTAGCCGCTGTCACGACGGATTTGTTAAGCCTTAATAAATATTAGCGCGCATTTAAGCTATTTGTTTTTGTATAACACGAATAAAAACTAAAGATATAACAATAGTAAATTATCGTAAATTTACTTTCGCTATATTTAATTGTACGAATAGCTTACATAATTTCTTAAGATTTAATTTGCTAGATTCTTAGCAGTGTATTTCGAAATGTATGTAATCTTCTAAAAATAAATGGTCGAAAATGATGTTAGAAATATGTGATCAAAAAGTAACCATTATTTTAGATATAACACAAGTAAAGGTACCACGAGTTACGTTTTATTTAATTAGTAAAAGATTAAACTATTTTTAATAATGACAATCTAAAATTAATTAAAGTATACTATTACTAGGTACAAATACATACTTAGAGTGTTGTCTTTCATTGTATATTTTTAATGTAGGTACTTTTTAAATATATTTTTTTCTTATCTTTGGTGTAAAATGCCATATATTTTTAATTTAGTTAACTGATTTCTACTAACTTAATCTATTTAGTTTCTTATGCTGTATTTTTGTTTTGTTAATTTAATACGAAGATGTATTTAGGAGTTATAATATTAGATGTACATATTACGAATTGAACTAGCTCTTTAATGTTTTCTGCGTGAAATTGTAAGTGACAAATTACTTTTAACGAACAAAGTATGTAGTAAGCGTTAAGCATTATTAAATTGCACAGAAATAAAATAAAAATAAGTTACATCAAACCGACCGCAATAGAAAGTCGGCCAAATGACTGCTATTCCTATTACTAAAACTTGTTATAATCACGTCGGATGGTATCATATATTTAAGACTAACTTTACTTAAATATTTTTTATATGCATGATGACCGGATTATAAATATTTATTATAAAAACATACCCGCAATGATAGCGACGTGCTATCATAAAGAGTACATTAGGCTACTGTGTACAAAAATGATGTCCTAGTTGCTCATAATGTTGCCAGAATTCATACCCAGACGCGACATTCTAGGAGCTAATTCTACAAATTTATAATGGTAACGATACGTTCACAATTCTTTTCCTCATAAAAATTAACCTCACTTGAATGATAACTGGCAATTCTATTAATTTTTAACGATTATGATACGTTCTTTTCCGATCCAACTTCAACCGAACCGCAACTGAATCGCTATGCTAGAATAAGAAAATAGTTATACGGCAACAATTATATTTCGATTCGATTGCGATAATGAGCAAATTTGTTAGTAGAATTGGTCCCCCTGAACGGAAGAACGAAGCACTGACAGTCTAACACTTGCCGCTTGTAATGACTTCCTAACATTATAATGTAACATTAAAGAAAGATCTATGAGTCGTTCGAAATAAAATGTTTCCAACCAAAGTTAATCTTCAATTCAACATATAAATAGTTAGGTAGTTGTAAAATACATTAGTGCAAAATGGTAGAGCAAACAACTATATATATTTCTATCAAACGATGTTATTTAATTTCATTTTATATATGTAAGCTATGTGTGTTATCGTTTGTTATTGTAAATAGAAACGTTGATAAGTTCCAATTAAAGGTAACTGGTTTAGTACCTTATAAATAATTGCTAATAAACAATATTGAATTATTTTCAATATCTATCAGTATACTATTAAAGCTGGAATAAAAATATAAACGGTTTTTAAAAATTATCAACAAAATCCAAGTCGATATCATGATCACTTTCATATTTGCGACGCATTTTTTTTAATTAAAATATAATTCCATTGTAAAAACAAAATTTAATGTTTCGTCTACAATTTTTGTTGTTAAATTTATAATATTATCAGTATACTGCGCGTAGTATTTATGTGTAGTAAAATTAAATAAAATTAATGTTATTTCAATTTTAAATTGTCTGTTTATTCTAAACTGTTTTTATTATAAGATATGTACATAAATATTGCAAATTGAGGAACACTTTTCTTTGTTGCTCAACTTCCTGGCGTCGTATCAAGATGAATCATGCCTCAGTTTCTTTTCGAGCATTCTGCAATAAAAACACACCTTAACTTATTCGCGTCAGTAAAGTTATTACGTGATCTGTAATTAAATTGAAAATGTTTAAAATAGAGATTTACTAAATGCTTAACTCATATTAAATTAACATACTAACTAGTTGTTATGTACTCGCTTCGCTAGGTGTAATTTATAATGTAGAATTATTATTTTATGAATTGTATGTAATTAACAGCAAATAATTGTCCGACAGCTAGATAAAAGCCTCCTCTCTTCTTATGAAGAGGGTTGAGCGCTTAGGCATTAGATTAACCTTCACAAGGCATTACAAAAACAAATGAAGCAAGATTTAATACTACGAACTTTGATTAAGATTTACGCGTTCATATCGATCTAATTCAGTCTGAATTGGTTATGGTAAAATTAATCCTTTGCTTTGTTATACAAATTCTCGTAGCTGTTTGAGTGTGAATTTTACATACTAATTAAGTAATCAATAAGGTATTAATTAAGTTAATTACGAAAACTTGTTATTCACTAGAAATGTAAAAGTAATAATTTTATTACACTCTCCCAAATTATTTAATTTATGTAATTGTTTTTGTAATGAGTTACTGTGTTTGTTAATCGTAGAATTAATATATTAGGTATATAATATTCCGTTTCTGATCTTTATCTATAAGTATAATTATGATGATGTCCTCCGGACCAGACGATTTCGGCCACGACGGCCAATCTCAAGAGAGATAAACCAATTGCACAGGACATCATTGAAGAGGCATCTTGCGGGCCGACAAGGCGAAGGCGGCTAGTGCAGAACGTTTTTCCCGTCTGTACTGGCCGCCGTCGCGTTTGGACTCTACTACCACTTACCATCAGGTGGAATAGAGTCATTTGCCCTCCCGGCGAATATAAAAAAAAAAAAAAAACATATTATAGTCCACAAGTGTGTGCCATATTTTCGTAACCGTAACAGCCTGTGAATGTCCCACTGCTGGGCTAAAGGCCTCCTCTCCTCTTTTTGAGGAGAAGGCTTGGAACCCGGTGTCCAAGGCACCGAGTGCGCCCCAAACATCGGAATACCCACTAAAAAACCAGCGGTACCCTTTCCGTTTTTACGAGGAGCGCCACGGGATCGCTTTCCCATGCCACCGTGAGCTTATCAATTTAAGACCTACTACAGCTACTAAGTAAACAAAAGGAGGACGGTGAACGCTATTTGCGCATAATTGGACGGAAATACGTATTTACCTACTATTTACGTTGCATTTGTTATACTTGTGCAATTCAAACAAATTTTAGCAAATAGATCCATTCAACATTAGGTACTATTTTTACTACTATTGTTTTTGGACAAATAATGCAAAACGAGCACGCGAGCACTCTGCACCAAGTTAAATGTCGTCATAACAAGAACATTTGTGTTAAGGCAATCGTTTTAAGATTTTCTTGAATGTTATGTAATTATATAGGAAAGTGTTTTACACAATAGAGAGTAACCTTATGATTAAATATTTCTACATGATTCTATATCTCAATTTTTAAAAGATATTTTAAATTCGTATCTTAATTAATGATTTTGAAATAATCAAGTTTTTGAATTCAAGAATTCTACAGTATAATTAAAATAACATTGGGATTCTAAGATTCCAAACGAAACCTCAGATATGTTATATACTTTAAACTGTATTAAATATGGCGCCACTAATGTTCTATTAAATTTATCCCCTGTCGAGCAATCTCAGCGCTGTAGGCAAATAACAAAATTTGCGCCTATTGAAACAAATGTAGAATGCACGTGTAATTTGTCTTACATTATTTATTAAAATGTAACCTTCATTTAATTAAATATGTATTTTCGTTAAATATTCATTTATTTAAATATTATTCTGTTTACAGTGACGTAAGGGCGAATGCAAAGTTTTTTAAACATACGTGTAAAGCGGCTAGCTACCACGACAAGATTTTTCTATTATTTGTGTTTTACAAAGTTAATGCTAGTTGTTTTTATTAGGCAATAATCGAATATTAAAATAGTAAAAAATAAAATTTCGTTTTAAAAGTAAATACGAACACCTAATTAGAATTAAATGTTTTAGCTTGCATTTTTCGCAATATATTAAGCTAAAAAAAACATTGTTTTTTGTATCCTAGAAGAAAGTTACGGATGAACATAAGAACGAAACGAAATTTAGATAGACAATGATATAGAAAAGACTATTTATTACTTATTATATTCTTAACATATATTTATGTCTATTTCAGATGCTCTAAGCCTATCTGTCATGATTGAGAACTTGAGTCATATTATTTTTTATATTTATTAACATTGCCAATGCCTTGTTAATCTAGGCGCTAGCATATAGTGTTGGAGATCCTAAGGTCCCAAGTTGAAATCCTTGGTAGGATCAAAAAATATGTTAGATCTATATTTCAATAAATTCTCAATAGCATTATGGAGTTTTGAAGCTGGCAGCGTACATTGCCGTGCCTTTAAAAGTACTTACGCTGTTGGTCTCAAGTCTGGACTCTGTTTACTTTTGCCCTAAAATAGTACCTTCGCAGTTGGCTAACTATAAAGGTCCGACTATAGAATGACCATCTTCACCTGAATCGGGCAGTACGTCCAATACATTGCATATATTTTTATTATATTTTCTGATATTAAAATATTTTAATGAACGTTAAATATCTTCTAACGTATTTATATTTAGCGCATAAAGTTTAAATCGAACTACCATTTAAACAAACGATAGAAAGTTTTTTTTTTACTATTTGCAATAGCGGAAAAAAAACTAACAAAAAAAAGTAATTTATAAGACACGGCAATCTCTTCTCATGGTTTTATTAAAATTTTATGTAATGTACTTTCCTAGCCGTCGAGTCGGTGAGCTTGATAAAACGTAAATCCAATAAGAAAATAAGAATATAATTGTCGTGGAAATCACTTTTAACAAACGAGGCCTTAGGTTTAAGCCACAGTAAATATTTTTATTTCAAGTTGATAAATTACGGAACTTACAAACATATACATAATTGCAGTCAATTATGTAACAAACGTAACGGGGTATTAAAAGGTAATAATAATAATAATAAAAATAGAAAATTAAAAAGGCACGTTATCAAAAAACTGTGAAATAAGAGAAAATAATATTACAATAAAAAATAGGTAACAAGTTTTATCAACAGTTATATACTGCAAGGATTTTCTATTGTCACCCCTTAATAAAAATTAAATAATAACTATTTTATTTAAAATTTCGAAAAGGATATTTAACGCATTTTATTTTATAACTATATGTCGTATTATAACTGTACGCAATATTAATTGTTTAATTTTTGAAGCCAGAAATAATGTTTTTTCAGATTATTTAGTTTATTTCCTGTCAATCTTTATAAGTAAAGACATTTATAATAAACAATCTATTTTATTTTTAATGTCAAGAAAGCCTTTTGTTTTATGTTAATAATGTGTTGGTATAGATTTTATAACAATGAAACAGTACGAATTTGGAATTTTATCAATGGAAGACAATGGTATTATGTAATAAGTATTGTCTTTACAAATAAAAGTAGTTTATTGTACAATGGTTGTATTGGGAAGTGGTTGAAAGTAAATACAAATTTATTTATATGTAGGTTAACATAATCTTGCAAAATTCCAATTATTTTGACGTTGGAGTCTACATATATATATGAACATTATAATAGATTCTAATTGAAAAAATCTTTAAAAATAAATATATTAAAGAAAAGTAGCAGCCTATAAATGACCACTATATACTACTCACCTTTAAAGGAGAAGGTTATTCCACCACAATTTCCAATATTGGTTTGGTGCATACATATTATTTTGATTCTCATCCGACAGATATAGACGTTTATCTTTATCACCAAGTACATATATTATATATATAAAGTTAGTATAAGACGAACCGACCGGCATTGTTGCGGTAAATAATAATTAGATTGCTGTATTATTACTTTCGCCGAAACTATTGACGTGTTTCAGATTACATTGTTAATATAAACATATAATATATAAAAGCTATTATATATTATATCGTAACAATAAACTTAATTCATTTCATGAAGGCTATTCAGGCGTTAATTTATTGTATAATATCTTAAGCGAGTTCAATGTAATGTTATCGCAGTTCTCGTAACTGATTACATTACTATAATGTAATGTAACAAATTAATTGTAACAAGTTAACTTATACAACGAGTAATTTGCTATCCTAGTTCCGTTTTATATTATGAATGTAATCGATACGTTTCTTTTCCTAGCTTATATGATTTGCTGCTTCAAGCTGATTCAAATGTTTTATACTAAAACAGTTTTTAATATTTCATTTCTGTCTATGTCATTTTAAAACGTTATCTTTTTGAAAGATATAAATTAAGTATATTACTAATAGTTTAATAGGCGTTTACGAATCATAGAGTTAATTTATAATAATGAAGGCTTTATATATAGAATTAGAATAAGCTGAAGAAAAAAATATTTTTATTTACTTTAAAGAAGAGTTTATAATGATAATTATAATTTCATTGTTATTTTAATATTTACAATAAATAATCAGACGCTTATGGCGTTGTAGGCTAAAGCGAGAAAAGACAAATCTATCTAGATAGGAGAATACTAGTTTTATTGTTTGTAAGCTTGCACGATTCGATGTGAAGCGGCGGATGAGGTGCTTTGTTATCGGTATAAAATTTAAATCGCGATTTATTTTAGATACTTTTTATAAAGGCACATTTTTTATTCTTGCTTATCGACGTTAACAGTCTTTTAATACAAAACATCTGTAGGCGTGTTCTTTGAAAAGAAAAATTACTTTGCTGTTCACGCCTCGTGATGTCAACAGTCACGAGAATGAAAGTGCATAAGAATATTACAAATTCTGTTCACATAACTAAGAGAATCTGCAGATTGGTTTAAAATCCACAACAACATAATTGGTGGAAAGGTACAAATACTATTAATATAATCGTTTTTGTACGTACTCACCTAATATTTATAAACTATTTTTTTTTATTTTCATCAAATAACGCTAAAATGATTTTAGTCATATCACGTATATTACGTATATCACGTATATTACTAAAATGAAAATCATTAAAACGTCTACGTGTCAGAAAATGTTATTATTTTTCTAATTTTTTTACGTTATTTATTTTTCTAATTTTTTTCCGATGCGATAGCCCAGTGGTTAGAAGACGTGAATCTTAATCGATGACTCAGATTTCAACTAGGGCATCACAGAATTTTAATGTGCCTAATTTGTGCTTATATTATTCATTTCCAGCTCGGCGGTGTAGGAAACATCGTGAGGAAAACTACATAAGGCTGATGAAAATGTGCCACGTTTATCTACCAACCCGCATTTGAGCAGCATGATGGATGGAGTAATCTTCATATCTTCTCTTCAAAATTGAGCCATAGTCCAGAAGTGGGACATTTACGGCATATTATAAGATTTTTTTAACTTTTATACGAATGTTTTTCTGTTCGAGTAAACGAGTCTCGTAAAGTTTATTGCCGTATTCTTTATTTAGCCAACAACAACGATTCTATATTTGGCATAATATATTAAAGTCTTATATAGATGTAAACTTGTTTATGTTCCATAAGTGTAACGTACAGTTGGTCGATCTTGATATTTGACATGAGCGCGTCACAATGTTCGAAATACACTCAATAAATGCATCTAAGCGTAATCAGGTGATGTAACACTTCCGGTCTCAAAGTATTACCTCATTGTGGGCTCGGAAGCCCGATGCCTCGCTCCCATTCTTTCAGCCGGTTCAGTGAAAGGGTCCTCGGATACACTTTTACCCTCCCGAAGCGCCTGCGCACAAGCGGGTGCTGGCCACCAGTCGCTGTCTTATAAATTCGGTGAAAATACTGCGACATCACATTACAAATTCGGCGGCTGTAGCAGTCGGCCGTCCGATCAGTTTTATTAACGTTTTAGTGTTGTGTTCGAAAATAGTGATTTAGTTTCGTCAATTTGTCAAACTTTCTTATAAGCATACAAAATGAAATTCACGGTGAGTGCGTGTTTTGTGATAATAAACATTTAGAGTCAAGTGCATTCGTAGGTTCTAATAAAAGGATGTCTTAAACGCTGCCAAAGACAAATATGTCACATAAAATAATAATATTTTTAAATATATAATGGTAGAAAAAAGTATTGTGTTTTATAATGTTGTCATTTCTATAGGTAGAAAGTTGTAATATATAACATAAATTAGTCGAATTTCTAGTGTTATTACATCTCAGCTTGTTAAAAATGCATTCATTATTACAAAAAATTTAAAAACATCTCGAACACGTTTATCATCTTTAATTGAAATGCGCTATATTTCGTTTTTGTAATGAATTACAACATAATTTTTTTCCTTAAATAAAGTTGTCTTCATTTGTTTTACACGGTTAATTTCACAATCCAAATTAAGCGAAATTTAATGCTTTCTATGCATATGATTCACACTTTGTTGATGAAGACGCATGCAAATTGACCCTGTATAAGCTTAGGTTATTTTTTATACGAAGTAAAAGCGGTAAAAGTGAAAATAAATTTATAATGGCAGTTATAATCTTGAACACCGCCATGCGGGCTGTTGTTTTGTATATGGATGAAAACAAGTTTTTTAATACGTACTATATTTGCATTAATGAAAGTAAAATTGAAATTTATTGAAAATTAGTGGACTTCCCTTTATATTTCTATTGTATAATTATTTATGCATAATTCTATAAACTATTATATATTAATATTTACGATGTTTTTTTATTTTACAGGTAGCATTCTTAACTCTACTTACTATATCTTCAACATGGGGTATAAAGGCAAAGATAGATGAACCGAAAGACAAAAGAGAAGCTTCCGGTAGTTATTTACCACCAAACAGCGGCCTCACTCATCATTACAATGCACCCGGTCAAAATCAACTGGAAGCTAGTGCTGTTAGCATCGGAGCCGGATATAGCGTGGGTGGAGCTAAACCAAGTTACAGTTTCGGCGATCAAGGTTCAGGAGCAACATACCAACTACAACAAGACGGTCTGCCAGGCAGCGGTCATGCGACTATTCAACTTGCACCGATTACTTTGCATCCAGGTCACGGAGGTTTGGTTTCTAATGACCTATCTCAGCTCATGAGCCAATTATCTCACGGAATTAATTCTGGAGCAATCGCCCTTCCATCATCAGATGGTCAAGGTCAGTTATACCAATTCGCTGGTCAAGGCGGTCATGCTGGTCAAGATATTGCACTCTCTCAGTTGAGTTACGGTACCCCGAAATTCCAGCAATACAGCTTAGGTGAACAAAGTCAAGGAGGCGTTCCCGCTTATGCACTGGGTACCAAAGGTCTTGGTACATTTGGTTCTACTGGTCCAGTTTTATTTTCTCCTGAATCCTCCGCTAATCAAGCCGCTTTCAGTTATGGGGCACCAGCATCTGGACATTCATTTGAAGGCGCTTCATTACCTTTAGGTGATGCAGGACATGCTTTTCCTGGTTTCTCCTTTGGAGGTTCTGGACAATCATTAGGAGGATCTTTAAAGGGTTATGCAGCACCTGGTAAATCAAGCTTTAAGCCATCCACATTCTTGGGTGCATCCGTTCAAGCTGATTCAGGTCTCACGCAATCACATGGAGCACCCTCTTTTGCCAATTATCAATCTTCTGCCGGTGGTCATGGTGTTAGCTCACTCGGGTCTGGTGGACATGGTCTAAGCTTTGGATCTTTAGCTGCCTACAGTGGTGGTTCAGCCAAACAAGCTGCTCCCTCATATTTGCCTCCAAAATCTGAAGGCTATGGTTCTCTAGAGTCAATCGCATCGGCTTTTTCTGCTAGTGGTCAATTAGCATCTCCTCCGGGAACTACATATGGAACACCATCAGGATCTTACTCATTAAGCAATGTACATTCCGCATCTGCTCCTAGCCCTGCTTACTACGTTACATCCCACAAGCACTCTTCACCTAGTTTCGGTTCAGGAAGTTCATCATACAGAGGTCCTCTATCTGGGCATAGCTCTTTTTCTTCCGGTCCTAAATACAGTTTTGGTGGACACAGCAGTACTCGTTATGCACCTCCGAAGGATATTCAAGGTTCTTTCAGCGAATCTTCATATAATACAATCAAATACAGCGAGGAGCTAAAGCCCAGACATAACTAATAAAAATTTATTTAAAATTTCTCCGAGTACGTTACTACTGTAAATAATATAGCCTCGTGTGTGAATAGATATCATGATAAAGAGTGATTGTGTGGATATAAATGTTATTCAATGAAAGTGTTACAGTTTGTTTCGGACACTTTGTTTGTGGTACAATTAATTAACAATATTTAAACGCTTACTTTGATTCATGCCGTCCAAGTACATATTGAATACCGTAAAAAACCTTACCAACGCCGTTATAATTATGTTATGTGTTTATATAACATCCGCATCTTTGAAACTCGTTTTGATCTGGATGGAATGGAATGATTGAGTTGAGTTCAATGACCATTATCAGATGTTACCTTTATACCGTGAATACGAAATGAATATCTGTAAATAAAATTAGTGTTAAGATTGTTTATTTATTGTTTACAAATTGTCTAAGGATTGTTATTTTTTTATAAAATAAATCGTTGTTTATTTATATTTTATTGTTTTATTATACAATTAGATTTAGAAAACAAATTTAATCTTAAGTATACAGGACACGTGGTATAGAAGCTTAAGTAATCAACATCTGATATGCATCGCTTGTTTCACTCATAAGAAAGTTAGGGAAATTGTAACCGATCTGACTAAAACTAGTTGCTTTTATTCTTTACCTTTCATTTAAGCCCATAAAAAATCTTATCCTCAGTTATTAGTTAATTTTACAGAATTTTCATTTCAATTACACTTAATAATTTTAAGTTTATTTCACCTGAGACTAATCTCAGTAAAATTTGAAATTAATTGCTAGAAAACATAAGTTGTCAATCAGAATCAATATGATATTTTTTTAATTCTTGCATAAAAGTAATGTTTTAAAGTTATATCCACACCATAATACAAATATTAATAACATATTTATCATCAACTGATACATTGTAATATCCTTAAAACTAATTATCGAATGTGCAGTGTCAATGAGAGATGACACCTACAGAAAGCCCAAGAATAATATTTTTTATTTCGATAAGGATTCATTCTGTGTGACAAATAAAACGAACTCAATTAAAGTTATCGTTTATTTTTTATTTATATGTTATAGTTTTTGTTTGATATGGTTTTTTACATTTTATAATTTGAGGACAGAATTTGTATCTACAATAAGAATACAACCTGAAACATACTATAAAGTCTTTGTCCGTCCTAAAACTATATACTATCATATCATTAGGATAAAATTCATTTTAACTGGATTAGCAATGTTTGTGTCAATCCAGAAACAACAAAGAACACAGGTGCCTCTTATTAGTACGATTTAAGCTAATATTTTTATTATATCGGCGTAAAACCCTTTATTTTACCTACTCGCAGTACTTATGAGTTTATATCAAACACATCACTTAATTTAGACATTTAATAGTAAATTGACAAAATAAAACTATGTTTGACAATTATATGGAAAAACTGAAAAAAACACTTTCCCCATAAACGCATATAATACACATACATGTGGCTCTAAAAAATCTTGCATATCATTTCAATGTATATATATATATTACTAAAACAACGATGAAGTATATAGACAATCTTTGGTTAATTTATTTCTTGACTATAATTTATCTAAAATCGTAGAATATAATTACAGAAGATTTCTGTTTACTAATTATGAAATTGTTTAAGCGATATATTGTAGAAACAAAACAGGTGATTCTTGCAATTCATGTCTCCACGGTTGATGGCGCATGTATCCCACTGACAAAATGCGTTCACTTCCGAATTCTCTGAAAACATTATGCAACTTGTTTCTTTATTTAGCTTTTATTGGTTTTATTTCATGTAATGACAGATATTACATTTGAATGGAATCCAGTAACCGGAACTATGATATGATTTGTTGCGAAACATTATCTTTGCACTAATTTATAAGTTTTTTAATTTTGGATATTATTTTTAAGAAATAAATAGAAAGCTAAAAAACTCTTTTGCTAGTTCCGTTGTATTTCACTTAGTTGGCTTTATGAAAGTCTTGGTATGTAGCACCCATTATTCACATATTCAACAGCCAAACGGCAATACTTAGTATTGTTGTATTATTGACATTACATCTCAGTTCCCAAGTTTGGTGGTGCATTGACGATGTGAGTAATGGTTAATATTTATTACAGCGCCAATGTGGTGATATGATGGTGACGGTGATCATTTACCACCAGGTGGCCCACCAGTCCGTCCACTTTACTGCTTAAAAATATAACTTGTAAATTCTTTAAAATAATAACAAATGTAGAAAACATAGCTTAGTATTATATACTGTTCCATTTTCATGCCTACTGTTACTGCAGTCTTCTACTGATCTCTTTTTGGGGATATCGGATTGCCTAACCATCAAGATTAAGGAATAGAGAGTGCACCTATGTTTGCGCACATATTTTCTGCATTATAATACTGCTTGTACAGGTCGCTAGTTGTTTAAATCGGTTCCCGTGGTCGAAATTTATGTCATATATTATATTAATCAAAAAAGGAGTAATAATTCTAACTTTTAAATATGTTCCTTTTCGATTGACATCATGACATGTATCTTTTTGTTATTAATTATTATTTTATTATTAACATTCCTTTTCTATCCGATGACACAAAAATTATAATTTCTGCTTATATTATAATTATACGTCTTAATTATAAAGAATAAAAAATAAGAACAGAATAATATAATTTTATAGAGTAACGAAAATGATTTTGAGATATTGAGTGTTAATTTTTTACTTATTCAGTGTACAAAATTAGCTCTTAATAAATAGCCAGGATAAAAATATATTGATGAATTCAATTGTAAAAATGTAATCAATGTTTTTATATTTAGGTAGAAAATTATTGAGTCGCCTGATGGTATGTGGTCATCACCAGTCGCTGATTGACGATGATTGACGCTGTAAGAAGTCTTAACCAATCTTTACAATGCCAAAGCATCAATTATCTTGAAGACTAAAATGTTAATCGCCTTGTGCCTGTAATTTCACTGGCTCACTCACCATTCAAATCTGAATACAACAATACTACTTGCTGCTTAGCGGTAGAATAAATCTTCCTTTTCGATCTGTAGGCGTCTTTAAGACGCCCTTATTGCCCCCGATGATATGATTACATCGGCCAATATCAACACGATAGGTTAAAGAGTAAACACACACCGACTCCGCCAGCAGGGTCGAGGTCCCTCTTTTATTAAAACTCGTCCGCAATTAGGCATATGACGGGGTCTTTGCACGCATAGTCCTTCATGACGTTCTTCCTGACGTCGACGGCGTCCTAAGCCGAGGTTCGACCTAACAGGAGCCGTCCTTAGTACACGCGTATTCTGACTAATACTAGCAAGTTAAATGAAGATATGTGTATATTGGAAAGTCATTTAATAAAGTTAAGTCAAAGCCCGTGAATTTCTCCCATAATGCTGGGTGAAAACCTTCTGATCTATTAAGAACAGAGTTTAAGCTTATTCTATCAAGCGTGTCCAATGCGAATTACTGGATGTATACATGTGTTACAATTTTACCTTGACCGCATCGTGCACGAGATATTATAATAGTAGCTGTAGTAAGCACGTAAAATTCAGTGGTACTTGAGCAGCAGGAAATTATCGTCATACATCGACATACAAAGAGGCATATGAGAATACTACAATTTGTCACACGTACTATTTTGTATATATTTTAATCGTTAAATTCCAGGAAACAAATCAATTAATTTCAAAAAAAGGCAGCGCCATCTATTGTAGTGACCATGAATTATATAGTCACGAGAGGAGCAGTGAATCTGTGTAGTTGATTCTTGAAAATAAATATAGATGTCAGCAATATAATAAATAAAATAAAATAATATGTAATGGGAAATAGACTACCCATTATCATTATGCTTTGGTCACATGTTAATAAACAATATTAGCGCATTCAATACCTAAAATGTACGGAAAAAATATCAATGTTCAAAAGATTGTCAAGCTTAGATTGCGTTGATCTCTTTTTATACCTATAAGTTTTTTGTTTACGAATGAAAATGTTAAGAATTTATTTTTTATATTAATGATTGAAATAAATAGCTGTAAAATAGTTTTTAGTATAAATAAAAACAACATTAAAAATATAAACAAATAATTGAACATTTTATAGAGTAATGAAAATATAGAATGAAATGTGCTCTGAAAAAATAGTGATGATATAAATCTTTTTATTTACTTTACTTCTTAAATTACAATGTTATTAACTAATATATTATTTCTTTATGCCTTTAGTGGTCATGTATGCCATGCCATTTTTTTTTGAACTCCTGTGACAACATTTAATATCAATCAATCAATCAACAGCCAATCGTTGTCCACTGCTGAACATAGGCCTCTCCCAAGGTGCGCCAAAGCTCCCTGTCCTCCGCCTTCCGCATCCAGTTGGTGCCCGCCACCTTCTTAAGGTCGTCGGTCCACCTGGCTGGAGGGCGCCCTACGCTGCGCTTGCCGATTCGCGGTCTCCACTCTAGGACTCGTCTGCTCCAACGGCCATCGGTCCTACGACATACGTGACCAGCCCACTGCCACTTCAGCCTGCTAATTTTGCAAGCTATGTCGGTGACTCCGGTTCTTTTCCGGATAATCTCATTTCTGATCTTATCCTTCAAAGATACTCCGAGCATAGCTCGCTCCATAGCACGCTGAGCGCTTTGAATTTGTGGACTAGTCCCGCAGTTAGTGTCCACGTTTCGGCACCGTATGTCATGGCAGGTAAGACGCATTGGTTGAAGACTTTCGTCTTCAAACATTGCGGTATAGACGACTTGAGGACTTGACGAAGGTTGCCAAATGCTGCCCATCCCAAGCGAATTCTTCGATCGGCTTCCTTCTCGAAGTTGTTCCTACCGACTTAGTTTTAATTAACATTTAATATCATTGGATTGTATTAATGCTTCGTTTAATGTTAAAACTAAAAAAGTAATTAAAACTCATATAGTTTTAATTACTTTTGAAAGTTTTAATTAAAATTTATATAAATTTTCATTTATTCGACATTTTGCAGCCATATTATATGTTTTTATTTTACAACATTGTGACATGTGACTAGGTTTACAGTTAGCTCATCTCAATGGCCTTGTATTTTTTATGAAATCGTTTTCACTGATATATTACATTGGAATGTGGGAATATATTATTTAACAAGCGAAAGTACACAAGTACAAGCAAATACAGTATATTTAAATTGATTGATCTACAATTTTCTGATAGAAAGATCGGAGTTTATTAGTTTTTGCTATGATATATAAATCATTTTAATTATTGTGTCACGTGAAACTGTAAGACAATTGCGATTTCAGGTTTTCATATTGATTTTTTTTTGTACACGTTTCCGAAATATAAAATTCATACATTGTTATTGGACGGGAAAATAGGCCACCTGATGTTAAGTGGTCACCTGACGTAAATATACATTGGCGAGGCAAGAAATATTAACCATTCCGTACATCGCCAATGAGCCACCAATCATTGGAAATTATGTCATCCTATGACATAAGATATTATGTCCCTTGTGCCTGTAGTAACACTGGCTCACATATCCTTCATAACGGTACACAACAATATTAAATATTGTAGTTTGTCGGTTCCATCCAAATGTTTATTTCTTCAAAATTTGAATCTTTGTTTCCAGAACGAACGAATTGCACTTAGTTTTGATGTTGAATTATCCTGGTTAAGATGTCCTGTAATAAGTAATTCCGTGTAACCATTTTTCTCATGATATGTCCTTAATCTATTTTATAGTGGCTATCTATAAAAAACAAACCCTCAGGAAGTGTTAATAAGTAGATTATATTCTAACCACACAAACAATCTGAAAAAAGGTGTATAAATTGTTCATTCGTTTATACCAACCGCCAATAATCTATGTACCGACAGTTTACTATATAATTATTATATGAGAATTTTAAATTGGCGTAAGCAATTTAGAATGGTTGATGGGAAATAATCGCAACGGTGTGGTAAATGCGAGCAATGTGTTTCCGCACTGATGCAGGAAGTTATCGCTCTCACAGAAACTGGATCTGTTACGATACAGGACAAAGACCTATCGGTCACTTCCCTTAGTACTTCCATCTGGAACTAGAGGAAAGTTGCCCATAGCCGCTCATATAAATACGTGAACTTGATAATTACTAACACTTTTCCGAGCGCCAGTGAATAGAACACTTTTCATTTCATTCGAGTTATGTAAATGAACACTATGGTGAATAAGGGACTCTTTGTAAGTACTTCTTTTTATTAGCGCCATTATTAGCGTTCATTTGTTAGCACTACGCTACATATTTCATAAAATTTCAACATTACAGTGGTTGTAAAAAATATAGTTATAAGGAGCTGATTGATCGCTCTCTACGCTTATTTTGAATTCACTATGACGAATTGTTAAAGTTGTCATTGGTTACAGATTTTTGTCGCTTTCGCCGCATTCACATTTGCCAGCGAGATTGAAGATGCTGAACAGAAAAAAAGGGGAGCTGGAAAAGCCAACGTATTGAATGCAATCCCAACAGGGACTCAAAAGACTGATTATAATTACAATATTTATCCAAGCGGCCAGAATCCAAGTCAAACTTATCAAAGCCAAGTACCAAATTCTTTTTATCCTAGTCAAAGTGCAAGCCAGTACTATTCATCTTCAAATGCTCCTGAATCATCTATCTCGAGTGCTCAGCACTCACAGTTATCACCCCAAACAACTCCTTCACAATTTGTACCTATTAACTTCGTACCCAACCCCGGTTATCAATCTAAATACCAACTGCTTCCTCAAAAGTCAAATGGTAATGTGCAGTTAGCCATTGTACAACAGCCCATTTCACCAGCACCAATGATACAGTACCCTCATTCTTTCTTTGCGTCAAATCCTGCAACTCACATCGGTCAAAACACTTTATTTGGGTCTATTGGTCAAAGCCATTTTAGTTTTGCTCCAAGTTACCAACCACTACAGTTTAGCAGCCACTTTTTGAGTCAACCTTCTGGAGTGGTGGTTTTGCCACAGCCTCACCCAACTTTATATAATAACTTAGTGTATCCTAACCCCACTCAGAGCTTTTACAACTATTATCCTTCATCCTCTCAAGCTAAATATAGTTATGCCTCTGGTGCGTCACCATCAAATGAATACGAAAAGCTGCAATCTTCAATTCCACAAAGTGTTCCAAAGGAAGATAATGGTATTAATGTGCAGAGTACTGACTATGTAACGTCATCGGATTCGAATTCAGGATATAAGAGTGCGTATAATAGTCGCACTTCTTATGCGAAAATTTAAAATATATTAGTATTAATACCAAATATTTTCGCCATTATATTATATTTTGTTGCCATTTATATAAATCCAATTATTTATTAGATCAATTTGTTCATATTGTTGTTTTTAAGGTTTGTTATTATTGATTAATGATAATGTTATTATTTTGTATTAAAAATGTATATGAATATTTTATTAGTTTCTTTTAGTTGATAAATTGAAGTTATTTTTTAATACATTGTCAAATAGCGATTAATGAAATAACTTATCAATTTGATTTCAAAAGTAAGTTCATGAACTTAGACTGTTAAAAAAATCCCACACCTACTTACTTTTCCAAAATATTTTTGGGCCTTCGGATTGCATAAACTATTAATATAGTTTTGATGCAAAATATGCATACATTGACATAGATGTATTATGCATATTATTGCTAGTTATTTATTTTTGTGTTATATCTTTAAGCTTGTTTATTAAGAATTCTTTTATCTATTTAGTACATGAAAGCTTTTGACTTTTTTTTAAGTAAATCAGATCTGTACATTATAATTTATTTTATGAAGATATTCGTACGTAATAGTAGTAATAGAAATTTGTTTTTGTACAGAAAGTATAATCTTTCGAAATATCCGATTATATATAACTTGTAACAGAAAATAATTGAAATTGCAAATTAAAGTCAAATAAAGCAAAATATATCTAAAATATAAAACAAATCGCGAATGCAGCTTCACATTTTTGAATATTCGATTAGGAGCAATTAAGATATCTCATAGTACATATTACAAAAAGAAAAAAAACTAGATATATCATTTTGGTTTATGTAATCATACATGTATGCTATTAAAATAATGCTAAATGACGCTTCTTTTAATGTGAAAATAAGTCAATCCAATTAATTATTTTAATAGACGATTTCATAATTGCTTATTATGTGAGTCCTATTTATTAATTAAATTATACTTGTATTTTATATAAGAAATCTTTATCTTAATTCATGTGTGACGTATTCTCAATGATATAGATACGGACAACGATAATAATAAAATAAAGTAAACAATAATAAAGTAAAGATGATATAATTATTAACTAATATCTTAGTTATATTTATAACAGTTAGCCCAATAATAGTTGACAAAATTACAATCTACATAGTGTTAACTTCCTAAAAACAATAATAATTGTCTTCTAATATATGATTATTGGTAATAAAGTTGTTAGAGATTCTTAATTCTTATCTAAGATGTAATGGAGGACATGCAAGGTCTATTTTAGTGCATAAGTGTCTGTGCAAATTTAAGTGCATTTTTTATTTTCTTGATGATTTTGAACATGTCAAAATAAAAAAAATCAACGAATTTCTTTGCTCGAATTCTAGACCGGTAAGTGAGACATTTTTAGGTGTTAAAACATTATTATTCGTAACAATTTGTTAAAGACCTATACGTATTTATAATTTACATAAAAAAAACCTTCTGTATAATTTACTTAGAGTAGAGTATAATTTTTTGATTTGATTTTGTGATTATTAAAAGGTTCATTTTGCCTGTATTTTTTAATTAAAACAGGCTTTTTTATAACTCTCTTTATCGTCCAAAATAATAAATACATTTGCCAAATCTTTAATACGTCATTTAAGTAGATCGATGAGTCAATATTAATATATCAAATTAAGTAATCGTAAAAGCATCTTCAGCAGTGAAAGGAGTACATATGTGTTAATTGCTTCTCGTAATATTTGTATCATTCCTCTAATACGCAATCAGAGATCAATCGAATATTAAACGGTTTTGTTTTATTAGGATTGCTTCTGATTTAAAATTAGAATTGCAAATTTAAACACAAAAAAAATGTGTATATAATTAATGATACTCTCATTATGTATAGATAAGTAATAAATATAGCCTACCATTTTAGAAAAACAATCATTTCTTTTAGCCATTAACTAAAACGAAGAAAACAGCCTAATTACGAAAAAGGTTTGTTGGCTAGATTAGGAGTGTCTGTGGCACCATTGTGAGCCCATTTTCATGGTTACATATATATTCCAAATTTTAGTTTAATCGGTTTGTGGGATTTGGTGTAAAATTCAGTTGGTGGATGCAGCCATATGCTAAAAAGTGCAGTTAAATAAAAGGTAAAAAAATGCTAATTTTACTTTCAAAAAAAAAACAAACATCAGATTGGATAACTCATAAAGCGAAATAAAGTAATACGATATTTTTCAACGCTTTATTATTATATAAAGATAATAAATTAATAAAATAATTGAGCTTGAAACGTTAACTAGATTTGTTAGTAACTAACGTGATAACCGAATCGACGATTGGTTTGAAAAGAGGTTGGTCATGACCCTTAAAGCCTTCTCCGTCAACATCTGCAAATATTTCAGTTTTTTAAAGCGAATGTGTCTACCTGTTTTTTCGGAAAAAAATTATATACCTTATTATTTTTGTAAATAAAGTGTCTTATAAAACTTTTTGACGATAAAAATACAGCTATTAATCTTGTAATACAAATGGTATTAGTTACTTTATAAAAGCGGCTTGTTTTAGTTTTGCAGTACACGCATGTGTTAAAATGTATGTGCTTAAGACATTATTAGTATTAGTTATTAAACCGGTTGAGATTTGCTCATCATAAGCCTACACGTAACAACTCCATTAGTTATAAATGATTTGATAACTGCTCTGGAATAAAAAAAAAACGATTTATAATTGCGAACCAGAGGCCCTTCAGCTTGTTATGACTTACGTAATTATATTTGATACACATATTTGTATTAAATTTATAAACATATGGATAAAAAATTGTTACGACATTGTAACTGTACTTGTACGTACTTATACCTCTATTAATAAATTGGTGTTAATAATTGTACGTCCATTTTATATTATTTACGTAATTATTTTAGATGCTATATAAAGCAACAAAATAAAATTATGTTTATTGTACCTACTATAAAAATAAGAGTAACTCATATTTAATATAATAACATGAAAATCATGATTGTCACGACATAAACATAGCCTAAATTTAAAGCGTATGGAACAGCGAAGCACAGTTATTCATATAATGTAAATAATATTATATACTAAAACTTCTCTGAAAAGCATTGCATATTCCAAAATCTAGTTTTATGTATATGTGTATGTATAGTAGTGTTTTAAATTAGGCATTACACTAAAAAGTCTTTATTGATTAGTACACATAAACAGAACTTGATATAATTTGATAATGGTAAATAGTCATCTTTAACTGAAGACTTTGCAATGCAAGAAATAAAAGCTAAGCCTTACACCATCAATTCGCTGTTAACTATCTGAAGTAAAAGCCGAGATGGCCTAGTGGTTAGAACGCGTGAATCTTAACCGATGATCGTGGGTTCAAACCCGGGCAAGCACCACTGAATTTTCATGTGCTTAATTTGTGTTTATAATTCATCTCGTGCTTGACGGTGAAGGAAAACATCGTGAGGAAACCTGCATGTGTCTAATTTCATTGAAATTCTGTCACATGTGTATTCTACCAACCCGCATTGGAGCAGCGTGGTGGAATAAGCTCCAAACCTTCTCCTTAAAAAAGGGAGAGGAGGCCTTAGCCCAGCCGTGGGACATTAACAGGCTGTTACTGTTACTGTTATCTGAAGTGTTATCCCTTGTGCTTGTATTTACACTAACACACTCACCTTTAACCAGAACAAAGCAATACAGAGTATTAATGTTTGAATAATTGACGAGCCGATTAGCGTAGTTGGTAGATACTCGCCTTTCGCGCCGCAGCTGGTGGTCTCACCCATACACGTAAACATCTGTTTTTCCTGAGTCTGGGTGTAATTATCTATATAAGTATGTATGTACAAAAAAAAGTAGTATATGTAGTATAACAGTTGTCTGGTTTCCATAGTACGAGCTTTGTTTAGTTTGGGATCAGATGGTCTTGTGTGAATAATGTCCCGGGATATTATTATATTATTGATGAATGGTTGATACCTACCTAGATGAGCTTGCAAAAACTTACTAAAAGGAAATTAGTTATAAAAATCAATAAAAACAATTTAAGAAATAAACGAAATAAAGTGCACTTTCTTTCTTCTCTTTGATTTTAACCCACAATTATTTTGGTATAAGTTTTTGATATTAACAAAAAAAATTGTGCAACGTAAATACAATTCAATAGCTACGCTTAGTCATACTATAATTACTATTTAAATATATGCGTTATAATTAATTAATACATTGTTATTTATTTAAGTAAATATTAAATTTCTTATGACTCAAGCAATTATTTAACCATTATCTGTGGAACTCTAGAACATTTTTCATCTTTCTATCAATATATTGGCCTCTCTCCACTAGAATTACTGATGATTATATCCTCCTAATCGATAACGGTCTCGGTGGGTATGTACCAACATAGATGTTTACGCAACCGGGTGCAATCTCTTTTATTTAATACAGGAAGCCGGATATTTTATCGACCGTAGATTTTGGTGATAGAATATCTGAGGACGCCAATCTGAAGCAACTGCACAACCTTTATGACTGTGCTTTCAGGGGCACACTGCAACCGTCTTAACTTAATGCTGCTTTACTTTTACAGAAAATTTCATTTCAGTCTGACAAATGCGAGTTTTTTTTATCTGATTTGAGCCACTGTAATTACAAGACGGTGAGGTTCCATACGGTCATTCTATTTATTCGTCATGTTTCCTAAAATAAAGTCCTAGAAATTTTATTTTACTTAAAAATATTTCAAATCATTAATTTTTATAATTATTTTGTTTCAGCTCGCAGGTCTTTTGTATCTTAAACAGTTTCAAACGTCAAGACTCATTATGTGAGAAAATATAATCTATATTATTACAAAGTATGTTTCAATACCGTGTTATATAACATCACTGTAGTAAATCATTCAAATAACCAATCTTCACTAAATCGACTTGAATGTATCATATTTATGTGATTGCCAAAAGTCGAGCGTTGGTTTATAATCGACATATAGTAAAAAAGAAAGTTTTCCTGAGTACGTTAGTTTGTTTACTAATGATAAACTTGAGTACAAACGGGTTATGATCGTCGCCATCGAGTTTAACAAAAACAAACACTTGATTGAATATTCAATACTCAGTATTGTTGTGTACCGGTATAAAGTGTACCAAGTTATACCAGCCAGCCAGTCTAACTAGAGGCACAAGGGACATAACATCTTATCGTTAGTTTCCAACATTGATGGCGCATTAGTGTTGTTAGTAGTGATTTATATTTCTTACAGACCTAATGTCTATGAGCAGAATGACCACTTACCAATTCGTAATCATTTGTCATTTCGCCTACCGATTTTTTGTATAAAAAACCCTCGAAACATGAGGCAACAACATAAAAGACTGTGGGGATATTATTAAAATAAAATAAAATCAGCGTCGATCAACTTTTTATCAAATAGACTTTTCACGAGTTAAAAGTTATTGTTTTATAACGACTTAATAAGATATAACCTTTTTTTTACTGTAGTGGAAACCTTCAGAAAGTTATCTAGCTCCCATGGGGGGGGGGAACTGGGTTATGTGGGATTCTTACCCACTAAAACCACTACGATGGATTCCATGTGGAGCATCGCCGACAAGACTGCTCGCAGGGACAGGTCTTGTCTGACCTCGCGGAAAAGGATCTCTCTCTGCGCATTCCACGCGGGGCACGCCTCCAGCGTATGCTTAGCGGTCCGCACCGCAGTTGTGGCACATCGCCGATGATTCGCGTCCGATCTTATATAGGTATTCTCCAAAACAACCGTGACCGGGCATTACCTGCGCAAGTCGGAAGGTGACTCGTCATTTTCGTCTCATCCAGGCTTTAAAGGCTGGCAGGATCGCTCCAACGACGCGTTTGCGCGCGTACCCTTCTTCGCAGAGACGTGCGTGCCACGTCGCAAGAGCCCTCCAGTGTTCCCGCCGTTTCAACGCCTCGAGCGCAATCGGAGGGGGCGCGTTTCCACTATTTTGACGGAGGATGTGGGTCTGGTGATAGACCCTCGCATCCATATCCGCCAGAATATCAAAGGGTAATAAGATATAACCTATGTCATATATAATATATATATATATAATATATATAACCTATGTCATTATATAATATATATATATATATATATATATATATATATATATATATATATATTTTATAAAAAAAAAAATCCTGCCTGACGCTTTTATTAGTAATTATGCTCAATCTGTAACTGTAATGATAATGTTTATTTATTTATTTAATAGGAACACTAACAATATATATATTAAATAGTGGCATACATAACAACCAAAGTGAAAAAAATCAACTTCTGATATGTATATCGATTACAAGTGTACACAACATTCACAAAGTATCGCGTCAACATAAAATAAAGTAAAAGATAATAATTATTGACCTCTGCTTTCTTCATTAACGCAAATACAACAAAAAAAAACAAAATACACCAAAAAAATAAAAATAAACAAACAACAGGATCAGCGAGTCCGTCATCAAAATAGTGCATTGTCTATTTTGATGACGGACTCGCTGACAAAAAGTAATCCATGAGCTGGTTTTTAAAGTAATGAAGCTGTCATGAAAGATGTCAATGCCATGTATAACTTTTGTCAATTCATTATGTCGAGCACATATGCGCACTATCGGAGCCAGCAGCCAGCCAACCAGCCTGCAAGATGAGTTTTCAAGATACGGGTATGGAATATTTTAGTTATGAGGCTTCGGGGATGTTTGCGAGGAACAGTAAAGGATATTCGATGAAGTTGATCGCTGCACTTAACCTTATTGTGAATAATTTTATGGAAAAAAACGTTGATCGAGAATATCTCGCCTATTACGAAGAGACATTAATTTATATTCAGCTAGTCGCTGATTGTATAGCTGCCTGTGTGAGAAACCGCTGGCTAGGAAGGCCAAATGTCTAGTAAAAGCACGTTGTATTCCTTCAACACGTTGAGAGTTTGAGTTGTAAAAAGGATTCCAGATAACGCTAGCGAATTCAAGATGGCTTCTTACGAAAGCGTTATATAGAAGAATTTTAGTCCTGGAAGAAAAACTCTTTGAATTGCGTTTATTAAATCCCATAATGTTATAAATATCTTTAAAAAAATTCATTACCGCATAATCCTTTACTAAGGAAATTTGTAAAGATTTAAAGAATAGTAATCTGCTTGATCCGTTTGTTACACACCATTAGTTTTATATAATAATAAATGTCATTTATTGAAAGTGGCCAGTACTTACAGTAGCATATAAAAAATGACAATCGAACATTAAAGCTTAGACCAGTCATTTCACAGTAATAAAAAGTCGTTTAAAATTATGCCTCGGAATGCATTAGAGGAAAAACATTAAACGCGTTATGATGTATTTGCGCTTCGGATAGAGACGGAGAGATTGCTTGATGCGGGATAATTATGATTGATTATAATGTTTACATTATATATTTTAGAATAATTATAACGTCTAAAATTGTTCGACGTGCGTCAGCATTCGACTTTTAAACTTATATTCATCATAAATTAATGCATACAATAAACGTGAAAGTGTTCCCGTAGATTTATATAAGATGTAATCTTGAGTACGTACTCTAATAATGTATTAGTTGATATAAACAAATATATTAAACATAGAGATATAATATATACAGTTGCATAATTGTAAGCTTTCTTTCGGTGAATGGGAAAAGAAGAAGTTTTTATTAACTATAAATAATCTATAAAAAATAATAAGTAAAGACAAAATAGATCAACTGTTTTTTTGTTTGATAAAGCTATTAAATAATTTAAGTGACATCAATAAAAAAATGCAAATTTAAATATGTTTTTCTCTAATTTTTAATAAAGATAATGGTCGAATTTCGACTACTGAGCGAACTAGTTACAAGATGATGTTACATGGCGTTACATGGCGATGATAACTGTCGCGTTATAGATATAATTAATGTGAACCATTTATTATAAACTATATATATAACGAAACTAAAAGTAGTAATCGGAGAGACGGGAAGTGAAGTGAATCTTTTGGTATTGATGTTTATGAATTAAGGTCAATGGTAGTAAGAAGTTGTGTAACTCTAGAATATGTACATATAATACCGACATATAATACGAATTTGATCAACGATGGTCAAACACAAAGACTAGGCATTCCCTGACTTTCTTAAGAGGTTTCAGACACTGAAACTGTTTTTCGTTGTTTGAATTAATAATTTACATTACTTAAAGTGGTTGAAGTCATTATTTCCCTAAGGTGACTTAAGTCGCATTTTTATTACAACAGTTATGAAATGAAACGTATGACTAGGTTTATATTTAATATAATTTTTTAAATGACTCCAATGTACTTGTTTAGGGCTTACATGAATAAAGTATGTTTTGATCTTGTATTCATTATTATTTCCTAAAATAAAACCGAATAATTTAAATAATTCGTCATCTTACTTATTTATAAGCTTTGCCCGTGAGTCTTTATGGTATAAAAATGAAGGAATTTTGTAACAGTAACAACCTGTTAATGTCTCACTGCTGGGCTAAGGCTTCCTTTCCCTTTTTGAGGAGAAGGCTAAGAGTTCATTTCACCACGTTGCTCCAATGCGGGTTGATAGAATACACATGTGACATAATTTCAATGAAATTAGACACATGTTTCCTCACCATATTTTCCTTCACCGTCAAGAACGAGATGATATATAATCACAAATTAAGCACATGAAAATTTAGTGGTGCTTGCCCATATTTGAACCCACGTACATCGGTAAAGATTCACGCCTTCTAACCACAAGGCCATCTCGGCTTCTTTTGGAATTTTGTGAAAGGTATTAATATTATGAACTTAAAGATTACCTGTCAGATGAAGAACACAATAGCATTTTTATTGTTTATTGATAGAGATATATATTTAGATTAGAATGTAGCCGCAATATCCGAGGTTTCTGAAAGGAAATTGCTAAGGGAAACTTATAGGACTTATACAAAGAGAGATCGCTATATAGGATATCGGCTCCGCTTAGTTGGGTTAGAAAGTGTTGCAGTGAAACCGATACGTCTAGGGCGATGTCTTTATTCACTTTATAGCTTTATTTTCATTTATACGATGAACTATATAATGATATGTAATAAGTTTTACTATTGGAGTAAATAGTCGTTATTATGATAAATGCCATTACATAAATAATTTTGTTGTAAATGTTTGAATATGCTTTACAGAGCGACAACCATATTTTCTAATTTTATTTTAAATGAAGAATAATTGTAATTAATATTGGATGAAATAATAGTAACGGTAATTAGAATTCTTCCGCAGTTCGTATTATTATAATTTTTTATGCAAGTTGTTCTTGTTTATGCAGACGCAGACGTTTTGTATTTTTTAAGAATTACTATTTGTATTGTGGTGTGAGTGCAAGTAAAGGTTTTATTTGTCTATCTTAATAAATTAAGTCTTTAAGCATTTTCGTATTCACATGCTAATGATTTATTTAATTTAAAACGGTGTGCCACTATGGGCTATCGCAATCAATCACTGAGGCAAAGAACCACAAATACGGATCCGTAAAAACAAAGTGAAAGTGTTTTCATTGTTTTAGGACTTTAAGAGATATGTCAAAAAAGATTAAAAATGCAAAGCCGTTTTATTCATTCTTGTGTTTGTTGAGCATTACAATTTTTATAATGTGAACAGTGAAGCATGTAGAGAAAATGTTGAATTGTTTGACTGGGAAGTATTTAAAAATTATTATAAATAATAATAGACTTATGAGGTTGCTTTAGCTAAGCAGCAGGATAGGGGCTGGTACTTTTTAAGTATATATCATATTTTTGTACTTATAGGTGTCGTAAGTCCGCTTCCGCTTGAAACATGAAAATCTGTTTTTTTTTTGTTTATTATCGAAAACTCAAATATAATGTGCATCTACTTTTCGTTATCTATTAAATAATGTGAAAAATATCTATTATATCTAAATGAATATTTCAATTTTTGAGAATCCTATCATTATTTTTGAAATCGAACGTTATCTATTTTGTAACTGTAAATATTACGGCGGGATATAATGATACCTGCCATTTATGATGATACGTTTTTAGCGTGGTATTACTCACCATGACGTATTGTCATCTTTATTATTCACGTTAAAAAAAGTTTACCTACTTATTCAATAAATTAAAAAAACAATCTTAACTTTAGAACTTATAAGTCTACAGATATCAAGATATTGTTCTCAATTCCCAAAAAACTGACTTTACGTCAAGAAATTCAAAGTAGCAACTTGTTTAACAGAGTTAGGAAGTTGGCACTCCTTCATTGCCTTGGAAAGCACGTAAATGCCTTGGTTTTGCTTCTTTTCTCTGGTCTTACTATCGGTTTATGAGAGTACACATACGAATATGTGCACTGTAATGGATTCTGGTTTAGTAGTTACGTAGTTGGCTTTTTCTGTTTTTGTTATGCTATGCAGCCTTGTTAAAAACTATTTGTTATACATTAACATTCATAGATAAATGATTAAAACATTATATACCTACAGCCGCATTTTTCAAATTTATAACATTTAATATAAGTGATATGTGCTATATTTTTTATTTTTCTCGACAATTTCCGCTTTGTCAGGCGACGATTTCTGCACCGACGACGCTTATGAAGTCAGTTGGAATTATATTTCATATTCATTATTGGTACTTGTACCGTTAGAAGAAAATTGTTTTAACCCAATTGGAGTTTTGAGAAAAAGGGCGACATCTATTTGTTTCAAAATCAGGAAATCCGTAACTACTGGCGTAGACATTTTGTAAATAGTGGCTCTATATTTTATAAGATGTGTGGATTTCTAAAAAGAACTTTAAGAAGATAGCGCAGGTAGGTTGTTGTTACAACTATCACTTACTCATGAGAAGTTTCAATTTTCGATTTCATTAGGAATATCATATTATATTATAATATATCTGGGTATCAACTTTACGGCTTTCTTACGCCGATATGTAGAATGTATTTAACAACGCCACGAGAGATACAAACGTCCACTTAGGTACCAAACGAGTAGCCGGTCGGACGCCTTCTTTCTTTAAAAAAAAAGTAAACACTTTTTATAATATGTTTACATTTCTTATCATCTTCAGCTGTAATTTTTTTTGTTATTTTTAAACCAAAATAGAAAATTAAAAAGGTTTTTTAAATACGGACTTGACAATTAAAATTGCTATATCATTATCGGGTGCAATGTAGTGAAATAAAAAAATTAACTATCACTTTGTTAATATTATAGGGTTTCTAGCGGCTCCGCTTGGACAATCAGGCGGATATGAAGAAAGAGTGCAGTCCACACTTATGAGTCAAGATGCGGACTGCCTGTGCTGCGGAAGTGCTTTGATGTGTCAATAAAACAATAAGTTCACAAACTCGTGAAGTGTTTTATCAAAACGGTGTCATCATGTTCTTATTAAAGGTGAGATTTTGAGTTTCATACATTCTTTACTTTATAAAACTAAAACTTGTTTGTTTGTATGAGGGTCACGCAAAAACTATTTAACCGATTTTGTTATAACTTATAACAGAAAATTATAAGTCGAACTGGTTGTAATTTATCGCGACAGCTAGTGTTAGATATAACAAGAAAACGACACTTTTCACAAACAAGTGTAACCCAATATAAGATGAGCTTTCATTTTCATTATATCCATATTAATGGATAGATCAATTTAGATTTAAATACTAGTGTTTTATAAAAGATTTAATTACTCTTAATAACTTTACTCCAAAAAGAAGCAATCGAAACTAGAATACCATGCATTTATTTTGCTCAGTTTGAAAAAAAAAGAAGGTTATGTGAATGTGTGTGTTTAGTTCTGCTTATCGTAATACATCAGACACCCTTATGTTATATGTTTTTTGAGAAAATGTACAATATTATCAGTTATTATTAAAGGCGATAAGTTTCTTGATTGTTGCAGGTGAGTAATTGTTGTGTGTTTATTTATACTTTACATATTCCTATATATTCATAATAAGCACCATTCATGGCCATACATGAATGTATTTAATTCTTTAGTGCATATATGTCTTCGAAGTCTTAGTAGGTAGAGCTAGCAATTGGGGCAAAATATGATTAAATTAAAAACAATACTTTTGTATATTGTAGGTGTATTTTGTTATAGTTAAATCAAAATTATGCCTTAAAATGTATTTGACTTTCGAAGTATTTTTTAACTGTTTTTCAGACGAATTGCATTTAATTGAACTATATAAATGTTGCAACACTACAGCATACGGCAAAATTCTTGTTAAATTGCTTGTTACATTTTTGGAATTTAGTTAATGGATTCCTGCAGTCTTTATAATTCCAATTACGACTTTAACGGGCCGTTAAATTCAAATTGAAATCGATTTGAAAGATGCAATGCTGTTACAAGAATCGATGCGTAAAATCGTAATCGATTACTTTATTTAAATTTCATAGGAATGTGTTATAGTTTGTCTGTTATGGAAATTTATATTTAATTAACAATTATGTTAAAAATCAATAAATATGAGCGATGTTTGTCTCCTACATATATTTATATTGATAAATGAGTGGATGTTTTTTTTTTGTAATAGTGTACTGACGATGACAAAACTACGACGCGTTTCGGAGAAGGGTTTATATATCATAAAAATATTAACACTTGCGATATGTGTAAGAATATTTATTACGAAGGGAATTTATTACAATGAATAATAATAAATATATTTGAAACCGATATTTTTTTTTCTGATAGGTTTATTGACAAGTGTAAATTAGACATGATGAGACATCGAAGATATTTTGCTAAAAATGTAAATCAATTGATTTTATTGGCACGCTTTACTACATGAATACGATTTTTTATTAAATTACTTATTACGATCGTAAACAAAAATATTATATTTTCATTCGCAATCAGTATAATTATTATATGTCCTTATATTTTTTAATATATCTATACAAATATTTTAAATGTGAAAGTAGACCGGATTGTCTTTTTGTTACGGTTTCATGACTGAACCACTCAATCGATTATGATGAAATTTAGTACGAAGTAAGCTTGAACCACAGATGGACATAGGCTAATTTTGTTTTAATTCTCCATACGAGAAGATAGAAGTTTTGTGTGTGTGTGTTTTACAATTTTGAAGTAAATTGTATAAATGGGTAATTTAAATATTATATTCTCCGCGCGCGAAGCAGCGGGTTCAGCTAGTATTTTATATTTTAATTGAATAAATTTCGATTCTTAGTTACATATTTAGTATTTATAATTGATTTCCTAGTTAACGATTAATCGTTTCCATCGTTGTATGGTGTAAGTATACATTAAAAATTTAAAATACTGGGTTAATTGAAAACCGGGTCAAATCAATTTAATGCTTTAACTGACTCATAAAAACAAACGCGATTTAGTATTTGATTCTTAACTATAAGTACGAGAATAATACCTACCTTCTATAATACAATCATACTTTATTTTTGTTCTTATTTTCAAATAAATCGAACTCAATTTAAATTTTTCCTTAAACCGTACTTTAAATTATAATTACTTAATAACGGTATATTTTATGCTGAAATAATATTTTATGTTGAAATAAGAAGTGGTCGAAAAATTATATTGGAACCGAAATTTTGTAATCTGTGGTGTATTTAGGACATATGGTTCGGGCCAGTTTAAGATTCTTTTATTTTATTGAAATTCGCGAGTGGCTTAAGTTGTTTTAAATTTTGTTTAAAACTACGTATGTCTTTTTAATATCTTATGAGTGCTTTTACTCGGTGGTAGGGCTGTGCAAGCCCGTCTGGGTAAGTACCACTCACTCATCAGATATTTAACCGTTAAAAAGCAATAAATAGTATTGTTGCGTTCCGGTTTAAAGGGTGAGTAAGCCAGTGTAACTACAGGCACAAGGGACACAACGTTCCCAAGGTTGGTGGCGCATTGGTGATGTAAGGAATGAGGAATAGTTAATATTTCTTACATCGCCAATTTCTATGGGCGGTGGTGACCACTTAACACTAGGTGACCAATGTGTGCGTCCGGCTACCAATACCATAAATAAAAATTAAGATTTTTAATAGTGCAAATGTTGCAAGCTATTTTATAATTGCAAAAAAAGAACAGAACGAAACAAAACTTTGATTATACGAGTAGCTCTTTTCGGTTAAATCTACATTTCGTTTGAGTATAATAGCCTTAATGACAATCTAATATTGCTTGTAAAAGCCTAATTGAAGTATATTTTATTTTGATTTTTTATGGATGTTTGCTAATAGCCCGAAGCCAACAAAATTATTTTAAAAAATTACACTTACTAACAAGCTATATAAAGCAATTACTTTATTTTATATCAAGCTTGTACTTTATTTTATATCAAGTGGATATCCTTGCAGAGACGAAGTTTTTTTTTAAGTAACTTAACAAGCATCACCTAGATTTAACTTGACTTAACTTGTTGGTTAATTTGTAATTTATTTATTATGACATAAGAAATATGACCTAAATATTAAATATTATTACGAAAAATTCAATACATATTTTCTTAGTTAAGTATCTTGCATTTAAAGGTTTCATATACGCTTACACAATATATTAAGGCTAATAAATTAAGGGTAAAAAAGCTTTGCCACAGTGAAAGCATTATTTGTATATAGCCAATGTTTAACTAATCAGAGTTACAAAGGTCAGATGGCTATCATTTCTTGTAAAAACTGTTAACATACGAGTATCTGATGAAGTAATAAATTTGTTCTTTAATTTTAATCTGTAAAAATAATAAAAGAAATATATTAACTGTAAGTCATCGTAGAAGTATAAATTTACA